>NC_051180.1:9222771-9554021 GCF_013339695.2 Rhipicephalus sanguineus | reverse complement strand
GTCAGCCGAACTTTTCTTGCAGCTTTATTTTCCTCAAAAAAAGGTAGTCGCAGATTTCTGCCTGTTTGCGGCCGATGCCGTAGAAGGCTTACTTTTTTTTTTTAGTTGACGCGCAGGTGGTTCCTTCCTGGTGGTTCCTTCCTGGCGCACCACTTCCGGCAAGATTCCAGCGTCTCCTCCTTTCCTCACCCACCTCGGTGTCTTTCTTCCGTTTCCGGTTCCACGTCGCGCAAGGTGCGGATAGTTGGTGAGGGGGCGAGGAGCAGCTAGGCAGGCCCCTGCAGGGCCTAATACGAAACGTCAGCCAAAATCAAGTTGCTTCCGGCACCGGGTAGCTCGGCGGGACGCCTTTCACGGCGGCTGCTTTCAATCTCCGGAGCAATTTTCACCCTCCTCTGTCGACTCGCTCGGCGCTGCGCCCAAGCTACGGCTTGGCGACACGACCCGCCCTTCATTAACACCGGGTTTTTGCGGATATTTTGCAGCAATGACCCCTCCGTTGACCCCTCCCTCTGAGCTCGTTAAGGCAAGAGAGAAACAAGGCGTACAAAATATTCCATAGCTTTCGCTAAATGGAAAATACAAAAAGTCTAAACATAGTCGTGGTGTTGTAACGTTTACTGCGCAGAAGAATTGTATGTCCTGGAGCTGGTTCTTTTAATATTTACTATCTCAGAGCACAAAATTTCAGTTGTCCTACAGTACAGATACGGCTCACATTTTCTAAACTTGGCTAAAATGCAGCGCGAATGGGACAAAGACGTGGAACCCAAAAACAAATTACGAGTGAGTTCTGTAATGTACGCTTTCTACGACCCCTGCTTTTTTACCATTGCCCCTGAGTTTAACCGCGCGTGAACCAGCTCATCCAAGTTTAGGTGCCACTGCACCTTGCTTGCCCTGTGTGATCAATCTGTGCTGTCCCGTCCTTTCTCTTTCATCTACTCGCTTCCACACAACAAAGGGTACACTCTTCAGAGAGGGCTTAGGAAGGCGTGATTCGAAAAGCTTCGAGGACGCTTGAGCTTCGCCTTCGAGAGTACAATGCCGTAATCGCGCTCCGTGCGCGTCGCCTTCTCAATTGCTATACTGGCTTCGGTTCTCGGTGGATGCCTGAACCGTGCCGCAAAGAAGCGAACGTCTGTGCGCGTAACATTGGCCGTTTCAAACTATCCTAGAATGCCTACTGCAAGTGCAGTTGTGAGGTGCTCACTACGCCATAATTAATCCTTTTGCGAATCAGCGAAGTGCCCACTACGCGTTCGTAAGGCAACACGCCAACCTGCGCAGCTGCTCCCTTTGTTGATGCTTTTGCTAATGATGATAATTAAATATCTCTGAGCGCTTTGTAATGGGTGGGCCTTTATAACAGCCGCTCGTTGCGCAATTCGCATGTTTTGACGCCTGGCGAAATCCTACGCTTCTGTCACGCAATATTACATGCGTGGAGGCTCCGTCTGCTACATGACATTCATATAGTGTTTTTTTTTTCGAAGTAGTTATAAGCAATGACGTGGCTATGTGGTATAACACCTGCTTGTCACGCAGAAAGCCTTGGTCCCATTCTCACTGGAACCCACGTTTTTTATTATTTTGTTTATTTGCACCTTTCCTGAGTTTTCCGTCACAGACAACGCTGACTTTTCGCTCACAACCAACGACACCGACGCGGACATAGAAATTTCTTCTAAACGAGTTCTTTAACGCTGTCGCATTAAAACGGTTATTCGTGTTGGGAATGTGCGGGTCCTGAATAGCTCCAATCCGTGTGCAAATCTTCGCGCTTACACACCTAATATATTTAAATATGGTGACACGATCCCCGTTTATTGTGATGTTGAGCGGTGTCATGAGCGAGTATCAATCTTAGCACCTGGTGGTGGAAATACACCGCAGAATAAGAATGGGCTGGAGCGCATTCGGCAGGCATTCCCAAAAATACTCTCAGGGTCCCTTATGCACTCACCTAAGACGACTGGAATGCGAAAGCCTTCTTTTTTTTCCCCTTCTGAGTCGATGTACTGACCCTGCCCCGCCGTCCTCCGAAAACGTTCTGCACCTACCGGGGTTTTCCACTGCCTTCAAGATCGGAGGCAACTTCCCTGGTTTTGCACTGCCTCCATGATCGTCCCACCTTTGACCAAGCCACGATTTAATGCGATGACATCATGTGACGTTACGTTACGTGACATGTCTGTGACGTCGCGATGACGTCATAATAACTTCACAGATTGTGGCAATCAGTGACTGTCACGAGGCTATTCAATTAATACGCTCTCGTGTAGGTTCTTGTAAGCATTCAACCGATGACATAACCGTCATCAAGAAACTAGGCGAGACCATTTGTGAACACCCGAAACCAAACACTCAATATATTTACACAGCATAAATAAAGATAGCGATGGAGAGAGAAAGATACAGCAAATGCAAGTGCAAAAGAAGTTAACAAGAGTAGGAAAACGTTAAAAGACGCGAGCAGTTCACAGAAGATATGTACAAGAGAAAAAATCACAGCATATCCACGGAGTGAATGATGATGAGTGGGCGAAGCTGCGGAGGTTCATCGGTAAACCGTGAATCTTCCGTGAATTCTGCCCAGTACATCGTCACCGACGTGAGATCGGGCGCGTTTATACTAAAGGTTCGATGAGAGTTATGACGACTTGCAGCTCACTTTAATTTTACATGTACGCTGTGAATTTACATTGTTTAGAAAACCATTGCTTTATAAAACTTCTGGCGTCTTTCGTTAAGCAGCTGGCGTCTTTTCGTTTTGCTTTAGAAACATCTGGCGTTCTTTCGTTTTGCTTTTAGAAAACATCTGGCGTCTTTCGTTGGTTTATTTCATCAATCAACGGCGTTTTGAACAAAATGTTTATTGTTTAATCACGCACAGGAGAAATCTCACCAAGCACTACCTTCGAGGTAAACAATGGCTGCTAATGGGAATGAGAGACAGAAGAAGTGGGCTTTTAGCTAACACTTACACTTCTACTTCTACTAACGTTTCCTACTGGAACATGCCAATGGCTGCTAATGGGGAATGAGAGACAGAAGAATTCGGCTTTTAGTTAACGCGCACGCTGCGAATTTTTTATTGTTCAACAACGCACAGGAAAAATCTCCCACCGGCACCACCTTGGAGGTCAAGATCTGGTACTAGCGTTACGACTGGTTACGCACTACGACTACTACGACTACGAGGGACGAACGGGTGCCGCCTTAAAGGCCAACTCCGGCGATTTTTCGAGGTCGATGGATCTCAATGAATTTCGCTGGGTACGTTCCTTTGCACGTTTCCGTCATTTATGCCACATTACAGACTTGAGACATGCGCAGATTGTTTGCAAATGAATTTTAAAAATTGTCTGCAAACGCCCTCCTGGCTTCCAACAATTATTGACAACATTGCGTCTGTGACGTCAATATTGGGAAGGCGGCGGAAGTGACGCAGCCGAGGGCACCGCTAACTTCAGCCGCTACAGCGAGCGTCTGCTGTGCTGGCCGAGACACTGTCAGTCGCAGACATTACAGCTGATGCGCGGCGTGCTCACCTCTCCACTGTGCGCCTGCTCATCCTGGCTGTCACAGTTTTCATACTTCGCGCCGACGTGACCGGCATGCCTTGCACGACTTCTGGTTCATTCGTAACAACGTCTACGTCATACGTAGACAGTACACTCAGTTGGGTTTCGGTTTCGGTGTTGCGATTTTTTGCTTATTTAAAATTATTCTCCAATTTGCCGAGTATTTCTGCTATCGGGCCCGTAACAGGAGCGTCTCAGGAACATAAAAGCACCATTACTTTGACATGGCCAAAAAATCGCCGGAGTTGGCCTTTAAGGAGCTTCGCCCCTAAAAGGCAGTGTCACCGCTCATCGGGACGCGGAGCTTGCAGCGGAGACCGTGAAGGCAAGGCCCAAACGCACTCACGCAGACGGCGACGGCTAGAGATGTGGCAGACGCTCACTCAGATGGACAGAAGCGTAGGGCGAGTCGAGGTCAACGGTCGGACGCCCTTTCGGCGTTCGCCAGCCGCGGACTGGGGTTAATGTGGGAGAAGCCGGTCTTGCCTGGCCAACGCCAGACGATGGGAAGCGTGCATCTGGCCAACGCCAGATGATTGAAGAAGTTAGGTACGCGCCCAGGTGGGAGCCCGCAGCGGCCTCGACGCAGGAACTCTGCCGACCGCCACTCCCGTGCCCTGGTCGCCTTCTTTACTCGGTCACGTCCCGGCCACGTCTCTCCGCTATGCCCTTCAGCATCCGTGGCTTTTCTTCTCAATCCTCGTGGAGGCTCTTCATTGGACCAAAATTGTTCACGCTCACACGCGCTACGGTCGCGAGTCATCGTCGTCGTCTTCTTTGGTTTGTCTTTGCGTCGCGCCCTTTTCAAACGCGCACTTGCACATCACAGTGACGTCATCACGTGATGATGACTTTTTGCATCACTCGTGCGGACGCCGCCGACGGGAAGCGCAAAACCGGGACACCGTCAATTTCCGCGTTTGATGAGGCATTGTCACACACGAGCGCCCATAAAGCGCGCGCGCGGCCGCTTTCAAACGGCTGAGAGAGAGAACGGCGCGAGCCGCTCGGCCAAGAAGCGCGAACGACGAAAAAACAAGTATCAAAAGACGCCGACGCGCCGCATCCTCCTCACCCACTCGAGCCAGACGCAGACAACGCGATCAAACGCCCGGCAAAGCCTGGAAACTTCTGGAAGAGAAGCGTGATGCAATGCCAAGCGACGCCACCGCGATTCGAACCTACGAGAAAGCTCTCGCCCTTTCCCTAGCCTTGGCTGTACTACAATTTTTTTTTCTAGGTGGCATTGGTACTACACGCCGAAGAAAGCTCTCGACGCTTCTAGAAACAGGGAGAGAGGGGATAAAAGCGCGCAAACGACGACCAGACAGACAGTGAAGGAGTGAGTGAGTCAGTCGGCCGGGATATGGTGAAGTTATGCTGAGTGTGGCTCCCTTAGCCAAAGAAGACATGGTTATGATCATAGAGTTAATATACTGAACCTAGAGGAAAAGCTCCCTAAGGGCCCATGTATTGAAACCTATAACCGCATGGGTTCTGCCATGATGGAACAAAATGAACGTTGCCAGACCCTGAGACTCTCGCTATATTTGACGGTAGTAATCAGTTTTAATCTACCAACCTAAGCCAACTACGCGCTGTTCAGGGAACATCAGCTGTGTTTTGATGCGTGAAGCCGTGTGTTAGCGTAGCGTTGTCTGTGCAGCTGGCCCGATGGATAGCAGTTAACATTTCCACCTGTTTATGCATGGTTTTTACTACGCACGCCTTACCAATAATGCATTGCATAACGAATAAAGTTTATCCGTCAGCTGGCACAATTAGGGTCACTCGACAGATTCGCAGCTCGAAGCAAAGTGCGTAGGCCGTGGTCGCGCGGTGCTTCGACTTGTAATGACGAGGCACCTGTATCCACGTTCTTTTTCAGCTCATTGCCGCCGTACTTCAGCGCAGAGTGCCATAAGCAGAACAATGTCGATTGCAGCATGCAGCGGCGAATGTGAGTGAGACGTCACCCGAAAGCTTCAATCAAAACGAAAGATTGCCGCCGTACTTCAGCGCAGAGTGCCATAAGCAGAACAATGTCGATTGCAGCATGCAGCGGCGAATGTGAGTGAGACGTCACCCGAAAGCTTCAATCAAAACGAAAGATACACGGCACACGAAATTTTATCGCTGTTAAATTTTATCGCCTAGTTGGTACATAACTTGCAGTGCTTGTCACATCTCTTCGTTGCGTCCGTCCTGGTTTGCACTGAAGTTTTCAGCTTGAAAGAGGACTGTCACATGAAGTTGAGTGGCACGTGGCAACAGAAAAAACACACAACGGGACACTATTACAAACGAAGTTTGAAAGGCTTTAACACGACGCGGAAATCGGCGCAATCGGCCGCAAGCGCACTCTCGAGCGTTGGTGTTGATATGGTGGCGCCATCTAGTAAACCAGCCTGCAAACGCTCCTTTCCGCGCACAGTAAATTACATAAATAGCCGTCGTATTCTTTCGTAAAGGTATTCAAAATAAACACAACACAATATCCGCGTGTTTTTAATTGTGCAAATGCTTCTTTAGGATCGATAAGTGATGGCAAGAATGAAAACGTTCCAAAATGTCAGCGTTCTTGTGGTTAGCGGTCTCGCGGCCCAGCTTTTCCTCTAGAGTCAGAATATTAACTCTATGGTTATGATGGTGTGCGGTCAGTCGATTGTTGATCTGGAAGAATCCGATGACGACGCCGTGTGAGCCGTGACAAAGTGCGACGACGGTTGAACTACAACGATCAACGCTGGAGCTGGCGTGAGTGTTTCCTAAAGAGAAGCATTCGATTACCGTCCAAGATTACCGTCCAATTGTGGACTGTATACGCCATTGTATATTCTGGACTTTAACTGTTCTTGAATAGTTGTAATGCATGCGATTGCATTTGTAGCGTGTGATCTGTTTGTTTAGTTCCCGTTGTGTAAACACCATCTAAGTTATATTGTGAAGCTGTAACTGGCACCAGCCGAGTGTGCATGTGTTTGTGATATTTGTATTGCCTTAACTAAGAATATATTTCGTTTTCGTTTGTGTTATCGACTCTCGGCTCTGACTCGGTCTTTGGACAACAACCGGCGTTCGCTAGCGCACCAAAGGACCAGCTTTTCCTCTAGAGTCAGAATATTAACTCTAAATTGTCCGCGCTTTCGTGGTGCGTTTTCGGAGGGCCGAGACGCCAGCCCTTAGAATCCGCCCGGCGATTGCCAACCCGATTAGCGGGACAAGTGACAGGCATCTAAGGCTTTGGCCTTAATAATTTCAGCAAATCCGCCTCTGTCACTAAAGCGAAAAGTATGCAATCACTTCATACTGCCAGTTCTAACATAGAAGACTGAAACATGGAGGATAACAAAGCTACTAGAGAAAACGTTCAGGATCGCGCAGCGGAGCAATGGAACGTAAAAAGAAAGGAGTGACATTAAGAGATCGGAGGACGGCAGAGTGGGTCAGGGAACAAACATATCCTAGTTGACATCACGCGAAACAAATGGACCTGGACTGGCCGCGTAATGCGTGTAGAACAGACAAGCGGTTGACAGTAAAAGAGTAACAGAACGGTTAACCAAGGGATGGGAAACGCAGTCGAGCAAGGCAGAGAGTGAGATGGAATGACGAAATTAAGAAGTTCGCAGGGATAGCACGGAATCCGCTGGCACAGGAGAGTTGTTAAACTGGAGATCAGTGGGAGAGGCCTTCGTCCTACAGTAGACATGAAAGAGGCTCAGAATGATTATGATAAGAGATTATGAGAGAGACAAGCACACATAAAATGACGTCATATTATATTGACATGGAATAAGTTGCAGTGATAAAGGTGGATCGTAATCGTTAAATGCTGTAAAATACATGAAAATATATGAAAATATATGTGGCCACCGCAATGTTGATTACGCTTATTTTGCGCAACCGTATGCTCCCCGCGCCATGAGCGCTTCGACAGCAGCGCACTGGCAGGCTAGCTGTTGTATTCAAACGCCATTACAACATCTACATACGGGAAAAAGTTCGCCTAAAACCTCCCCAGAAGTGGTGACCTCGAACACATCTTGAACCACAACGTGGTGGTCATTTTTGCGAGAAATAAAACGAGTGGCCCAGTATTTACTTGCTTCTAACCCGCTGGTTAATAGACATTCCAGGAAGACAAGACCGTCGAGGCAGTCAGTAGGCTAGAGAATGTTTGAAATGCTAAGCTTCAGATAAGAAAAGTTGACAAGGATGGTTTAGTGGGAGAGATGGTACGGCACGTATTCTTTTAATGCAGCTCAGGACGCGTGAACTGGAAGAAGAGACAGGCAGGAAAGGATGACGGGATGAGTGCAATCCTGTCATATTTTGCTGCCGCTTTTCCCTATTCACTTAACCTGAATAGTGACAAAAGCGAGACAAGAGGATCATAATGTCAAAGGTTACGGACACAAATCGTGTTGCTGTGTTGTATACACTACGTCGCACTGTGGCAATCGAATAGTCCGCGAGAGTGTAGGCAGAAATAACGCCACCGCAGCCATGAGAGAAAATGAAAATACTGGCCTGTATTCACAGAAATGTCCTTACGATAAACTATTCGCAAGGAAAATGCGAGGCCGATCGTAATGCCGGGAATATCATTAGTGAATGCATCCGGCCAATTGGAAACAGCGCTTTCCAACAAGAAACGTTGTGAATTCGGCCCTTCAGTTCTGATTTAAAATAAATGTCGAATAAGAACATCGTATGGCAAATGTACCAGTTACACAACGTTAATGCACATGGGAGAGTTTGCGCAGCACGATGTTCAGGTACTACTTACCTACGGGGAAGAAGCGAGGAGGCTTAAGGAAAGGGTTCAACTTAAATTGAGCGCGACGCGAAGAGCCCTGAAAACGAAAATTATATGTGTTAATGACATCTTAGTTTAAATCAGGTAGAAGAAATGGGCTTGAGTAGGGCATGTAGCGAGAAGCCAATATCACCGCTAGTCATTAAGAGTAACAGACTGGATTCCAAGAGAAGGCAACAGCAGGGAAAGAGAGAGAGAAAGTTAGGTGGGCAGGCGAGATGTTAAGATAACGCGGCCTCGGCAAGCAGAGAACTAGGGTAATTGGAGAAACATTGACGTCGCATGTGCCCTGCAGTGAGCGTCGTCAGGCTGGCGGTGATAATGATGGTGATGCTTAGGTGTTTTAACGCAACTCAGACTGAGTGAAGGAAATACAAAAGAAGGAGACCAGAAACCCTGTTGCTTTTTGCCACTTGTCTCGCCCATTAGTATTTCCTTTACTTAATCTGACTTGACCTAAACAACCTAAATACTAACTATCAGCGATATTCACAAAAATAAAATCTCGGCTACTTCTGCAAGAAGTAGCCGTTCTGCTAGTTCTGCATCGTAATTCCAGCGACTCGTTTAACTAGAAAACATTTTCCCAAAGGGGCCAGCATTTCCGGCAGTTTCTGTGGCACATGGCAGCGGTCCACATCGAACGTGGAAAGAAAACAAGTGACGCCAAGGGAGCTCGATTTATAGAAACTGCTCGGCAAGGCCGTTGACTACACGCACTGTATACTTGCAGCCTGCCAATATACGGCCTGCCCCAGAGCATTCGGGTCGCGCAGTGCAAGCTTCGATTGAAAACGCGAGCACCGGCCTCGAAGAAAAGCGCACAAGAGACGCATCGCCTCCCGTGGGGCCACTAAAATTTCTCACGTGGATTTTGTCCAGGCGGCACTCCTTTCTTCTCAGCTTCTTTTCACTGCTCTCGGCATTTTTATCTCACGCTTACCTCTCGCGCGCTGTCGAGCGGCTGTGGTGCAGAATAATATAGGGCCTACAAAAAGTTTTCAGCGTGTTCGGAATAAGGTTTCTACGGCACTATGCACATGTACATTCGAACAGTGAGGATGACCACACCCCCCCTCTTGGAAAGACCAATTGCAGGCGTGTCAGTGCATCCGTCTGAATCGGGCATTTGTGTTTACACTGTCTTTCTTCTTTCTCTCTGTGAATATATTTCTTCCCTTTGATTTTGTGTGCTTGTACGTGCATGGGTGCGTGTAAGCGAGGCAAGCATGAATGTGCCTGCGAAAACATGCTCCTTTTCAAAGCAGCAATGGGACCACTACTACTTTAAGCGGAAAAGAAACCTTCCCATATACAACGCAGTTACCGTCATTGCTAATTAGGCTTGCGATTCTCCTTACGAAAGATGCAATGGCAAGTTTTGCCAGCACTGTATGCATTCATCGATTTCCTGTTCCTTTTTTGCACGCTTCTTCGGTCAACTAAATGGCAAGTTTGCCAGCACTGTATGCATTCATCGATTTCCTGTTCCTTTTTTGCACGCTTCTTCGGTCAACTAAAGCAAGGGACTGTTGATTAAGCGGAGAGTTCCGCTCTTCTCGTCCCGTAAATGGTGTTACTGTTGAGCCGGCCCCTTAAGCCAGCATTGGCGTGTAATATGCACACGAGTTTAAGAAATATAGATAGTAAGGGAGAGAAGGGTATCGCAGTGCTCCAGTGTGACGATCGCTACCGATGACGCTTCATAGTACACGGGTGCCTGAGATAGTGTCCTGGGCATAAATAAATAGAAGAGAATATTTCCGCATACGTTAGCTAGTTTTTGTCCTGATTTTTCTAATTACTTTTCTTTTTACCTATGTGCCCTCTCTCGTATCGAGTCATTCGAGGTGGAAAGGTTCTGAGCTCTTTTACAAGCGTGCAACCGAGCTTCATTGAACTTGCGTACAAAATAAGAAATAAAGAAAAACAAAAAGGTAAGCACACAGCTTCGCACATAACAGGACATAAGAATCGCGTCTTCTAAGCGCACCTGCTGTGTGCGGACAAAAAGAGGGAGAGAAGGAAGGGCGGATAGAGCCACTCGTTAGCCAGGTGCTGCCCCGTTGAGTTCCGCAAGGTACACGAGAAGCTGGACACGCGATCGATAGAATCGACCGCTCGGAGGACACGACGTTGGACCCCGTCGCCGCTCCGGGCCTTGCGAGCCACGGCTTGGTCACGGTGGCGAAATTGGACACCGGTCCGACGACGTTAAGTAAAATGCGCAGAGACGGGATAGCGAGCTGCCGCGGTGGACTTTGCCTGTTTGATCGTGCCATACGAGCGCGCCCTCATTTTGCCTCGCTCCGCGCAGGTGAGCTGCTCGCCGAGATTGGGTCGGTGCGTGCAGTAAAGTATGTCAAAGCAGGGACGCCCCCAGCACGATCTGACGAGAAAGTGGGCACCTGTGGCGCGGTAGAACCCAGCGAGACACTGCGCAGCAACGCGAATCCCTCGTCTGCGCAAGTAAGCAGCATTTTAATATCCAGAGAGGTAATAGTGCTAGGCTTATGTCACGCTTTCGGATTTCCAAAATGAAGTAGTATCGTTACGTCGTATCAAGACGGCACGTAAACAACGTGAAATAATGCCGGTAGTGTAATGGCAATATACAAAAAAGATAAGGTGATGCGCGGTGCGTCATCGTTATATCGCTAACTCAAGCAGGCAGATGCTATCGCTCTACACGCGTACAACGTTGCATACGGGCATTCGCAGTAAGATATTCCCCTGCGGTATCAGCTAGAAACCGTGCTATAATGATATGGGGTGCTTTTTTTTAAATTTTAAATGTAGAAAAATATGGGAAGGTAGAGCAAGCTATCCTAATATGCTTCTACAACTGACGTGTGGGTTGTTCTGCAACGCGCCCAATGTATGCCGGACTAAGCAACACAATGAGTGTCTTTAGGCAGTTCTCCTGGCCATCCGAACCGCGAGCATGTTCCTGAAGGCTGAATTCTCGCTTAAAAGAGCGCAATCTTCAGTAAGAGCGTAAGGGCGAGCTGAAAACTGCCTCATCGGCCGCCGACAAAGCCCAAAGACGTTGCGGGAAGGTAGGTGCCGGGACGCCGCTGCATGGGTTGAAAGGCACCTGCGGCATTCCTTGAGACAATCGAAACCGGAGCTGTGGTCGCAGACTCCGTGGCGCTTTCTGACGACCCGTCGACGCCTGTCGCCGAGAATCCCGGGGCCCGAGCAGGAAGGGCATTGAGCGCCGGGGACGAATGACCGACGTGTGAGAGGCGGTGTTTCTCGAGTGATTGGCCAAAGGGAATCCGGGCATCACGACGGCAGCCAATCGGACTTTCAACGGAGTGACTTGGCTGCTTCCCGATTGGACTGCGAACAGTGGTTTGATGTGAGAAAGACTATAAAATCTGGTGTAAATATTTTGTAAAGAAGGAGAAGAGGAGACGTATTAAACGAAACGTTGTCTAGAAACATAATGTCGGAGTGGTCGTTTTCTCGAGGTGCCAGCAAGTGAAAGAGTCCGTCATCGGCTCCCTTGGTGGCAACAGTCATCTTTTTCGCTACCAGTGTGATGATCAGAAAGGAATGAGAAGTTAACTGCCAGTATTCACCTTGACTCATACAATAAGACTACGGCAGGAAATGTGTTAACAATAACGAAAACAAGAAACAAAGAATGAGAATTTCTATAGAACTTCGTGCATCATGCCAACGTCTTTAAATAATTGCTGAGCCCTGCAAAGTATCGTCAGAGGTAACGTCACGCTTGTAAGAGGAGTAGTACAATCTGACGCTTTCCGCAAGATCCAACAACGTCTGCAGGCTCTGCCAATCCTTGGACACTTTGGCGCTGACGCCGAGGCGGAACTCCCCATTTATAGGAAATGTTGGTCTCGAAGCTACCTTGTCAGATTTAATGCCGATGCTGAATACGTTAATGACCATAATGGCCGCACATTGTACTCCGCCCTGAAAAACTAATTTTATGGTGACTTTATGTTGTTGAAAACGCTAAATAATCAATAATGACAGTTCAGCATTATTCTTTCAGGAGCATGAATCCCGACAGTCTGGTTAATCTGGCAAGTGTGTGCTGCAGAATATTCGCAATTATGAACTGGCTAAAGTCAGAAGAGCTTGCTGTTGGGCCAGTTGGCACTTCCTCTCGGTAAAAATATTCACAACACAGTTCGGCACAGCCATATACCGACACATGAAAGCGCTCAATGAGGGCGCCTTCGCGTGCGTGTGTGTGTGTGTGTGTGTGTGTGTGTGTGTGTGTGTGTGTGTGTGTGTGTGTGTGTGTGTGTGTGAGTGAGTGAGTGAGTGAGTGAGTGAGTGAGTGAGTGAGTGAGTGAGTGAGTGAGTGAGTGAGTGAGTGAGTGAGTGGGTGGGTGGGTGAGTGAGTGAGTGAGTGAGTGAGTGAGTGAGTGAGTGAGTGAGTGAGTGAGTGAGTGAGTGAGTGAGTGAGTGAGTGAGTGAGTGAGTGAGTGAGTGAGTGAGTGAGTGAGTGGGTGGGTGGGTGGGTGAGTGAGTGAGTGAGTGAGTGAGTGAGTGAGTGAGTGAGTGAGTGAGTGAGTGAGTGAGTGAGTGAGTGAGTGAGTGAGTGAGTGTGCGTGCGTGCGTGCGTGCGTGCGTGCGTGCGTGCGTGCGTGTGTGTGTGTGTGTGTGTGTGTGTGTGTGTGTGTGTGTGTGTGTGTGTGTGTGTGTGTGTGTGTGTGTGTGTGTGTGTGTGTGTGTTGCCTAAAATTAGGATGTGGAAGACTGAAGCCTATATTATTTACTGGAACATAACGCTACAGTTACTAGAAACGTGCTGCACACGTATTAATAATTTAAAAATTGAAATATTCTTACCCGATAAATCCACCCGGTTCGTGTACGAGCCCAAATGAGGAATTACGAAGCGATTTATTACTGACATTATTGCACTTATAAACGCCTATTTATTTCCATTTATGCTTACACAAGGGTGCAATTTTCAAAAAATTTAGTACTGTAACGAAGATACCGCGCTTTTTTCAACAATCTCGGTAGAGTCCTGTTTCCCTCACTGCTGGTAAATGAACTGTGTACTGTACATTGCTGTTGTCTACATAAATAATTGCCACCTAATACGGGCAAAAATTTGAAAAATAAAATCAATAAGCTGAAAATATATCAAACATGCGACAGAACGTGCTTCGGTTCTTCGGGGTCGTTTCCACGTTCTTTCTTCACAGCCCGTGAAATTGACGTGGTGAACCGTGCGCGCCCTCCATGCGTTTCTCACTTCTTCAAATGCATCTTGAAGACGCGAATGCAGTAGCTGTTGAAATTGTCTTCTTTGGTTGAAATTTGCAACGCCTGCTGTATAGAGCGTCGTTTGCACGTGGGCCGTTTCTTTACTGAACAGAGTGAAACGCACCTGCATTGAGACAACGAAAGGAAGCTTATATGTGCGTTCAACTTGGTTCACCTTGCCCGACGTAGGCTGTCCAAGCCCTTTCGACAGCTGTGCCCAAGGCTTCGCTTAGGCTCCAAAACTTTGCAATCACCTTTCGCGGGGCGGCAGCTATCGTAAGCCGGCCTGCATATGGGCACGCTAAGTGCTTTTTCCAAAAGGGTGCACCGGTAAGGCCACGAAAGAGCACAACGCCATTACGCGCTCGGGTCGAGATCCATCAGCGCGCCCCTCCAGAACCATGAATGGAGGCGCCTCTTAATGAAGTCCCTAATTGTGGGTGGCCCACAGAAAGGATAATAAACCGCCCACGCGGGCTTTGGTCATCAGGTGAGAGAACGGTGTGGCCAGCTGGTGTACAAACCTGCTTACTGGGCCAGAATGCGACCCGAAGGCTGGAAAGCAGAGCTCCTCAACGGGGGTGCTCTTTGTGCGGTATACACTGCCATGGGAGCAAACAACGTTATCACAGTGCAGCATTGCGATTGGCGCGAATGCAAGAACGTTCGCAAGCTCAAAGGGATCACTCGCAGTATTTCGCTACGTCGTTTTCAGTCCAGCTCTATACTTCAACTCATTCAGGGACTACTGTGGTATGGTATGGACCTCATTAATTATACAGCATGAAAAATCAGAGTCATCGTTCGCAAAAGGTGTGCCACACACATCGTAATGTTTCATAGCAGCGGTTGCTTAGAAAATACCCTCTACTGTAGCTGTTGCAATAGTGCTTCATAAAGAGTTCTCAGAGAGAGAGAGAGAGAGGGAAAGGTTAATAATAACCTGGTTTAGACTCCCTGAAATGTACACATAACACATTGACAGAAATATGTCAACTTTTTTTAAATTGTTACATATTGACAATTACACTAGCGTTATTCTGTTCCGTTTGACGCGTTTGAGACTAATGTGTCGTCTGTTTCCTTAAATAGTAATGATAATTGTTGGGGTTTTACGTCCCAAAACCACGATATGATTATGAGGGTCGCCGTAGCGGAGGGCTCCGGAAATTTCGACCACCTGAGGCTTTTCTGACACCCCTGACACACGGGGTTTACTTTGCAGTAAACTCCTTTCGTAGCCCTGAAGGATCCTTTGCCGAAAGAAGTTGCGCCGATGGCATACGGCACCGCACTAAGATCTTTGGCTGGTTCAGGCCTCCGCGATTAGCTCCGGTTTCTGAGATGAATGACGCGAAAAAAGGAAAAAGAGCTCTGCTCGTTAAATCAAGAGGACAGAGAGCATTTTGAAAAGATCCACGCTGTTTGTCGGGGTTTTTGTTGGCGGCGCCCATAATGCAGACTCCAATGCAGCACACTATCGACAAAGCAAATGACACTACCGGGATTTCGGCGCTGGCAAAGGGATGCGGGCGTACAAAGGGTGACGTTGTCTCGACAGTGCATTTTTAGGGGGTCCCACATATTTAAAACAGTCCCAGAGGCGATTATGTCCACACACAGGGAGCCTTCGTTGAATCGGGCCATATTTGTCATGTGCACGCTGTATGCGAGATAACACCCTTTACGTTGGAAAAGTGGACGCGGGATCTGCTTTCGTGCAAAGGAACTTTGCTGTGAGGGAGGTGCTCGTTTGTCGTGTGTCACTGCGCATCAACGCCTAAAGGACTTTAGAGTGCCGGCTTCCAAAGTTCGACGTTAAAATCACGCGTGAAAACCAACGGTGTCGTCTCGCCCTGGCTGTTGTCGTATATAGCCAGGAATCACACACAGCCCTTGGTGCGTATTGAGCGAAGAGCAGGGCGAGAAAGTCTTTAATTTGCGTCTGCGTTGCTGACACAGTGTCACCTTCATAATTCATAACAATGGTTGTACTGGCTGTTTCAGAACAGTTCATGTGAGTAATTATGTCAGTAAGCCTTCAATATTTCGACATTGTCATAATCGGAATACCTTCGAAGAGAACATATCGCGTGATCGTCTCCACTTGTCTGTAATTATGTTTGATTCGCTGAAGAAAATCCGCACAAACAGTGGGATGTGTTGCTGACGTTACTAAACCTTGAGGACCAGCTCCGGCTGGTGGACAGGGCCCGGGCGTCAGCAGCAGGTCATGGCCACCTCCAATATTGAAGCCACCCACCTCTGGGCGAAGAGAATGCGCGTGGTCGTAAAATGAGGTTCACTTCTCCATCTTGCTGAGCATCATTTCATTGAAGCAATTCCCGGTCTCACTTCCAAGAACACATGAGAAAATGCGTCTTAAGTCTGGATAAGTCCACTGGTGCCAGCAATAATTAAAATACTTGAAATGTGGATTAATTTATAAGGTACTGGGATTAATCTTTGGCGCCTGGAATAAAATGAATGGCGCTGGAAAGAGTGCCGCTGAGATGACATGAGCGGGGGATCCCCGCTCAAGTCATCCCAGCGCCACAAGTCATTGAGAAAACTTCAGTCCTGGCCCGGTGAGATGGACCACGCCCCACGAATAAACTGCAGCTACATTATGGCGAGACGGAACGTGCATCGAAACTGAATGTCTAACGAGACGGAATATCCGCTATTGGACATCCCGTCTCGTTGAAGATTCAGGCCGCAAGCGTTGGTTGCGCAGCCTCGTACCGCTTCCCTTTCCCGCACACAACACGATGTGAGAGGGCGTCTCGGCTGCTTTGTATGACCGTGAGGCATCCGCAGTATTATATTTTGAAGAACGCGTCCCGTCATGCTCCACAAGAAACGCAGAACGCTGGATAGTACACCGTCTCAAAATTACAACATCCAATGATTTTTAAAAATCACCAAGCGTTTTAGATGCTTACTATAAACCTGGAGTCAATATATGCGGCTTTACGTCATCAAAATATTGCTATCTTTATCAGCAGCAGTAACATGCTTCTTTCAAATGGTCAGTCCCCGTTGAGGAGTGCAGATCGGTTGAGCCTCTTGTATGTAGGCAAGATGCTCAATCCTGTGTATATTTGTCATCTCACATAACGGAAAAATGTACCGATATATATCTGTACATTTTTCCGTTATGTGAGATGACGTGGAACTGTTCGACATGTAACTATTCATTCTGCACTTTCGTTTTGCAGTATGTAATCTTGTGGTTCTCTCGTATTTTTGTCCCTTATGAGTTTCTGTATTTTTGTAAAAAGCACGCAGCAGCTCCGCGCTGCCCATGCAGCGTAATCATAGGAGGCAGGGTGTTTTTCAAGCTGGCGTTGCAGCTTTGTTCCCTGCATCCCCTCATCCAAGCTGTTGAAAACAGATAAATGCAAGTATGTTCATTTTATTAATATGGAGAAAGCTTATTGCATCAGCGATATTAAAGGGACCATGCAACATTTTTTCAGCATGGTCAGAAAACGCTGCCGATCAGTAGTCGAGGCTCCTGAGAACACACTAGCCAAGCATCATAGCGCAGCACGCGGCCTGGAATTTACAATCAATTCTTAAATTCAGCTAAAATCGCTCCCTCTTCTCTCTACAAATGATACCATATACACAAATTCACGGCCATTGGCTGATTTGAGCATCGTGAGCTGCATAGTTACTGCTCCCGTCGCGGGAGGCCCCCACATGCCCGCGCGCGCTCGCGGTCACACTGAAGGTAAGCCGCACGTTCAAAGAAAAAAAAGAAGAAAAAGCGCTCAAGGTCATGACGTAACTTCTTTCCCCCGTGCCATCCATTCCTGATTAGCTTCCAGCGGGACGAGAGAAGAAGAGAGCAAGCAATTACAGCGTGCGACAAATCTCTGTAACTCCACTCGTACTTGACGGGTTCTAAAAATTTTTGCGGCGATCGATTCGTAAGGCAATAAACTCCCTTAGTGAAGCCATTCGACGGTTACTTGGAAAAGTGTTGAAGGGTCCCTTTAAAAGTGTTATGAGGCAAATGACACAACTAGAAACAACAAGAGTTTCTCGATTTTCACCAATAAACAAAATGTTTTCTTTTTCACCCGACTCCTGAGTATCCAACATTTCGATGACTGACCTAACTTTAGAGCGTCGCCACGCATCGCCTTGAATGTCCAAAATGAAGCTACAGCTCAAGCTTCGAGACAGCGTGCAAGGAAATCGCCGCCTTCGTAGGCGAACGAGTCAAGCGAACAGCGCTGCCTCTTTTTCGGGGCCGCAATAAGCGAAACTGGAGGAATACGTACGCGCGCGCCAGCCGAAAATTGAAAGAACGAGATGGGTGTAATTCCCGACTGTTCATTCTCTGCCACCGTGCCTCCTCGCGCACGCGGGTGGAGCGTGCAGCGAGCAAAACGCGCTGTTGCACGGCTTTGTGCGGCCGCGACGTGCGTCCGCATCGGAATGCCCGAACTCGGCTGTTCGCAAAGGGCCCAGCCAAGCAACGGCGCCCGAGGCATCATTCCGTGCGTGCTCTCTGGAGAGCTCCGTCGTCGGGCCCCGATCTCTGCACGCAAAACGAGCGTTCGTGTTTATGCATACAGATCCAGCGCTATTTTAGCGAGATGCCCTTGTGCGTAGCACGGAGCGATTTTCGCCTCCCCTTTCCGACACGCTCTCTTCTCCGAAACACTACTTTTTGTTCTGAGCTCGCGACTCAATCCGAGAAAAGGGATCGGAGACGGCCGAATAATGATAGTTGTTTGGAAATGGAAATGCAAACTATTACACATGCGTCGTTCCGCCTCTCACGGATCGGTCTCCGCTCTACGCGCGTAAATTGCGCCGCGCGCGAATTCTCTCGCGGTTGCTGCAGTAACCGATATAAGCACTAGGGTAAACGTCGCACCCTCCACCTCCTCGGGAAACCTACGAAGAGCGCGCTGATTTGGGGCCTTGCCGGCTCATCCCTTTCGCTGCCTCGTTCTCGCTGTCTCGCCTTGCGTACACAACAGTCGCGTCGCTCCGTTTCCTACTCTTCTTTTTTTTCATTTTTAAAGAAATCTTTTTTACAGTGTCGTTTTGTTTACTCTCACGCATCGTTCGCCTTTGATTTAAAATGAGTTCGGCACGGTGCTCCAAATACTTTACGCAATACCCCCTTAGCAGCTGGGAATTGTTTCTGCACGCGTGAAGAGTGTTGAACAGCCTGCAGAGTATGGAATAAAAGAAAGCAATCCTAATACAGAGACTTCGATTTACCACAGTGCGCGTATTTTATGCTTGCCTGCATCTTTCCGACTGGATGAAAGGTCGACCAATCAGAGAGCTAATCCCGATCGCGAGGACATTTTCAGCGTGGAGAGAACTCTATGAGTGGTCCTCGAGATGAAATCAAGAGTTCGAAGAAAACTCGTCTGGTCGGGAATGCTCAAGGTCAAAGTAAGATCCCTCCTAAAATGAAGACGCCGACCAAATACAATAAGAACTTCAAAATAAAATAAAAATAAAAAATAAAGATATAATAAATCTTATGTTAAGGTTCTTTTTGTATTTGGTCGGTGTCTTTCTTTAACCTTTGACCATCGTCTTCGAGATGTTAGGTAAAATCAATAAAATAATCGTGTGCAGGAAATATTAACGGGTGATTCATTATGGCACTATTGCTATCATTTTTTCCCCCGGAAACCTGTTGTTTCTCGCTGTCTATGAATCAACGATTGTTTTCGTTATTTTATGTTAACTCCTGCTTTGATATAAAGACTGCCTATTTGCAATTATTTACAAGCGCTCCACAACATAATTTGACATTTTAGGAGGCCGTAGAAAACTCCTTGTTCTAAACCATACCACAAACTTTACGAACCATTTACGCAGGCTGAGCTCTCTGCAGCACTACCCAGGCTCACCAGAAACACCAGCGCGGGCAAGGATCGAATCATCAACAAGCATCTCCGGAACCTTCTGCAGCAGGCCACCGCAGCCCGAATCGAGTATTTCAATGCACGCTGGGAGAAAGGAACGCTACTGGCTGCATGGAAGCACTCGGCGATAACTATGATCTGAAAACATAACAGACGTCATGTATGCAGACGACATCCGGTTATGGACAAAGGACTCAAACACCGGAACGCAATAAGCGCTCTACGGGAAGCAGTAGAAACCATCTAGAACTACTGCAAAAATGCGGCCTCCGCTGTGCTCCCGAGAACACGGAACTCCTCGTCCTTAAGTCAAGAACGAGAGGCAGACCTCCCGGCTACGATGAACCAGATCCAAGCGTCAACCTGAACGGAAGGCCCATCCCGAAAGTAAAAACTCTTTTAGTACAAATGCTACACATCAGCGATGACAGATTTGGGGCGGCCACACCATTCGCTACTACAGCGAACGCAGCCACAGCTCACCCACCTCGTCAGGAGTGTTGCACGCCATAGATACAAGCACTGCTCACCTGACGAGACGAATACTACACTGCACGCCCTGCCTCGCGCTAAGGAATGCAGAGGTCGAAGGCAAGGTCGAAATTCAACATTCAGACACTCAAAGCCATCAAAGCGGCCCTGGGGCTTCCATCCACAGCTTCGACAACGAGACTTGTCAAGGTGGGCGTACACAGCACCTGACAAGAAGTAGCCGAAGCTCTTAAATCCAGTGAATTAGAACGACTGAAGCTCATGACCACCTGAATATCAGTGATCCAGCGGCAGAGCTACTGTCCCTGTCACAGACCGAAAACTGTGCACTGTGCATAGCGCCAATCCCGCGAAACATGCAGCCCACGTACCACAAGGAAAGAAGGCAACCACGAGTGGACACCCTGCGAGGAACACATGAGAGTGATCCGGACACCAAATAACCTCAGAGAAATGCCAATGCCTTGAGCATCGCAGATTCCCAGGCCACAGAGCTGGCACCTTCGCGCACAAAATCGAGAAACTGCAGTAGAAGTGGCCAGTGCCCTAGGAACTACCACGGGTAAGGACGCAGCTGTCGTCTCTTCCGACTGTCAAGCAACCATCAGAAACTACGCTAAAGGTCGCGTGCAGGCTGACGTGGTCAGGATATAGAAGTGCCGAAGCACTTCGATCCCGTACACCTGCGTGCCGTGGGTTCTTGGACACGATGGGGTGAACGGGAACGAAACGGCACACGCAGCGCCCGTGATCACGCCTGCTGCGCCATGCCGGGCCATGCCATCCTACTCTCGAGACGCCCGGCCGGCGTCTGCTAGAGAAGAGACCGTACCTCTCACCTGCTCAGCGATTCTTCAGCACTACACGCCGAAACGCCGGGTGAAACCACCACCTCACCCAAAGCTCAACGAAGATGAAAGCACACAGTAAGAAAACTACAAAGCAACACTTACACCCACGAAATACTAATGCATAACTTTACACGGATACCACTGCCAAAAGTGCCGAGTACTGACACCTTGGCACACCTGATCCTCGAGTGCGTATGGTGCATTGAAACTGACGCCTCGGCCTCACCGAAAGACTGCTTTGCCAGCCAAGGGAGCGAAGACCTCGTCAAAACGTGGGAGGCCAAGGTCGTACACTGTGGCGAGTATACAGCAGAGCACATCGACGACCTTATTATCAGGGTAAATAAACAAGCCGTCAGAAAAAATGAAAAGATGGAGAAACAGGATTATCAACAACAATGCAACGCATTTTCACTGGAAATAAAATTAAAAAGAAGACATTGCGACAACTTACAATGCAAAATTAAACACCGAATTTCGGAGAATGGAGATTTGCGCGAAATAAACTCCGATAAACGCCAAATTACCTAAAAAATAAACTCCGAAAAACACCCTCCGCATTTCAAGAAAAATAAATTGCGAAAACACAGAGCCCTAAACATAACCCCCTCCCCTAGCCCTTTTCACAAGAATTCTAGAAACGGATAACAAGATTCTTGTATTAGCCCCGAGAAGTTGGGGTGGCGCCGCCTGGCGGGAGGCGTGAATGACGTCACGGCAAGGACTCTTCGACGCCCGCCGTGACGCGTCGGCATATCACGCGCTTGCTTCGTGCGCTGTTCCGCTGTTTACGTTCGCTTTTTGCCTGTCTCAGGCTTCAGATGAATGACGAAAACAGCATCGACAATGTTCCTAGTAAAACGGGAAGAAGTTATATGCATTTTTTCTTCACAGTCCTCAACGGTGCCCGCGCTTTGTCGTGCACACTTTGAAAGGGGTGATCAGGTTTGTTGTTGTGTCGCACTGCTAACTTCGGGGATGGGTCTGATTCCCGACCACAGCAGCCGCATTCCGACGGGTGTGAAAAGCAACATTCCTCTGCTTAGATACAGGAGCACGTTAAAGAATTCGAGGCGGTCAAAATTAATCTGCAGCGTGTCTCACAATCA
Organism: Rhipicephalus sanguineus; assembly: GCF_013339695.2. NCBI lineage: Eukaryota > Metazoa > Arthropoda > Arachnida > Ixodida > Ixodidae > Rhipicephalus > Rhipicephalus sanguineus. The sequence goes on along the minus strand of NC_051180.1, from coordinate 9,531,989 downwards.
TGTCGTGCTCTTGACACGCAAGACACCTTATTCACATTATTAGGTTGCGTTGTTCACGGGCGATTCCTTTAAAAAATATGATGGCTTGGCCTCCACAAGTGTTATTTGCATCGGACGCATCCGCGATCAATGGACAGCGTTCTTGCCGGTGTGCCGAGCCCCGCGCACGATTACGAAAGCGCATGCAGTATTGAGCTTCGCAAAATATCTCGAAAGCGCTCGCCCGAGAATACTGCCGCAGTTGTTGTGTTTGTTTTTCTTGTGTACTCACTCACTCATCATGTTGCTTAGTTTCACGTTTTTCTCACAACAATTTCCGGGCTTCGTTTCAGAACATAAAAAAGTTGAGGTTAATTGCGGAAACTCCTTATTGCTGTCAGATTGTGTCTTCATGCAGCATCGTAGCAACGGCGCTGTTACACTTGTATAAGTACTAGTTTAGATAGCCAGCTCGTAAATTATTTCTTTTTGCATTTCATATACCCCTGAGCATCATGAACCTTTATGTGGACATGACGTGCGAGACCATTAATTGACTCAGTAAAGCGAAGGACGTTCAATTAATACGTGGGCCAAGTCACTGAAAGTGCCATCGAAACAGTTCAAAATACTCATTTCGACTTTTAGGCGTTCGTTTTGCAGGCGATTGCTATCAACAGTGCTCCCACGAGAATTTAACATTACCGCTCGTGACCCGGCGGTTGATCGGGCCAGCAGTTCATGCAAGTCAGGGTATACGGCCACATAATCCCAGACGGGTGTTCAGAAGAAATGTTTGCATAATACATGTCCTAGCTGTGGGGCGGATAATTGCACACTCGCTCATATGCTCTGGCAGTGCCCGGCGTTACTTAGCGCAAAGTTCAGCACAGAAGAGGACTGGGAGAGGGCTCTTAAAAGCAACGAGCTCTCAGTCCAGCTGTCGGCAGTCCAGGAGGCCTGCGAACGGGCGGAGGGCCACGGTCTTCCAGTACCGGCGTGGGCGCGGCCAGCAACTGCGGCGGACCCCCCTTCGGGGGTTGTCTGATCGGGGTTCTCCAGGACCAAATAAAGTTCATTTCATCATCATCATCATCCAAGTATACTAACACCTCATAATTTCCGAAACCATTGTACGCGTGGCAGTATTATTTTGTTTAATTTCCCGGATGTATTATGTGATTCTTCACGATAGACAGATTCATCTAAAGTCTTCTGTAGCAGCAAGCGCAATTCTGTCAAATCACCTAGATAATCTGCAAAGGCAGACATAACTTGTACGATAAGCCGCAATGTATTTAGTGAATTGAAAACGTTTTAATTTAATGTGTAATCTTCGGGACTCGTGTTCTAACCGTGGAGTCTACGCCAAGTTGTAATGAAGTTAGAACCACTAGCGTAAATTTTATTAGCACCGATGTCTTGGAGTACGCGGTGAAAACAACGAATGTCTTGCTCTCGTGCATCACCATTTTCACGGTGAAGCTTCCGTTCGGGCGGGGATTAGCCCATTATATATGTAGCGCCTCAGAATGCGGCGCTCGTCAAAGAAGAAGAAGTTGGCATTCGGCCACGCGTCGGGTGCAGCGCAATAATAAAAAATCAGTTCGAAAACTGAACGCTGTCAGGGCTGGATCTTTCTCGCGTTAGCTCCGACAGTTAATGGTGACCCGATAAAGAACACGCAGCCCCGATCATCCCGCATGGATCCCGCCGGCTCTGCCACCAATCCTACCGCTCCTGACGCCCAAGAAGACGCCAGACCTAGCGGTGCTGCGGTCGCTGCGATCCAACATGTCAACCTGCCACCATTTTGGCCCAACAGCCCCAGCACGTGGTTTCTGCAGGTCGAGGCGCACTTCCGTCTACGGCAAATCACCAGCCAACAGACCAGGTACTGGCATCTGGTGTCCTGCTTACCTCCGGACGTAGCCGACGACTTAGCTGATATTTTAGCGTCGCCGCACACGAGCCATCCCTACGACACGTTGAAGGCAGCTATCATTTCCCGCAAGTCTGAGTCCGAACACAGCAGACTCCAACAGCTCATCACGGCCACAGAGCTCGGTGACCGCCGCTCATCACAGCTCCTGCGACGCATGCGCCAGCTCCTTGGCGGCCCGTCTGCCCCTCAAGAGGAGAAGCTGTTGCGTGAGTTGTTCCTCCAGCGCTTACCGCAGAGCATGGTCCCGGTCCTCGTGGCTGCAGGAGATGTCCCAGTAGACACACTCGCTGAAATGGCTGACCGAGTGGCGGACTACTCGCGGGCACATAGCCTCAACGCCGTTACCGCACCGCCACCGGCCACCGCTGCAGACCCGGCGCTCGCGAGCATCGAGAACCGTTTGGACGCCCTTGTCAGGCGCCTCGATGGCATTGTACCTGCGCATCGTCGACCGTCACCCAGGTTCCAGATACACAGTCGCTCGTCGACGCCCCCACGTTCTCCGGAACTTCGGTCAACCGACGCGCCGCGGGACGTCTCATCCTCAACCGTGTGCTGGTACCACCGCCGATTCGGTGCCTCTGCTCGCAAGTGTACTCGCCCGTGCTCCTGGTCGGGAAATGCGACGACCGGCCACTGACGGCGGCAAGTGGTACTGGTCGAAAGTCATGCCGCCTTTTCTATGTTTCTGATAAGGTCACTGGCGCTTGCTTCCTAGTCGACACAGGAGCCCAGGTTAGCGTCATACCGGCCTCGTGTGCAGATCGCCGTCGCAACGAACAGACCTGCCCACTCCAAGCGATCAACAATTCCGCCATTCGCACATACGGCCAACGCTCTCTTACACTTGACCTTGGACTACGCCGTACGTTCCGCTGGATATTCATCCTCGCTGACGTCTCGCAAGCTGTTATTGGAGCTGACTTCCTCAGTTTTTTCAACCTTGCTGTGGACATGCATGCTCATCGCCTCATTGATCTCAACACCCACCTCTCCATCAACGGTGTACTCTGTACTTCCTCGTCAACGGGACTGCGAGCTCTCACACCTGCTTCGCCGTATGCAAAAATACTCGCCGACTTTCCTAGCATCACGAAGCCGCACACCAGAGAGTCACCGGTGAAGCATTCCATCACTCACCACACTGTGACCACTGGACCTCCCGTTTTTACACGACCCCGTCGACTATCTGGAGAACGCCTCGCCATCGCCCGCCGTGAGTTTGAGCACATGCTTGAACTCGGCATTGTGCGGCCTTCCTCAAGCAACTGGGCGTCGCCACTCCACATGGTGCCGAAGAAAGATCCTGGCGACTGGAGACCATGTGGGGATTACCGCGCTCTCAATGCCCATACGTTACCAGACCGCTATCCACTTCCTCACATACAGGATTTCACATCAAATTTGGCTGGGTGCACAATCTTCTCTAAGATTGACTTAGTGAAGGCTTACCATCAGATTCCTGTAGAACCCGCCGACATTCCGAAGACGGCCATCACCACCCCATTCGGTCTGTTTGAATATGTGAGGATGCCTTTTGGATTGCGTAACTCTGCACAGACCTTTCAGCGCACTATCAACGAGGTCACGCGAGGTCTCGATTTCGTATTTGCCTACCTTGATGACCTCCTTGTAGCAAGCTCATCCGGCCCTGAGCATGAAGCCCACCTGCGCACCCTGTTCCACCGCCTGGATGATTACGGCCTCGTAATTAATCCCAATAAGTGCCTCTTCGGCGTCGCTACAATAGAGTTCCTAGGCCACCTTGTCACTCCACAGGGTATCCAACCACTCGCCAGCAAAGTGAAAGCTATTCAAGACTTTCCACCCCCGACTTCACTGAAGCGACTCCGAGAATTTCTGGGCCTACTGAACTTCCATCGCCGCTTTCTTCCAAAGTGTGCCACATTCCTAAAGCCCTTGACCGACCTATTGGCTAAAAAGAAAGACCCGGCTGCGCCACTGGAGTGGACCGAGGACGCTGCATCTGCCTTCGGCACTGCCAAGAAGGCTCTGGCAGATGCCACCATGCTCATACATCCCGTTCCTGATGCCCCAATTCGTCTCATCACCGATGCATCAAGCGTGGCAGTTGGCGCCGTTCTCGAGCAGCACGTATCCGGTTGGCAGCCCCTTGGTTTTTTCTCGCAAAAACTAAAGCCACCGGAAGCAAAATGCAGTACATTTGCCCGAGAACTCCTCGCGGTATACCTCGCCATCAAACATTTTCGTGATTTATTGGAGGGCCGGGACTTTTACGTCGTTACAGACCACAAGCCCCTGACGTTTGCCTTCCATCGCAATCACAGCAATTACACTGCACGGGAGATCCGTCAACTATGCTTCATTTCCGAGTTCACTGTGGATCTCAGACACGTCCATGGGCCGGAAAATGCTGCTGCTGATGCACTATCCCGCATCGATGCCTTGTCGACCCAGCCACCACTAGACATGGAAGAGCTAGCAGCTGCCCAAAGCAACGATCCTGAGCTGCATCGTCTTCGTTCTTCATCCACGTCTCTATCGTTCACGGAGTACCCGCTTCCATTTTCTACCTCATTAATAACGTGCGAAACGTCTACTGGTGTCCCTCGGCCCTTCGTGCCTTCAGCTTTTCGTCGTGCAATTTTTGATCAATTGCACAACATGAGCCATCCTGGTATTCGTGCGACCCAGAAGCTAGTCACATCTCGTTTCCTTTGGCCAAGCATCAACGCTGATGTCCGACGCTGGGCGCGAACCTGCCTTGAGTGCCAGCGGGTTAAAGTTCACCGTCACACTGTCACGGCAACATCCCCCTTTCGGCCTCCAGACGCAAGGTTTTCTCACGTCCATCTCGACATCGTCGGCCCTCTTCCGTCATCGCAAGGAGCCTGTTACCTGCTGACATGTGTGGATCGCTTCACCAGATGGCCGGAAGCGTTTCCCATTTCCGACATTACAGCACCAACAGTTGCTAAGGCTTTCACAAACGGCTGGGTGTCGCGCTTTGGATGCCCTTCTGTCGTCACCACTGATCGCGGTCGTCAATTTCAATCGGCCCTTTTCACCGCACTTGCCAATATCTTGGGCATTCGACACATCCACACAACTGCCTACCATCCTTCCGCCAATGGCATGGTCGAACGGCTTCATCGACAACTGAAAGCTGCCCTCACTGCTCACCAGCCAAGAGAACGTTGGCTCGACCACCTCCCCTTCGTACTTCTGGGTATCCGATCAGCATTGAAAGCGGATCTCGGCTGCTCATCAGCCGAACTAGTCTATGGCGTTTCCCTGCGTCTTCCAGGAGAATTCTTCGAGCCATCATCGCCACCTTCCACTCACGATGCCTCCACGTACATTCGAGAGCTGCGCACCACGTTTCGGGACCTTGCTCCTGTGATTCCTGCCGACCGACACCCCCAGTCTGTCTTCGTCAGCCAGGATCTGCATGACTGCAGTCACGTCTTCGTTCGGCGTGACCAAATACGGCCACCACTCACACCAGCCTATGATGGCCCATTCCGCGTACTCCATCGTACACCTAAGACATTCACGCTGGACATTAATGGCCGTGAAGACGTCGTGGCTGCCGAACGACTAAAACCTGCGTATATCGCCGCTCTCGCGTCCGCGGGGCTTCAATCTTCAGCCTGGATGCCCTCATCCAAGCATGTCCACTGGGCGACTCCTATGACTCTCGTTCTACGGGGGGGAGCCCTGTAGCGCCTCAGAATGCGGCGCTCGTCAAAGAAGAAGAAGTTGGCATTCGGCCACGCGTCGGGTGCAGCGCAATAATAAAAAATCAGTTCGAAAACTGAACGCTGTCAGGGCTGGATCTTTCTCGCGTTAGCTCCGACATATACTATATTATCCAAACTTTCTACAGCTTACTAAACTTTCGCTAGTAGTGTAAACTTCTACCTTCTCCCTTGGGTGATTTGCATCGCAATAATGAGCAGTAATCACCACCGTATCGCGAAAGAGCGGGTACGCGGCGGGCGCAGAGAAAGGCGATCCTCGGCTGCGGAGCAAGCAAGTCCTTGCCGTGACGTCACATCGCCGCGACCGCCGCGCCGCCAGTGTTCGTTCTCGGGGCTAATAGCATCCCGCTGCAAAGAGCACGAACACTGTTTTAAAACAATGAACTCGTCACGAAGTCAGCGAACTGAAATTTAGACGACGGAACAGACTCCGCTTGCTCTAGTGCACCTTACATGTGGATTAGTGCACGCCTCTGTGCTTCCACGAGAGTGTATAGATTTTCATAATTTGAACAACGCAAACCAACGAAAGCCATCAGAGCATACGCAGAAAGATTGCTTCGCTATACAATAAAGGACATGACAAGGATTTGGGAACATATGTCCGCGCGCCATCTCTCGGCGATGGCGGCGGCACCATGCCGTAATTGGATAGGAAACAGGCGAAAAAAAAAAGTCATCCCTGACCAAAAAAAAAAAATCGTTATCAAAACGAACTCCCGGTTCTAGGCACTAGAGAACACCTGGAAAATTCTGGTGAAATTCCAGTTACGTGGCAAAAACTGCGCAGCATCCTGGAATATTTAATATTTTGACAGTGCTGCCCATGTTCAAATGTCCTGGGGAGCTCCGTGCTTTGTAGAGAAATACTGCGGTTTCACCAGATTGCTCCAGTGGGCTTCTGCTGTATAGAACAATGTTGATTTTGCTAACCAGCTTTTTTGCCAAGTAAGATTTTTTTTCACCTATTTCCTATTAAGCTACGCAGGCGCGGCCTTGCCGCCGCCGATAGATGGTGCCACGTACGGATATCTCCAAATCCTGGTAATCTGTAAGCAGCGCGTTGAAAAAGTCGCCATAAATAAGAATATACAGCATGTTAATTCCAGTACTCGTTCACCTTGTATTTTTAAAAATACCGCATAGGCTTCTTGGTACAAAAGCAAGTTCACACTCGAGTTCAGTATTAGCCAGTATATTTTGGTCAAATAAGTTCAGTTAGCTATATATTACAGATGACCTAACTGAAGAATAATGTTTTCAGTGGCCAAGGTTACAAGAATTGGCTTTACCTCCGAACTATGCCAGAACTAACACGTATATTTTTCGATTTCTCCGAGGAATTGCTACGTAGAATGAGGACTCACATGCAAATTTGCCTTTTCCACAAATAGTAGAGTCCACTGTATAGTTTGCTGAAGTTTTCGTTTCGTATTTGCTTGAAATTAAGTTACGTCGCATAACCGTGAAAACGTTGCATTAATCATTACTTCCACACTCAGAAGTGTCGTACTTGAAGCTATTCTATTCCTAACAGACCGAAATGTAAACTTGGACGCATTATCCTGTTATGCCCTTTATTTCTTGCCCATACTGCATTGGCAATTCTTGCCTGCAGTACTCAGTGAAGAAGCAGCTTTATAACGGAAAACGACAACAACAACTGCAAATAGCTAACTGTGTTCCGTGCAAACTAGTACAAAAATTGCGTAGAAATCAGTGTGGATATATTCTGGATAACATTCGACCAATTTCTCTTCCGTTTAATCTATAGTCTAATTTTAAAAAGTTGTACATGTTAGAATGTTTGAAAACACATCTCGTCAGAACATTCTTTGCTCGGTACAAAAGTATGTGGGCAGAAATATGCAATAGGATCGGCTCGTGCTGAATTAAAAACACGAATAATTTCTAGGATAGCAAGCTATGCGACTCCAGACTATGGCCTGGCCACAGGAATGTTTTTCCTGGAAGACAATTATTGTGCTTCAAAATGAGATTGCATCTGGGGCATAATGAACAAAAAGTGTGCCGCAGGAACAAAGTCTTTCGCTGCTTTTAGCGAGCCACAAAAGGAAGTGATATGAAACCAACAGGTATTAAATTCGAGGAAAACATAGGGGACGTTATTTGTAGTTATTAAGTGAAATGTAGAAAATGCAAGTGGACCAAAAAACAACTTTCGACTCGCCGTCGGGAGCGGAGGGGTAGAGGGGGTAGGAACTAATCCTCCAAGATTCGCATTGCGCGTTCGGCACAATGCGAGTTGCGTTTCGGCGAAGGTAGTGGCTTTATTCCCCACTGACGGCAAGATTTTTTTTTTTCGTCCAATTTCATTTCCCTCAATCTCGTATTATTACATTTGAATGAGAGCTACAAATAACTCCTCCTATTTTTCCTTGACTCCATTGGTTTGATATGGTTGTGTCTGATCAAAAACGGGCACCTCGATCCATTCTCCCTGTTTCGTTCACAACGACACGATGCGGTGCCGTCGATAGGGCGCGCAGAATCTTGCCGGCTGGAGACGCACACTTACAGCGCTGGGCCCTTAACGCCATCTCGTAGCGGCTCGCGGAAGAAACCTGCAACAAGCTAGCGACCACCGCCACAGGTGGGCGCAGTGCGCCACATCTTCACACCGCGCATTGAAGGGACGAGTGTTGAGCATCCTTCGCAAGCAGGGGCGTAGCCAAAATGGGTGGGGGGTTGGGGCTTCAACCCCCCCCCCCCCGCCGAATTTTTTTCAATTTTGCATGTGTATGTATAGACGCACACATACAAACTCACGAACGAACATACGTAAAGTATGGTTGGTTGAACCCCCCCCCCCCCCGAAAAAAACTCGCTACGCCCCTGTTCGCAAGGGTGGTAGTTTGGGCCAGTTGCTTTTTCGTGATCGTGTAGAACAAGGGACGAACAAATAAGGGAAGACGTGCAAGCTCTGAGTTTAAGCTGAGTTTATTTGTCCTATTTTATGTGCACCACAGGACGAAGGCCTCTTTCAGTGATGTCCATTTATCTTAACTTGTTTCATATTATTATGTCTGCGCACTTTTTAATTTCGTCACTCCTTTTAACCCTCTACCGTCCTCGGATATATGTTTCCCCGAACATGTGTGCCCGGCGCGTGCTCTCCCCCTGCGCCGATTTGACCAGCGTAGGATGGAACAACTCGGATGGGTGAGACAACGAACAGAGAGAGAGAAAGGCAAGAAAGAGAAAAGGAGATAGAAAGACAGAGAAAGAAATACACAGAGAGAAAAAGAGATAGAAAGAAACAGACACAAGAAAGAGATAGAAAAAACAGAGAGCAACACAAAAAGAAAGAGAGACAAAAATGGAAGCAGAGAAAGAGAGAGGCAGCGAGAAATAGAGAGAGAGAGAAAGAAAACGAAGAACGCGAAAAAGATAGAAAGAGCGAGAAAGAGATAGAAAAAACAGACAGAAAGAGAAAGAAAGGAGGCCGTCTAGCTTCGTTTGTTCCTTCAGGCTTTTCACCACTACTTCGAAGCTGACTTAATCTTTGTTTTTTATTTATTGAAGTGATGAAATAGGAGAGGTTGGTGCCATTATGGTGGCACCGGCTGCTCCTTCTCGCTTAGCAGACAAAATATGTAGTAAGAAAAATAAGGGCACTACAGCAGAACACACGATGTGAAAATAGTCACAGCCGAACATCGCATGGCAGTTCAGATACATATGCATTGATCTTCTTTTCTACCTTTTTTAGGTCGCCTTACATTTTTTTTTACTGCTACAAATCGCCAGGCAAGCGGTGTTATAATCGACAAAACTGTGAATAGCGGCAGTATCCTGCGACGCTTTGTGTCACTACAATACGTCTGAAACGTTTCTGGGCTACACAAATTCGCCCGTAGAAGAAAAACTGTTACAGTATATTGCGCGTTAATGAATATGTCGCTAACGAACACTTTACGCCAACAGATAAGTAGAATATGAAAAGTGGTTGAAGTTTTATATCCTCTCTGTACGCGTGATGCGTCACAAAACAAATGTTGTTATTGTGTAAACGGTAATACGTTTACGGACAATTTGCGCCATCGTGCGGAAGCTTGTTATTGACCTTGTAATTAGATGGCAACCCACTACTGGCCGGCAAGGAGAGCATCGACTCCCATCAATTACCGAAAGGACGAGCGAAAATTGCTGACAGCGCAGCGTATAAAGAGCTGTAATGTTGAGCCGCCAAAATAACCTCAATAAATTGTTTCTGAATGAAACGTGTATTTGGAGCAAGAAAGACAAAACTTTTGAGATACTAACAGACATTGAAGTGAAACAAGCTTGGTCGCAGTCAAATAATTTTAAAGTAAACATTCTTGCGCCTAGGTGTTTCTTGCTGCATTATATAGATCTAAAACAAGAAATTTGCCAATGTATCGAAGTATCTTATCATACATTTCGAAAGTATCGTATCAGATACAATAATTGTTAGTATCTTGTATCGTATCATGACGCAATATCAAATTTTCCCAGCCCTGCATTGATAACCAAGAGTTTCTCTGTAAAATAAGCTTCTACAAGTATAATCCCGCTCAGACCCATAAAGAGTAAACTTTTCAATTTCGTAGACGACTATTTGATTTTATTTACGTCAGCATTTTGCCGAAGCAGCAAGCATACCAAGAACCTTTCAGGAAGTTCCGCATTGACTGGTAATCCCACATAATATGTGTTCTAGATGACAGAGTCTTAGAGTACAAACAAACATGTTTTTCTTTTTCAGAAAGCTGCGCTACGCTATATACCGGCATATAGAACCACAACAGCCATGTGCAGTGATACATTAAAAAAAAAAACTACATGCTAGAATCCCAAGATGTCACTTTTCCTTGTCAGTGAGCGCAATAGATCTACTAACGCAATCTTCCTTAAAACAACAACAAAATATTATGCTTGGATTATTTACCGCGTGACACGACTTCTGGATATTGCGATGATGTAAAGTTCTATTAAGAACACAAGAAAATGTTGAGACGCTGCCGGCTTCTGTTATAACTAATGATAACTAACGCACTCGCCGTACTTTTAAATATTGCGTATAAATGTGCTCCCGTAAACAGGACGGTTTACTTGAGTGGAACACAGTAACCGAAACCAAGCCATGCGTTTGTTTTCGTTCGCTTGTCGCCATCTGATGCACAGATTCGCTGCTATTTTGATGACTGCCGCAACTTAACCAAATTAGCATAAGCACTCATTTTCTCGTTTTCTATTACATGCGCTACATTTTTATCTCCTTTATTGTTGTTTTGAGCAATCCTGCGTCAGCGTTTGCAAATCTGTGTGCACATTTTGCAATACAATTCGGATAACATACTCCCTGCAACGAGGGTACTGTTCGCGTTCTTGACAAACCGTCATGATTGACTCTCGTGTTGACGTCAAAGGTACGCCGTCGGGGATTTCGCTGTTTATTTTCCAATATTTTTATTCAGCATTTCAGTTGCGCACTTAGGCTAAAATTATGTTTTCTTTGTTTAAGACGCATTGATGAGCTAGTTGGATAGTCATGATTGCATATGGCCGCGTACATCTAAAATGGATGACATTGAAGGATATACAAACACAAGCCCTGCGACAGTCTAGCGATTTCACTGATTGCAGGCGCGATACCGGTCACAGTGTCTCCATTTTCAGAGAGACGTAAATGCGAAAATGATCGCCTACATTAATTCAGCTGCACGCAACTATCCCCGGATGGTCAAAACTGGAGTCCAACACATATTACACGGCGGTCCACATAATCAGATAATAGTTTTCAGGCGTATATCATTCAAAGTAAGGCTGGATTTCAAGCGTTTGTGAAGAAATAATGCTGGTAGTGGATAAATGCAGCAGAACCCTAACGAATCCCAATGCATTACGCCCTTGTAATAAAGTTGGCAAAATGCAGCTAATCGCGCACCAGGCAAGCAAAAAAAAAACAATAATAACAAGATTTTATCGCAATTAAGCAATGACAAAGGGAAGTATATGTTACATGCATGGATTGCCCTGGTATTGCAGCGTTCTTCCCCTTATCATTTTATATATGATGATTTCTGTCAGTATAAGCGTTTCGCTAATAGTGGTTCGGTTTTATTCGCATTTATATCTGCAGGCCAAGATAAAAAGCAATTCACCCTTTCATAACGAATTCCTACCTTTCCTGTTCAGTTATATCCCATTACCGAGCGCTTATTATTAACCTTCAACGGCATTCCGAGCAGCCAGCTTTTAGCTCGCATAGTTAATAATAATAATCAATTTTCACTTTCCCGGAATGATGATGTTTACGTATAGAATTATTGGGAATCGTCTTGAACTGTATACGTTTCGCTCAAAATTGGGTTCGAGTCATGCGGCAACTGTCGCTTTTTCTGTCAATATTATTCTTTCTTTTTTTTCGCGCGACGTTATTTCAGTCGATAGGTCAATGCGCTTTCCACCATTTCCTCGCAGCGACATCGACGATGGCAGCCATACTACCGCCATCTGTGATCAGAACGCTGTCCTCCTGGTAGCCCACTTCTTTATTGATCGCTCAACAGAGGGCGACGCCTGTCGGTGTGCGCGAGATGATTCGCAACACAAGCCGTAGTCGACTGTTCTACAAAAGGAGGTTAGGAAAACAAAGTACCCAAGTTGGAATCTATTTGGAACGAAACTCTCTTGACCCTGTTAAATAAGTGCCACAAAAGTAAACGAGATGCATACAGTTGTTTTCATGGCCCTTCGATACAATATGCCATATCATGCATTGTAATATTATCGATCAATCAATGTCATACATGTTATGTCTAGAACTGGCTAATATTGAATAATTATCGCCTACTGTTGCATATATTGTTGGCTAGTGTTGGCTAACGTTGGCTGCAGTAGTGTAGTGTTTGCAATACGCTCTTATAACAACGTACCAAATATTACATATTGCCTCGCGCGATTCTTTTTCTGTTTTTATGTAACCGGCCCGTTACACGTACGTGTAACCACTGCCTTGCGCAAACCGTGCAAACCGTGCCCGAATGTCTGGGAACCTTCCAGATTATTTCAGAATATTCCCATAAGAATGCCCGCAAAACGCGAATAATAGAGTTTACTCTGGAACTAACGCGGACACCAGCGATTAAGCTGGAATCTTCGATGTCACATGTGTAAGCGCCGACGCGCTTTACCGTTGATTCGATTACCGACGACCGACGATTGTAATTGAGGCTATCGTTGCACTGAGCGAATCAGTTATTTTCTTTCTGGAAACAAGTTAGCCCAATGAAGGTGATTCATCCTTATCTAGCTGCTGGCGTTGTGCGTGTTTCACGTTGTAACAACTGGTGGAGGTGCTCTTCGTTCATGTCCCGGACGCCCCCGTCAATCCTAGAACCCAGCGCAAGTCGTGACGAAGACACCGACACCATCAATGACAGTCGAGCTAGCCGCAGACTACGAGGACTACACCGGGGTACCGACACCTGCCGAACAGGACAAGAACCACAACGACGAAGCCAGCAGCCGCGATGACGTCCGCTGTGTCACCCACAACACTCGTGATGCAGCAGCTCAGGGAGCCGCCGACATTTAGAGGAACCACTTTTGAGGATCCAAAAAGCTGGCTCGAAACGTATGAGAAGATTGCTGTCTGGAATAATTGGGACCTCGACGAGAAGCTACGCAGTTTGCTACTTTGCTCTGCAGGACTCCGCGAGGACATGGTTCAGTAATAGTGAGTCCACCATGACAACGTGGTGGACTCACTTCCTAGCCGCACTAAGCCACTTATAGTCCAGCGTTGCTTGACCCCGCGGCAATGCGCCAACGAACGCTGTTTGTGACGTGCACGTCAGAGCGTTGAAGCATACATCTGTGCTCGATGAACGTGGCGTCCGTACTCGACCGCGAGTGGTGACGTTAATCTTACCATAGACTGCCCTGGTTGGCTAACATAATGCGCCATGACCAGCTCCTACTCGACTGCTTGCGTAACACTGATTCCTACAATCCGCAGGATATGCTGCAGTTTTTCTGAAGCTTGCAGACAACAGCCGCTCAGCGCAAGTGAAAGCACTTCACAGGAATCCTGCGAACCGAGGTAAGACATCGCAAAGCGTACAGATTTATTGTATCGGATTGAACAAGCGTAATTTCTTTGTGAGGAATTTCTTAAGCGTAATTTCTTTGCGTAATTTCTTTGCCATTAGTGCTTGCCACAGTGTCCATACGGCCAAAGGCAAAACAAGGACACCGACCATGTACAAAAACAACTTTAAAATAGAATACGTTTCGGCTCCCGTACGAGGGCCTTGTTCACACAATGTGAACAACCTGAACAATGTGTTTACTTAGTGAACAAGGCCCCCGTACGGAAGCTGAAAAGTCTTTCATTTTTAAGTTATTTTTGAATCTGCTCGGTGCTACGTCATGCGAGCGTGTCATCAACCGACAACAGCAAGCATATGTCGCGACGCCACCTCGAGCGATAGTGCACAGTTTATCGCCATGCCGTCACCGCAGTAGCACATAGAAACGAGGCATGCAAAATAAAATGTTGTTATCCTTGCTTGATTGCTGAGACGTTCACCCGAAACACAACAGTCGGCGTCTTCCTTTTATCTTTGACCTTTCTGCCTGGTCGAAGGTTACAGGGTCTTAACGCGATAGAGCTCGTTTCGCAGAAATTCCGGCTTCGTTGGTTGTGAGCGAAACGTCGGCGTTGTCCGTGAGCGAGGATACGGGGTCAGACCGGAACTTGAAGAGTGACAGAAACTTGAATCAAGGCGCGCCGCGGCCGTATCTTGCCGTGGAAAGCGGCAATTATAATAACAATATCTGGGGTTTACCGTCCCAAAACCAGGATATGATTATGAGAGGCACCGTAGTGGAGGGCTCCGGAAATTTCGACCACCGGGGTTCTTTACCGTGCACCTAAACCTAAGTACACGGGCCTCAAACATTTTCGCCTCCACGGAAAATTCAGCCGCCGCGGCCGGGATTCGATCCCGCGACCATTAAGTCAGCAGTCGGCGCCGTAACCACTAGACCACCGTGGCGGGGCGTGGAAAGCGGCAAGGCATCTCACTTACGCCAATTCATCACCTTGCTAGAATGGCTGATTGACATTTGCGCTTGGTGTTTGGGGCTCTTTTTTTTTTATTGTGCGCGCAGGAAAGCGGAAATATCCACATTTTCTTCTCGGTAAGCACAAAACTCACGGGCAGCCACTGCGGCACTTCTTGCACACAGCCGAAAGAGTTTCTCGCGCCTTTTTATTGTTTAACGAAGAAGCAGATAACCGCCACACGTTGCACGCAATGAATAAGGAGTCTGCTTGTGTATTTCGGGCTTGTCGCTGTTTTTCCTGGCCAGATTCTGCTTCGACGGGCCTTGATTCAAATTTTGTCACTTCTATGTCACGGGAACTTTAGGTGTGACGCAACAGAGTGGCGGCGTGCCCTACGCACCGGACGTGGTCATGTTTCGATGTCGTCATGAAACTGGATTTTGAGTACCTCAAATTACGTGCAACTTTTGCGATTTCTAAAAAGTGGGTATGCCATAAATTGGGACGCGCTGCAACTTTTCCTTACACACAACTGCCTTGAAGTTGATAATTAAAACGCTAATTAGCGACATTTTTAGCTAGAGCCAGAGTAACTATAGCCTAATGCAAATAGCAGTTCAATTCACTTCGGACTCACCTTTCATTCTTCAAGTCTTGACTCAAGTTACGTAGCACTACCTGTATGCGTAAGACGATTTTTCAGCTTTTCTGCAACGTTTGCGAGCGGGCGCACTTGCAAGTCACTGCTTCATCAGCAGCACAGAAAGGTCACGTGGTTTACTCACTCCGTTGGAGTTATCGCTTTCGCACGAGAAGGTGGCCTATCACCCTTTTGAACTCGCACTTCCAGTCATGGCGAAAAACGTAATAGCAGGGTTCAAAAGGACCGACTGGTTCGCCTTGCGATGCTGATGTCTGTGAGGCATGTATCTTCCTTCGCAAGAATTCATCGCGTAAACAATTCGAAGTTTCGAGAGCCCGTTCGCGAGCATGTGCGATGTTGCAAACGGCTCGCAGAGAAGCGAAGAAAATTGGTGCGGAACAAGAGCCGGCACGAGACGCTCACTTACTTCCGCAGACTGCTCGGGCCGTTTATAACAATGAAGTCCCCGGCCGTTATCGGCGGTCAAGCTTTCAGGCGAATGGGCCCTGGCAGGAACGGCCAACACTTTCCCTCCACGCTGGAAAGCGCACAAATCGGCGGCCTGCATGGCAATCGCCTCCCTAAACGGCGCGAGGAGAGCGGGAAAGGATGTCCGGCAAGGAGCAAAAGAACACGAAGAGCCTCGTGAAAGAGAAAAAAAAAAGAGTAACGGTACAAGGGTACGCCACCGAAACGCTTGCCCAGAACTGCATGCGATGCGCTCGCGTAAATCAACTTGACGGAAAGAATTAGGATTGGGAGCCACTCGTTCCTTCTCTTTTCCCCTACACGCTTTGATGGCGAGGGGGAGGGCCTAGAGCGTGCGCAGTGGTTGCCGAGGCAACAACGCTGATACGCCGGTAAAGGAAGAGAGAGAAAAAGAACACGGTCTCTGCACCACCGGCTGGCCTTTGGATGCGCGCTCTGAGGATGCGCACATTGTACCTTCCCTCTTCGTGGTGGCGCACGAAAGAAAGCGACGAGAAAAGCGAAAGAACTCTCGACGGCGGCCCTGGGAAAACGGATATCTATGTCCACCCCGCCTGCCGTCTCACTTTTCTTATTTCTGATTTTTGTACGTGGTTTGCAGCGCACTGGTTCGAACGACGACGATATGCGGCCTGCTGCGTTTTACGCACCCTTCGCTTCATTGCTTTTGTGTTTACTTCAGTTTGTTATTTGCGCATGCTTCATTGTAGGAGTCAGTGTTTACCACTAGCGCATCCTGGGGGCAAGGGGGCGGAGGGGGGGTGGGGGGGTGGAGGACGAATCGGAATCCTGGTTGGAGACTTTAAAATTCTTAATAGGGGGCATTATTCGTAGTTTTTAGCTGTAGTCTAGTGATTGTGACTCCAATGGAAATGTATTAAAGTAGACGAAAAAACAACTCGGCGTCCGTGGGAATCGAATGTGCAACCTACGGATAATGGGTACGATGCTCTACCGATTGAACTACGATTGCGGTCGTTCCCCCGTCCACGAAGCCATGGTGGCGAGTGCGGAACACTCTCTTTTGCTAGCTGGCATCGGACGTGTTACCCGAAGGTTCGGTACCTACCGACGGCAGGTCGCCCTTTCGTCCACCTTAAAGGGGTCATGAACCACTTTTCCAAGTAATGATCTAATGGCCTCAGTATCGGAGTGTACTGCCTCCCGAATCGATTGCCGCAAAAATTTCTCGAATTCGTCAAGAATCAGCGGAGTTACGGGGGTTTGGCGCACGCTCCCAGCGCTTTCTCTCTTTTCTCGTGCCGGCGAGCGCACTGGAAGCTAGACAGGGAGGGATGGCATGGGGGAAAGAAGTTACGCCAGCGCGCGTCATGAAACGCGATCGCTCTCCCGCTGTGATTCGCTTGCGCGAGTGCGGCTACCGTGTACTGAGGAGTGCGGCGCCGGCAAGAGGCGGCACCCCGCGGCAAGAAGCGCATCTGATCCGAACGCCGCTCTCGATTTACGTCGGCTATCGGCCAATAAGCATGCTATGTCTCTTGCGACGTACAGCGGACAGACGCCCCGCCCACCGACGAGAGTGAGAACCGGCCTCTGTTTGAAAAGAGGGTGCCTGGGGAAACGGCAACTTCGCGCTCCGCTTGTGGCCATTACGCGGCGCGCACGACTGTAATATTTGGCAGAGCAGTTCATAGCCGTGTCAGCTTTCCGCAGGATGTGTTTTTTCAATCAGCCCAAGGGGTGCTTCATGACCCCTTTAATTCCTTTCCGTTCCTGGCATAATTACCACAATGCAGTTACAAACTACAAGTAATGCCCCCCATGCCTTTCTTAGCTTCACTGTCTGTTGGCTTCATTAGACTGTTGGCAGATGGCCATACTGCTCAACTTAAAATATATTGCCAGCTTTTCTTGACTGCGTTATCTTCTCTCCTTTAGCTGTTGGTTGTGTTCTATAATGTAAAAAGTCACAGTTTCGCCGCAAGGGCGAAGCAATGAATGCGATAGCAAGAAGAGCGGCCCATGATGGACGCGCTGCTACGCTGCATAAACATCTGCCCCCCGGCAGCAACTATACTCGCGGACAACTTTTTTTGGCAATGAAGCGAAGGCTACAGAGCCACAAGGCACGTATCCTTCCGCTAATGAATTTAGTCCCACAATTGCGTCCGTACTTTCTGCGTGAGATATATAAAATACTCCTTCATTTTCTACATGTAGCTTTTTGAGACGGGACGCAGCGCTCACAAGCGAGATATATGTATTTCTTTTACTTTATACCTTGTCACTTTGCTTTTTTGCATGCGTGAAAAAGTCGTGCCTTTTACCCGTACCTTAGACGGTAAGCAGTGTTTGCGTCGAAATGCAACGCTAGCCATTACTTTCCACGGCGTTACGAGAGCGCGCCAAACCGGACTACTTCGCGTAGCAGAACATGTGCAGACGCTCCGCCCCGTAGCTTTCCCTTCATTGCCAAGAAAAGTTGTCCACGAGTATACCGCGCGAGCAGACAGCGGAAGGGCAAGGTTCTCCCTGCGCAAATATTAAAAGAAGCGAGCGAGCTGGCCGACGACATTTAAATGCGCCCGTTTAGGTTGCCTTCATGTGCGCGCCTCCGTGCCTCCGTCGGTGGCACGGAGGCGCGCACTCTCGCTATTAATGAAGAAACGCGTATAAGCGCCTGCCGTCTCTGAGTCCTGCCAGCGGTAAAGTGTGTGTATATAACGCTCGCCGTTAGCTCCCTGAACGATCTGCTCTTTCTGGCGTAATGGCTAGCGCCACGCGTTGCGGAGCGTGAGGTTGCTGGTTCGATTCCACGCTTCGGAAGCGTTTTTCTGAATTATTTCCCGCGGGCTTTTATACATACTGATACATATACAGTGCATCAAGGCGGCGACGGGGACGGCAAAAACCAGCCGAGACTGTCAATGGCTATCGCAATAAAAAAAAGATGAAAGAGAACGTCGAGATGCCATATATACAATACGAGCGCAGATATGGTATTGTTGAAAGTGAGCAGGGAAGTACACGCTCTCTCTGAAATTTCCAAGACTAAGTTCAGTCATGTTAAGCAGTGCGATACTGGACAGTTAAGAGAGAGAACGAACGAAAACAAACGCTGAAGTTCACTCGCTGTATCCGGGTGGAATCGCATTGAGCAAAGTAGCCTCGCCAAATATCTGGCAACAGGAGAGTGTACATACCCAGGCCCAACGTGCCACGTATGTACACCTTAAAAATATTTCTATCTTTCTACAAAGTGGTCATCGCGGCGACCTTGACTTTGTAACCTCAGCACTTCCAAATTCTTTCCTCTACATATACGAAGCCCGAATGCAGCCGTGCTTTCCAGCGACCATTTCGAGTGCTCCGCGGTGACAGTGCGAGCCACGTCTACAAACTCCCCATTTATTGCGACTTCGAGGACGAGAAGGGAAATGGACGCGAAGAAAACCGAAACAAAAATGTGATGCAAATGCTAGGCAGCGAATGGAAACGGAGCCACGCGGGTATACGAGCACGTTTTATGGCAACTCGTGTCATGCGAAATGCAAGCGCAGCAGACATGCATAGAGTTCGAGTGGCAATCGAGCGGTATAGTGTTGCTGCTCTCGTTGGCATACACGGAGTTCGATGTAATAAATTAGTCGCTAACAGGGCGCGCCAGCGGACCACACCCCACGATATAAACGTCGCGGGTCCGCATAGCCCCAAGGTATGCCAGCCGTGGACCGGAAACGTGCGAGCTAGGAACACCGGTGACTGCAGCCCACAGCACGGGCACTCCTTACCCAGGTGATGATCCGGGCACTGCGCGACGCCGCTAATGGCCGCCGGGCTAATGAACTCGCGCCAGCCTACATTGCAGTGACGCTGGCGTCCTCCTCTCACGTGTAATGAGAACACATCCGGGCCCCGAATCCGTGGGAGCCCGGCTCTAAACGGTAACGCATGGTTAGTTGAAAACAACAATGAATTACTGCAACCATTAACAAGTTTGACTGTGGAACCTCGATTGTACACGTCCTACTTAAAATCAGTCCTTCTGGTCTTACGCTAAATGTGCGATTGCACTCATTATAAATTAAACCAACATTTCTCGCGTGAATGGCTCATGCGACGTTGCTAACGAGACAGCTCGGCAACGCTGACGGTGCGAGTTCACCCCCAGAGCTCTTAAATTGCTATCGCGGCAAAAATTACTTCGGTCGGTGGGAGGTTACTGTCTTAACGCACGGGCGCTATATAATAAGCGCGCTTACCGGCATGACCAGGTATGCGGACATAGCTGTAACCTTCCATCTAGTGCTGAGAGGGGCCGGGCAAGAATGGCTGGTGAAACACGTGCGTCGATGACTGGTGCGTTGATGACTGGTGAAACAGAAAAATTTTGGTTCTAAATCTTTTATTTAGAAGGACATAATTGGCGCAGCTAACTGACTGCAAGTCAGCACCCCTTTCTATTGCATAGATTCCTAGGATGAAGAGCAGATAATTACGGACGAATAGCTACAGCGACAAAAAGAACACAGGGCTGCCAGGATAGACCTATTGGGTAATAACTACACCAATCTTTCGTCAATAACTACACCGATACCGCTGTTATCACCAGCCAACGCGTTACATTCGACGAGCCGAAAAGACGCAGAGGCGATGAAAGCAGCGGCGGATGTCGCGTGGCCGTCATTACAACCACTGCGCACTCATGCACAGAGAGCTGGCGCAAGATTTACTCCTCAAAATGCAGCATCTTCCATTCGTGATCTCCTCGACGAAGACATACTTGCTGCGTTGAGGTCGTTAATAAGCACGATGCGCACACTCCTCAGCTGAACGGTAACCCCATCAGCTCGAGGCACACTGCAAGTTCTGGATACTTTGGAGCCAGTCCTTGTAAGACTTCATTAACGTCATGGATGTCAGTCTACTTTAAGGCAATCGAAGGCGAACCGGCCTTCGAAACAGTTCTTATTTTGCGACCTTCTGGGTATGCGCGGCGAACGCTGTGTGAGCGCGCATCAGTTGTTCTCAGTTTCCTGCTTCCTTTCTCTAATCCTTTTCTCCCCTCCACCCTCGTGTAGAGTAGTACGTAGGCTGCAACCTGGTTAAACTCCCTGAACGCAAAGACATATGAGATAAAATATTAACTTGTTATACACTTTTCTTTGCCACTGAGGAGAGAGAGAAAGCAAAAGCAAGAAGAGAAAGGGCAGCAAGGTTAACCAGACGAGCGTCGGGTTTGCTACCCTGAAATGGGCATAAGGGAACGGGGAATAGAAAGAGAGAGCCAGGGAGAACACTGCACGTGCAAAGGGGTACAATGAGGGTCTGAGGCGGGAGCTTACCCGACAAGACTTCAGACGATATTCCGGATGACGTTAAAGGGCTCTTTTACGGGAACACTGTCAGCTTTGCTGTCATAGTACTCGCTCGTACTTACATTAAGCAACATAAAATATGTGCGTCGCTGCCCTCTATGTGGGTCATATACGTAGGTGTGCGCAGGGTTCCCCATTAGGGGGGGGGGGGCAAAGTTTCTCCGCAGACCCCCCCACCCCCCAGCCCCGGTTGGTCGAGTCCATGAGACAAATGCTTCACAATAGATGGAGAAATTAAAATGAAAATGAAGGTATGATATGCTTCTCACAATAGCCTGCACTGGCTTTCCGGGATTAAAAATGGGGAGTAAACAATTCTTGAAATGCAACATCAGGGGCCTTCGACCGCCATTATCGTCAAAAACCTGTGTGGCCATAACCCTACTCTTTAAAAAATGACGGGACAGGTTCGACAGAGTAAACGAATGGGGCACGCTTTGCCCTCCGCCCAATGCGTACGCCGATGGTCATATGGTAGGATGTCGCCCCACCCCCCTAGATGACTCACAAACGCGGTAATAGTATGACACTTAGAGTGTCTTAGCACTTCTCACTTTCCTCTGCTCATGCTGATAGTGACATGTCTAGTGTATTAAAATGAATCAATAAACAGACGGAAACGTCCACATGTTAAGTAAACAAGAGCAGAACTTAATTATTCTGGGTAAACAAATGCTTGACTTAGCATTGCCGGCGGCCGGTGTCAGACCGCGACCCTGTCGTTCCGGTTCGCCTCTCTTTTACGAACTCTTCTTTTTGCTTTGCTCCCACAACCATGACGATCGCACGTCTCGGGCTCTCGGCTAGGTGTCGTCCGCCCGTCGCACCAACGCGCTCGTCTCGTTTACAGCATCGGCGTGCGTGAAATTCAATTATCGGTGCGTGCGTTCCGGCACCTCGGCTGTTGCCCCGCCGCAGCCCGCATATCGTGGACGCTTCCTCGAAGTCGAGGTGGCAGCGCCGAGAGACGACGCTGGCGTTATGCTGGCATCGCTCTGCCGTACGTATGATTTAACCGTGAGCTGCGCAATATG
Source organism: Rhipicephalus sanguineus (assembly GCF_013339695.2). Classification (NCBI taxonomy): domain Eukaryota; kingdom Metazoa; phylum Arthropoda; class Arachnida; order Ixodida; family Ixodidae; genus Rhipicephalus; species Rhipicephalus sanguineus. Next base: position 9,509,753 of record NC_051180.1, on the reverse strand, counting down.
TGTTAATTTAATCGATAACCACGAGATTCGCTTTATCGTTGTTACATACCTGGCAACAATTTGAAGTCGATTCTGATATAAGATTACCTTTCACTCTAACTAGTATTGTTATCGTTACTGGAAAGAGTGTGAATATTGTGCCCTGAAGGCGAATGACACAATGGCGCAAGTGAGTGTACAGGCATTCTTTTTCTAACGTTTTAATATTAATAACTGTTGGGGTGTTACGTCTCTAAACCACGATATGAATATGAGAGAAACCGTATTGGAGGGCTCTGGAAATTTCAACCACATGGGGCTCTTTTTTTTTTTTTTTTGACAAGATAAGTGTTTAATGCCGGGGTCCAAGAAAACTTTCATGACATATTTCCGTCACGGAAATACGTCAGCAATATGAACGCCGTCATATGGCAAAGAAAAAAAAACTATAAGAAAAAGCGCCCTTGGCAGGACTCGAACCCACAACCTCTCGGTCCGCGACGATGGCTGGCTGGAGTTTATCCCACTGAGCTACCGCCAAGCACGAAACGGAGGCTACATGAACGCGCCTTTTATCTTTCACACTTTCCTCTCACAGTGCTCTTGGATGAATGGATGGACGCCATGAGCGTCCCCATTATAACGGGGCGGTGACATGTGTGCCACCAGGGTCGAAAAAAAAAACTTCGTTGCCTCCGCCATTCGTTCCTGCAACGCGCCGTTGCTACGACCGTCCCATTCGGCGTGTTTCCAATAAATAGGAGAAGTGTAATGTCGTCAACGCTTTAACACACCGCGAAGTGGCGGCTTTAGCCCAAGTCTCGCTCATAGCAGCCATCCATATCGAAATATAGCTCGCCGACGCTCGCCTAGCTGTCGCACGGCGTTCGCCGCTCGCCCTGTGAGAATTAACGGCCAGGCTAGAGGGAAGACACGACGCTCGTCGCGTTTCTCTTCGGGTTTCACGACGCTTTGAAGGAGTGCATATCGGGTATCAGTGTTTCTGTGTGCTTGTTGACGCCATCTTTGCGCGGGTTTCACCATATGCGGTGTCCAGGTATATCTTGACAACTTCGGCTACCGCAAGGGTTAAATCATGATGATGGGCGTTAGTAGTCGGTACGGAGATGTGCCACTCGGCGTCAACGTGGGTGCATCCACATCACGCGGCAACAACAATAGACATTGTACAAGTTATCCATATACCAATGCACTATAAACAACAACTATTTCTGTGGCGACACGTTTCACTTTCGCGTTATACCGATTTCTAGGACGGAGGGATCAGCCATCTTTTCATGTTCTGTTGTCATTTTTGGGGCGATATCTTGCGTGATATCGATAGGGTTTTCCATAAACATACAAGCTGACCAGAAAAATAAGCTGTTAGTTGAAGTCAGCACTCTGCCCTGTGTCTTCCTGCTTTTCTAGTTATGTTTGTTCTGTTTTACCGATGAACTTGCCTTGAATACTCGCAACACGGAAATCGCGCGGCAGCTTTGAAGTATATCCGGAGAAGCACGAGAAGTTCTAGTTTTCGAGACGTCGCTCATACAGCGAGGAGTCGATTTTTTTCTCTCGTTTCCAATTAATGTACGCGCGAGCCACTCAGATCCAAGAGGTATCCATTGTGTAGGTCTAGGGCAATTAAATGCGACGTGAGACTCCAAATGGAAAGCTCAGAGCATTGTTCCCTTTGAAGGCTTTTGTGCTGCCGACAGCCCGCGAATATATGGCACCCTTATTTGTATCGTGCAAACCAGCCAAGCTGACATGTCTTGGAATATGCAGCAGTTTATCTTCGTTGAGAATCGACAAGATCTCTTTATTTATTTGGGGATGTTATTGTGCATGATCACAGTGTAAAGGAAAATTTTAGATAAAGAGAGAAGAGAGTATTCGCAATTTTTGAGACGCGGCGTGGCAGACAGGTGAAATCAGCGTAGTCCGATTTTTTTTTTTTTACCTATGGCGGAGAGATAATGGGCATTCTGTAATGTAATTGAATAGAATAGCTTTGTGTTTCAGTCACCACATTTAAGAAAGGTTTCTGGATTAATCGCTAAACACAGTGGCTTTATATACTTTCTAGGCATTTATGATTTACGTAAAAATAAATAATAATACCCTAATGTGATTGCATTGCATGCGTTTCTCTACTACTCGGCACAAATAAAAACCTAAGTTCATTCAAGTAAGAACGACTCAACTTGCTTGGATTGAAAGGTTGCTCTTTCCAATGAAATCCAGTTTTTCTTGCTTGATCCACTAGTTGCGCAAAAGGTCTTACCTATGTTATTTAAACCTGCTTCGATACGAATTCATCTCCTTTTTTTTAAACGCGACACATCTCATCCCGCGGGAATAACGTTGCGCAAGTGAAAGTGCTTACCGCGTCATTTTAGTTACTTTTCTCCAGGGAAAGAGGCAAAATAAACCCACGTCACTTGAATGAAAGCAAGCCCACACTCGAATTCTGCCATGAATCAAGCTTCTTGCTGATATATTGGCTGCTTCGAAAGATTGGGCCAGCGGCACGGAAAAATAAAAGGGGGGACAGGAGAAGAAGTGGTGGACCACATGGCACGCCCCGACAGGCTTCCCTTTCCCGTAGCTTCGCCAGCCTTCGACAGGAGAAGCCCCAGCAGCGCACGGCGTTCGTAGAAATCGCTGTTCTACACGACATCGCATGAATCGTGACTTCCCATTTCTTCAACGTCCATCCAGCTCCACTGGCGGCTTCAAAAAAGCAGGGCAAGGAGAAAGTGGCGTTTCCTGCTGTTGGTCCAATATTGGACGAAATTTCTCAGGCTTGTCTTTTGGTCCCGTCGCGAGGGGGTCATTCGTTTGCGGCAGGTCGCATGGGAGCACCAATGGCTGGACACTGCCGTCCACTGAAGAATGGCTGGCCGCTGTCGAGGTGACAATTTCTGAGGCGGCTATGAGCACGAAAAGCGACCGCGTGGCGAGAAAGAAGCCGCTGTGGGTAGCTTATAGAACGAGCGCCTTCACAAACGGTTGCCTTCAGGGACTGGCGATATTGGATAGCGCGTACAGTGATTTGTCACGCGAGTCTTGGCCTCATCGCGAATGCCGCAGAGGTGCTCGACCAGTGTTTGCGAGGCCGTCGCACCTATAGGGCCGCGGCTCTCGACATGACGGTGGCTGCCCTGCACACGGCCTGGCTCAGTTGTACAGCGCTTTGGCTCTTGCGAGCGGCGCTTCCAAAAATCCACTCAAACAAAGCCTAAAGGAGTGGCATGATCGCTAGTTAATAAAACGAACCTTCAACGGCTGAGCTGCTCGCTTGTAAACGCGTCATTCTCCATAGTAATTCACGTTAACCATATGGTCATGCTACGGATAGCGCGTTCTTTTTCAAGCAAGCGCCTATAGAAAACGGCGCAATGGCGCAATTTTCAGACGGCAGCGTAACGCAGCAGATGCCTGATTCATACTCGTATCTCGCTCATAAGTGAACTCAGCTATCATTCTTTATGGTACGAACATGCGCGCTTCGGTCAATCACAAAGCTAATTATTTTGTGCGTAACCCTCTGCGAACGCGTTCTCTGATTAGAAGAGGCTGGTTGCTATACTTGTACAGCTTTTATGAACTATCTCTCGTATCTTCATGCAACGCATGTAGTAGTGTGGTGTTAACGTAGTGTGTCATCAAGCAAGACTACAGCAGAATATTGTTCTTGCTTTTTTTAAGGCGAAAGCCTTTTACAGGGTGTTCTTTTTAGACAATACAGATTTCTTAAATAAAATGCTATGAAAGTAAGGCTCAATGTCGTCTTCGCACACAAACCCTGCGTTGAGGCGGACACACTTTGCCGCAATTAAAGTGACATTAAAGTGAATAATTAAACAAACTAGTCAATTAATTTTTATTTCATTTGTTGACTTGGGGGCCATTGTTTATATGGGAAAGTTGTAGTTCACGACAATTTATGGCATGACTAGTTTCGTTTTTCTAATTCACGAAAGCTTCACATAATTCGAAATATTCATAATCGAATTTTAATGGCGATATCGAAACTGAGGGCACCCCGCGCGCAGGAAACGCGGCCGCTCTTTTACGCCAGACCGGAACTATATACCTTTGACAAGGAAGTGATGAAATTTAAAAGAAGGCGCGTCGCGGCCGTATCTTGTCGTGGATAGTGGCAAATGATCTCACTTGTACCAGCGGATCGTTTTACCATCGCATGTGATGCTTGCGGCTTATCTGTTTCTGTCGTTCCGTGCGCGAGAAGACCGCAACATCCACATTTCTTTTCACTGTACAGCATAAAATTCAGCGGCAGCCACTTTGGCGCTTCTTCTTGCAGACACGCGGAAGGTATTTTTGTGCCTATTTATAGAAACAGACGAGCACCACACATCGCACGCAAATAATAAGGGGCATACTTGCGTACTTCAAACGACGTGCCAATTTTCCTAACCTAAATCTGCTTCGACGCGACTTGATTCAAACATCGTCTCTTCCTTGTCACAGTATACAGGAATGCTCAAACCGCCAAATGAAACAGAAGTTGTGACGTATGTTGTGCAGCCACGAGTGTTGCGACACCCGCTGTATGGACGACAAGGCAACCGCGAAGGGGCCTAAACGTCACGTCTACCTTGGTTGGCGTCCACTTTCCCATGTATATTTGGTTTTTGCCTCGTTCGCAAACCATGCCGCTGGGATATGTGATTCAGTCATTTGGGCAATGGTTTCACAATCATGATTATCCGATGAAGAGTGACACGCGGGGGTTAATACCCCGTAAGCAGCTTCAAGATTATAATAATAATAATAATAATAATAATAATAATAATAATAATAATAATAATAATAATAATATCTGGGGTTTAACGTCCCAAAACCACCATATGATTATGAGAGACGCCATAGTGGAGGGCTCCGGAAATTTCGACCACCTGGGGTTCTTTAACGTGCACCTAAATTAAGTGCACGGGCCTCAAACATTTTCGCCTCCATCGAAAATGCAGCCGCCGCGGCCGGGATTCGATCCCGCGACCTCCGGGCCAGCAGTCGAGCGCCATAACCACTAGACCACCGTGGCGGGGCAGCAGCTTCAAGACGCGTAAAATTTTAATGCCGCGAATATATTGCCAATACTTTCGTCTCGTTATTTTTTATTAGATGACTGAACTTTATTTCGCCCGCACCTTATGAAAGATATTGCTTTGCCGTTTCTGGGCCGCATAGAAAATGCTCGTAACTTGCAAGGCGAGAGGCTCTATCGTTTATAGCTTGCAATGAAGGTGAACGCTAAAAGGCATCGAAAGGCAACTGGAATCGGATGCTGTAGGCGCGAGTCAAAGTAAGTGGTGCTTGAGAATTTGCATGTACGTCATGATGGAGCCGGGGCGGTGTGCGCCGGCTGGGCGTTCGCGTAGCTCTGCTCTAAAATGATCATCACGCGGCGTCTCTTGAAGCGCCTTCATTAGTATAGCGCGTGTGTGGGAGCCTGGTATAGAGACGTTGCTATACAGAGCAATCATCACAAGCTGCTGGCCGCTCCGAAGTAGGTGGTTCCTTCCTTTTACACAATATAAGCGCCGGTATTCAGCTCCTGCGAAGGCCTTATTAGGCAGATTTCATCACACGTCGGGCGTATCTAAAAAAAAAAGTAAATTGCAAAATTCGTGGAATGAAAGCACACGTGCGTACCTACGATGTTACACGCACCACTCGACAATTTAGCGAGCGAGGAAGATTTAATTTCAACGACACGCCGCCCGCCTGAAAGCTTCTTTTTTATGCGAAATAAATTAATGAGCATGAAATTCCACCCACTCACGAAAATTCAGGACGATACGTATAAAGCTTGCGCCACGAACCGACGCTTCGTTACAACTGCTGGTGTACTTTCATATTATACGTTCATCAACATTTATAATTTAACAAATAGGATGAACGTCAGCGGCTGAGGAGATTCCCTGAACTGCGCACAGTGGTAGAAAAGAAAGGTGTTCGCACCGTGTGTGCGATGCTGGAGACGAACGCTGAGCAGCTTCGTGCCGAATCGCCCTGTCGGCAGAGTGCCAACAAGTAGATCGACCGAAAGGGCGTGCATTTAATGCCGAAAATAAGAAGAAAACGTTTAAAGTGCGCACTTGATTTCGCGTTGACGTGAACCAAGCTTTTCGGAAATACGGATCCTGGAGAAGAGCGAAATTAAACTACATCTCGCGAGATCTTGGGAGCGTGTTTCATCAAAATGAGAGGTTAAAATTGAAGAAGTGGCACATGAGTACCTATACGTTCATTTGATCCTGAAATGCGTATTTGTATGCACATGCGTGTTTGCATGCGCCGCTTTCGATGATCGATTCTCTCTCTATCGTGGGCTTTTTGTGTCAGCGATCAGCCGCTTCTGATATGGCAATCTGATATTTTATCGAGGTCGCTTGTATTTCACGTTATTATTATATTGCCTTTCATAGTGGAACTTCATTGTTTCACGCATGACCGTCGTTATTGCCTGTCGCAACAGTAGTGTAGCGCTGCTAAGCACGTGAGTGCTTAGCAGCGCTAAGCATTCCCGGCATGGAGGAAATAATGCAGTAGGAGGAAGCATTGCGCAATGCGAAATAAATAAATAAATAAATAAATAAATAAATAAATAAATAAATAAATAAATAAGGTCAGGCACGCACACTCCACTCTTCGCCTGCCCCTATTTTCCCGATAGTGACTGCTAATCTTTTTATGCTAGAATGAAGGCTTGGCAGTGCAGCGAAACATGACCGCTTAGAGGCTGTCAGTCTGTGAAACTATAGCGTGGCAAATATTCTGAGAGACAATTTTCTCAGTTTACTGTGTGGTGCGTATTATGCATTTATCGGTACCTGCGCAGCAGGAGTGACCCTGATTACGAGGCTACAAAACGAGAAGCAAATACAATTACATCACTAATGCTTATAGATCTGTATCCAGATAGCGGCCCGTTCGCCCACGGAATCAATGCTTTTATAGATGGCCCCCATCTTGAGCGGTTCGCCCGGTTGCGACGTCGATAGATGGTCTGAGAAAAACGCTGCAGGAAATACCATCGCGGCACAGTAAACGCAAAGCAAAGAAGCGACGCTAGTGCAAGCAAAATCAGAGTTGGCGATTGGGCAGCGAAACACAAATTATCGCGGTGTTTCTTTACAACCGCCTGCCTGCCGATGACGCTTCCGCAGTGACTTGTCAAAAAAGAGGGTGGCAATAAAACGGGCAGCCCGAGCAAGGCAGGTACGGAGACGTCGTTGCCGCCATGTTATACAAGGGCACTGCTTCCGGTGCACAACTGGGCTCCTCCAAACAAGCTTTCTTTCTTTCTTTCTTTCTTTCTTTCTTTCTTTCTTTCTTTCTTTCTTTCTTTCTTTCTTTCTTTCTTTCTTTCTTTCTTTCTTTCTTTCTTTCTTTCTTTCTTTCTTTCGTCAGTTCCTGACTTGAGTGTGGTGGAAGAGTAAGCCATGTTTGATTTCCTGCCCGTATTTCACGTTAAATGTTTTGTTTGTTCCCTCCCCCCCCCCCTGGCTGATACAGCGCAATATGTGAGTGGACACGCAGCGATGTGAGCAAACAAGGAGCTGAAAGTGACGCAGAAGAAAAAAATAAGTATGCCGCTAAAACGGTCAAACGAAAGTCGAAAGCCGCGTTCTCGACGAACCTTTGCGAGCTTAGAAAGAGCGAAAATGCGGTAATAAAGAAATTGAAAAAGAGAAAAAATGAAAGCTAGTCGAAAACGGACGGGAGAATCCATTAATGGCCCGTGTGCGTGTGTGTGTTTCGGTTTACCGGCAGCAATTTGCCGCTACTTATATTGCCGGTTATTTGTTTAGCGAGAAGTGAGTGATCAAAGCAGCGCTTGAAAACAGCTCGAGGAAAATCCGGTGTAATTCAATAAAAAGAAATACTGGCAAACGCCAAAGAAGTGCGCAAACGCAGAGCTCGAAAAAGATGGCGGCACGGAAGAACTTGAGGCGCTCAGGAAACTGGACTAAGACAGCGTTTCCCGTTTGCCAGCAAATTGTGCGCTTTCACCAGGATTTCAGTATAGAATAAGCCAGTTCCGCTGCATAGGCTGAGATTTATATTGCAGGGGTATTTTATGACGCCCTGACGGGGAGTAATTGGAGAGGAAAATACGCATTCAAAGTGCATTGAAACATTTGATGCACTTAAGCTGACACGATCAAAGCTTTCCATTATATCGCGTCCTTTGAGCTGGCAACAAGTTTGCCGAAATAGCTTATAGCTGATGATGAGAGGCAAATTGCTAATGCAGACTATGTATTGGCAACAGATCGCACCAAACTTTGTTTTGTGAACTTTAGCACACTTTCCTTGTGACCATTCGAGCCTGTAATGCGATAGACTACCCATGCAAGAAAGATTCGTACATCTATAGTTCCGAGTATACTGGCGCGCTTGTGACCCTGCCGGCGTATATATTGATTGAAATATGCGACAATCACCATAGGCAGTGCTCAGTGTTCGCCATTTGGGGGGGCGGGGGGGGTTGCGCAAGTTTCACAGCAGCGTCTCCCCCCTCCCTTTCCAATTGGTCGAGTCCAAAAGGAAGCAAGCTTCGCAATGGATGTAAAAATGAAAACGAATCGATGACGTGCTTCTCACAACGGCCTTCCCTTGGTCCCCGGCTTTCCAGGGGTAGATGCGGGAAGAGCTCTCGGAATGCAGCCTCGGTGGTAATAGTAATAATAATTGTTGGGATTTAACGTTCCAAAACCAGGATACGATTACGAGGGATGCCGTTGTGGAGGGCTCCGGAAATTTCGACCGCCATAATTGTCGAAAACGTGCGTGGCTATAACCCTGAACATTAAACATCGACGGCACAGGTCTGACTAAGTAAAGGTTGACTTCGCGCACGATCATCAGGGAGGGATGCCACCCTCCCCTCCTGCACCGCGCGCATGCCGATGACGACTACTTTAGTGCGAGTGCCGAGGTGCGATTTCTCGGCTCCAATTCACCGATAATAAAAGTGATTCTTTTCTAATGTAACTCATTTATGCTTTGAAATTGATAAGTGTGATTCAGAGCACATTAACTCTCATTAGTAATTAGCACGAGTGCAATGTTTCTGAGAGGTCGCTAATTTGTTGCTATAGAGAAATAAATTAGTAAATAGTGACGGAGAGGAGCTACCGATTCCTGGAAACGTTTCGAAGACTCATTGGGCCTAAAAATTTGGGTGTGAATAAGTTTCTTGCTTCTTCGTATTTGCGTCATGAATTTGTATTCGTCATGGTCGTTCCATCGTCACCATCTTGTTGTCGCAGTGTTGGCTCTGATATATACGCGACTGCGCTGGTTTGATTTCAGGACGCGGCGGCCGCATTTCGATGGAACACGAATACAAATGACACCGACTATAGTGAGGGGGCCATAAAAGAGATTAAACAACGTTGCCTTACCATGCCGTTCGGCTGCCGCCCGCGTATGATAACTGCTGACCCGTCGCTATTGTGCAGTCGTTAAAGTGACCTACGGGCCCCTTCATCGTATTGTGAGTGCCAACTTATACACTTGGTTTTAGAAAGAACACCCGGTGGTCAACATTAATGAGGAGTCTCCCCCCTATGTCGTCATGTGTCATAATCATATCGGTGTTATGGCTGATAAGATAGCCTAAATGCCTTTAATTACTTATCGTCAAGTATGCGCTGTTCTCGCACCGTTAGTGCCATTACATCGTCATCTATTCAGTAAGATATCGGCAGAAAACTTCAGCGCTCCGTCGTCCTACTCGTGAGCGCCGCACAAAATTCATCATGAAATTTCAGTATACTTTAAACAAGCGTAAGGCGTTTTTGCTATGAAGTCAAACAAGCAAATAATGGGCTTTCGTGAGCCATTCTGACGTTACACTATAACGGCGACCATGGACCATCCTTCCTCACCTCACAAAAAGACTAGTCTAATAAGGTCCACAGAAGTAAATCAGTTCTTAAATCAAACGAGGCGCCAGAAATTTCTGATGTGACATTTGCAGCGGCATGAGCCTTCCAATTACCCACCGCGGTTCAGTCTTGTGGCGCGCTTCTCGAGGATCGCAATATATGCTGTCACACTTCATTCCGAGTAAAATAAAGCGTACCGTAATGAAATACGTTTCCTCCCACGTATAGAGCGCTCATGTCCAAGAAAATTGAATCGCATGCAGGAACAGATGAGCGTTTTCCAGCTCCTTTAGGTTGACGGTTTCTTCGCTATGTGAAGGCCGATTTGGCAGTACTTGCGTTTATTAATTCGATCGAAGCAACGTTCCAAGCAGAACACCACAGTTTTATCGCCGCCTAACATTTAATTGGCGTGCCCACGTAGCCATACCGCAGTTGCCTATATATCGGAAGCTTCGTGATTTCACAAACGGCAGTACTGACAGTTTTGTCTTCTTTCATTTTCGTCTAGGGCCCACACATTTCCCTCGGATTTTTATTTATTTTTCGAGCGCCGTCACACAGCTGACGCAACTTAATTAGATATGCATAGGTGTCCGCCGCGTCTTTTTTTATTGTTTTTTGCGGAAAAGCCGTCTCAGTTTTCCTTTCGTATAACAGCGCTGAAGCCGGTTCGTTTAAAGCTGAAAATATATACTCTGAGGCTTTTTTTTTATCGGCACATTTTTTTCAAACATAACCGTGTCAACGCTGAGAAAGTGCCTATGCGTGCCTGCGAAGCTAGTTCTTACTGCTGTCTTCGTGATTATCTCAGCTTTGCCGATTTGACCTACACAGGATCAATGTTTCTTAAATGTTAGTAGGTGGGCTCGCTGATTCCTGAACATCGTGGCAGGCCTGCACAAACTACGGGAAAGTGCGGAAACACACAAAACACAACGCTGCGTTGTGTCCGGTGTGTTTAGCGCTGCACCTTACGTGCTAAGGTACCACGGTGGGTAGGAAAAGTGTCTCAGGTTTCATTTCTTGCTGCTTATATCTGAGGCCATGTTGTTGTCTACGTTGTGCATAAAATGTCGGTAGCTTTCCGTCAACATTCCTAATGATTCATTCGTCAGAGGAGATTAGCTGTAAAATGAGCAAAGGAACCGATAATTAGTGCAAGCTACTCCCGCAAAAGCGCTCGCGGTGATGCAAGCGAAGGCGAGATTCTCTGCAAACCTAATTGGCCATCACTGCCACAAGGCATCGCCTTGGGCCGGCATAAACTCGCATGCGGACCGAAAGGAGCAATCACCCGCCGAAGGTCGTAAACAAGGTCGTAAATTGCGATCCAGAATCGTTGAGCGGGTTTTTCGAGGCGAAGTCGTTTTCAGCACCGCAGGGTTGAAAGGCGAGACCGCGAAATCAATTTTAACCTTACGACGTTGAATTCATTCCGCATGAAAGTGGGCCTCTTTTTGTTCCAGTAGAAGATTATTATTATTATTATTATTATTATTATTATTATTATTATTATTATTATTATTATTATTATTATTATTATTATTATTATTATTATTATTATTATTATTATTATTATTAAGTTTTGATACACAAATAAGTAGTCACATGGAAAAATGTCGATGAACACGAGGCCAAACTAGTTTTTTTCATGAAAGGTAGCAAACCTCAATGGGCCTGGTCACGCCGAGCAGCGCATCCTTCCGGGAACAGGCAACACACGTTCGCGAACGTGTATGAATCCAGCGACTGTACCTGTCATCTCCACTCTTGAAGAAGAACCGTCCTCGGTCATTGCACACAAGGTTCATTGCACGCAAGGTTTTTCCTGCGTAACGCAACTGGCTATGTTTGTTCACGACCTGCATGTAAACCTTGACTCTAACCGACAGACTGACGCCATCTTTTTAGACTTCTCAAAAGCTTTTGACAAAGTTCCTCATGAGCGCCTACTACTAAAACTTGCCGCGTTACATCTAAATGTCGATATCTTAGCATGGATCAAAGCATTCTTAAGTAACCGTTAACAATCAGTCATCGTTAACAATCAAACATCCAGCGCTACCCCCGTAACGTCAGCGTACTTAGCCCACTACTGTTTTTGATTTACATTAACGACTTTCCAGTGCATGTGTCCTCTAACAACCGTATGTTTGCAGACGATTGCGTAACTCATCGTAAAATTAACAGCGTTTCCGATAACACGTCACTTGAAGATGACTTGCGAAGCATGCAAGAATGGTGTAGCCTGTGGCTAATGGAACTAAATCCTAACAAATGCAAAACTGTGTCTTTCCACCGCCGTAAAAATCTACTTATTTTCTCTTACCGAATTGCTAACGCTAACCTTGAACCAGTTCCTTCTTACAAATATCTCGGAGTAACTCTTTGTAGTGACTTAACCTGGCCGACACACATTACATCATTTCATCCGGTAATAGAACACTCGGGTTCCTAAAGTGACATCTGTGCAATGCCCCTGTATATATATATCTCGAGAACTGTTTCTGCGGATCCAGTGCTGTGTATGCGTAGAGAAATGACGGACGAACGTGCGAAAATGTTTATTTATGCTTCCAATGTTTCGGCAGGAGGGCCTGGCCTCGTCAGGGAATACCCTGACGACGACGGCAGGACATTATATATATATATCGCTATTGATTTTAATCGTATCTCCTTTGCTTCACGTGCTTTGTGATTTCGTATGTTTTTATCTCTCTAACGTTTTTTGAAAAGCCTGCTGAATGTCTTTCGGCTGCGATAATCCCGCTGCATTTATGGTCACGTGAGCAACTGTCCGCACAGTTTGTGATTTTGTAGACCCAGATAATTGCACACCAGTTCTAGGGTATTTAATACGTGCCAATTCACTATTGCATAATGATAAGCGTTTTGAGTTGTATGTGCACTTGTAGCTATGTGCATTTGGTGATGCATAATATTGTCTCTTAAACAACTGATAACGACTTAGCCATGTGATGCGCAAAGCGGCGGCTTTTATATGTGCCCTGCGTGGCATCTGTAACCATTCACTATGACAAAGGCAGACCCCCCTGCCAAAACGTTAGCAAAACTTGTGATATACCGTATTTACTCGAATCTAGGCCGGCCCCGATTCTAAGCCGACCCCCCACTTTCGCACATTGTTTTTTGAAAAACACACACACACACACACACACACACACACATATATATATATATATATATATATATATATATATATATATATATATATATATATATATATATATATATATATATATATATATATATATAATCTGTGGCGTAGCAAGCAATTTTGTTCGGGGGGAGGGGGGGGGGGCACTTTGCAGCGCGACCTCCTCATTGAATTTTTCGAACGACTAAGTATATGAATAACATGTATTACCGGTGACAATTTGTATTAGATGCTGCAAATCACTTCTTGAATGCTGCACACGGTCAAGAACGAGTGAGAAATGTGTTTTTTCATAAAAATATTATGTTACCATGCCAGCAGAATCTTTTCAGGAATAACTGTCGTCAATCTTTTCAAATTTTTAATTTTTTTTGTGTGTAAGAGGTACAGGAAATATCACGTAAACTTTGGAACTGCATCATTTTTAAACTAAAGAAGCGCCTGATAAACAAAAAAATGAAGTCCACAAAATAACCAGGACGAGATCAAATATTTTAATGCAGATTGTTTACGCAAAATGTTCATTTTTTTTGGCACAAATGATACGGCCAACGAAAAACAAGAATAGGAAAGTACACCTCGAATACGGGCAAAACGTAAGTCACCGGAAACAGTGCGCAGTATGCTTACACAAAACATTACAAATGCACATTTAAATATGCAATCAATATACAGAACTAAGCAATGATCACTATGCATAATGCCCAAAATAAGGCGAAAGAACATGCTGCACAATCACAGAAACTGATATGTCCTTGGGCCAAGCTGCTCTCTCGGACGCACCATGTGGAGAGACCTATTATGGAAGAGCGCAGAAATAACGAAAGAAACTTTTTCAAAACTGTTTTAAAAGTGCGAACCACTATTGTGCACTCAATATAAAAGGAGGATTGTCGCTTCTAGTTCAAAAAGCAATAAAGAACAAAACCGACAAATGAAAGTAACAAACAATGCCGCTAGTACGGCTTCCCAATAGCTGAATTTGTTTGGTAACGCCGCGTATGCCGACCTCTCAGTGAACAAGGTGAAGCTGTCGATTCGCTGTTAATGTCCACCTGATGCCCGTATTCGTATGTTCATATTAGGTCACGGTGTAAACTGATAAAGGTACAAAATCCTCACAGCTTTAAAAGATGGTGAACAATAATATTGCGTCAGAATTACGGGCTCATTGGCCTGAACTCTGGAACAGCAGTGTCTTTTCCTTTCGTCTGCGCTGATTTTTGTCCTGCTCGGTATCAAAGGACAAAGTTGACCCGGCGAGGAAGCTCAGCGAAGTGGTCAATGACTTCCGACACGCTGATATCGACATTTCTGTGGGCGTACAGAAGTGCCAGGCCTACCATGCGTTCCTCAGACATCGTAGAGCGTGAGTAGTTCTATAGTAACCTCATGCTTGAAAACGCTCTCTGCGCTGGCAGTGGTCACTGGAAGAATGGCTGGAATATAGAGTAGCTTGTACACATTCGGATAGAACCTGCTGTCGCAATGAGAGAGGGCATCGGTTCCTGTACTGGGGCGATGGTTTGCTGCTTCGTTCGTCCACTTTGTCCACCATAGTCGCAGTTCTCCCAAAGCAGCCCTCGTTTCGACGTCATGCGCAAAAACTGTCAGGAGATTTTCTGTTCCTTTCTCCCGATCATCTTGAATTGGTGGTATTGAGGATGGCACAGTTACTGAAAAGTACTTTAGAAATGCCCTGTGCTTTTCGAACCGTTGGTTTAACTGGGCTAGTACGTGGTCCATGAACTTAATGAAGAGGGTTCTGCGAAAATATTCTTCCGCGCTTTCGAATGCATTGCTCCCAAGGTTTTGCTTCCGGACACCGGCGCGACGGCTGGTGATCTGGTGACGGCTGGTGCTTCTCGATGCTGGGTCGAGAAGTACTGCATCGTGCTTCTCGACCCAGCGCGTTTCGCATAGTCCCAAGAGGCGCTGCCTTGTAGACTCAGTACAACTCAAGCTTATCATTTTTCGCAAAACGTGTGAGTGGCTAGAATATTTACGGAAAAAGACTGACGTCGCCTTTAGAATCCGAGAACAGTTTCGGATGTCTGTGATGGAGCATGCCGCACACAGAAGTAGATTAAGGGAGTGACTGGTGCAGTGAGTGTAGATTGCGGCTGGATATGTCTCACGAACAGCAGCTTGAACACCATTCGTTTTGTATTTAGTATTTTGTATTTAGTTGTCGCACTGGCAGCGAAAACAGTGAGGCACAGAATGCTAAATATTGTTTTGTTGTGTTCTTTTCCGCGCGAATTTTAACACGAAAATGTTTTATGCCGGAGTCCACCAAGACTTCAGTGACGTATTTCCGTTATGGAAATGACGCCGAAAAAATTTACACGATCAGACGGCAAAGAAAAAAACTGCCGTCAACGGGCATCGAACCCACGACCACTCGGTCCGCAAAAACAGATGCCGGGCACGCTATCTACTGCGCCACGGCCACAGACTCTGGAGGCTTTACAAAAGCGCCTTTTATATCTACCACTCTGCCTGTCGGCGGGGTGGTGTTGCCCTCTGGGAGCGGTAAATAATTCGTCATCACTGTGGCCTCCGCGATTAGCACCTGCAACGCGTTACACGTCCGTCCCATTCGGCGCGTTTTCAATAGAAGTTCAATTTTGTCAATGCCTTAACACACCGCAAGGTGGCGACCTTAGACCAAGCGTCGTAAAAGCGTCGGCCTCGCTCATAGCACCACGCTAATGCAAACCAAAAATAGCTCTGCGACGCGCGTCTGCCTCTCCTGCCTGTAACACCGCGTTCCCCGCTCACGCGCTTGCCCCAAGAAAAATCGCGGCCGGGCTACCGGGGCGGCACGACGCGCTTTGCGTTTCCCTCTAGTGCGGCCGTGGTGTTCAGTCACATTTTAACATGCCGCGGGATGGCGACCAAGTTTCGCGTCCAATATGCGACGCTCTTCTGGCTATCACACCTTGTTCTCTGATTACGCTTTCACCGTTAAGTACTACAGCTACAACAAGGGTTTGTTTAATCATTGAACATGGACGTTAGTCGTCGGGATGGAGATGTACCACCAATCATCAAAGCGGGTGCATCCACGTTAAACGGTGCTATAGCTACCAGACATCAATATACATTGTGCAAACTCCCTTATATCAATATACAGTAAACATTCAGTTACTTATGTAAGGGCACGCTTTACTTTCGTGTTATTCCGATTCCTATGACGGAGGGATCAACCAACTTTTTTGTAACCACGGAAAACAACACGCGAAAATAGTATTGGCGTCTTGCGCTAAATAAATGTGAAAAATAATCCCTGGGGACTAACAGCTCATCTGAACTGTGGATAAAAAGATCATTCGCATGCAGTGTGTGAGCGGACCGACTATTCGTCTGGCGAGGTGATCTGTGAGGACCAAAAGTTGCCTTGTAGAAGTACTGCTAAAAAAGAACGGATCCCTGAGGTTCTTGGACCTGAGGCTCAGACCTTTTCGAGTAGCCATGTATGCTCGAGATATAAGCTCGTGCAAAAAAACCTGTGTTGCATTTTGCCTCTGCACACAGCAAGCTGGTCCAGCGCGGAATTGCTCGTGCCTGTTTTACACAACGCATTGACCAAGTCTTGCTACCATTCGATGCAAGAAAGCTTCTGCGGGCAAATTGCTCGTTTGAAGGCAGCTGGATATCCACGCCGCCTGCTGGTATCTGTTTCAGAGAAGTTGCGCAAGTTTTCGAAGATCAGTGACACGTGCACTGATTCGGAGGCAACAGTTGGTAAGAAGGTGGCTGTGATTCCATACCTGCATGGTATATCACACAATCTCAAAAGGATTGGTCTAAGAGCGGGGATTTCAGGGGATTTCAGTTGCATTTTCTGCGCCTAATAAGTTGTCGCAGTTATGTGCCAGTACCAGTCCGGTACTAAGGCCTTCCAACAACTGTGAAATTAGGCACCGAAATGAATTTGTTGAATGTGTGAAGGGCGTAGGGTATAACATACCTTTGTCATGCGGTCAAAGTTACGTCGGACAGACAGGCAGATGCCTGAATGTGAGATTGCTCGAACACAATCAGACAGTGAAAAACGGTTGTGATGGTTTCTTGGCGGCTCATTGCGCGGAATGCAAATGGCGTGCCTTTATTTGACAGTACAACAGTGTTGGCAACTCACCCTAAGGATAGCACCAGGATCAACATTGAGGCGGCAGCGATTGCTAATGGAAGCTGCGTCAGCAAGCCATCCATCGCACTAACAAAAAAAGAACTAGATTACTTAAATTCAACCGCACGTGTTGGTCCCGCGTAGTTTTGCTGTTTTTTGTTTAGGTTTTCCTCTTGTGCGCTGACTGATATCGTTGTAATCACATGTGACAGGTATATATCTGTGTGTTGCTTTAACAAACGATAGTTGGAAGTTAGCGCTTGTACTCGTCGTTTCTTTGTCCGCTGTGCACTTTTCGCGCTAAAGTTTTAGCAGTACGGAATACCAACTTGCCCGATCCCACACCTTGCTTTGTAGAAGTAACTGCACGGAGAGTAATTGTTAGACCCGGGGACGTTAGTCCTTAAAAAAATAATGTACTTAAACGTGCGTCGCCTTGTAGAACTTCTAGGCTAGGAAGAACACAATGGCAGACGCCGGCTGCGTGAAAGTAAGGTAAAAATAGGAATAATCGTACCAGTGTCAATTTTCTTTTATTGTTCAAAAAAGAAATAAGAGTGATGCCCTGTTTCACAAACTGCATGGTTGACAAAAATCTTGCATAAAAGCCACCTTCCGGAACCTTTCACCTGTCCACCGCATTCTCGTGCTCGAGAAAAAAAACACATTTTAGACGACATCCTGGACGACATCCTTCGTCAGGCCGGACCCCGGCCGAAACGTTGGAACAATAAAAGTTTTCGTACGTTCGTTCGCTCAAGCCAATTTTTATTAATCACTGGATCCACTGAAACCACTTGCCTGATATATATATATATATATATATATATGTCAGTGGCGTAGCCAGGAATTTTCTTCGGGGGGGGGGGGGGGGCTCACTTAGCAGCGCGACCTCCTCATTCAATTTTTCGAACGACTAAGTATATGAAAAACAAGTATTACCAGTGACAATTTGTATTAGATGCTGCAAATCACTTCTTGAATGCTGCGCACTGTCAAGAACGAGTAACAAATGTGTTTTTTTCATAAAAACACGTTGGCATGCCCGCAAAATCTTTCCAGAAATAACCGTCTTCAATCTTTTCAAGTTTTTTATTTTGTTTGTGTAAGAGGTACGGCAAATATCACGTAAACTTTGGAACTGCATCAGTTTTAAACTGAAGAAGCGTCTGATGACAAAAAAATGAAGTCCACAAAATAACCAGGACGAGATCAAATATTTTAATGCAGATTGTTTACGCAAAATGTTCATCTTCTTGCACAGATTATGCGGCCAGGGAGAAACAAGAATGGGAAAGTACACCTTAAATACGGGCAAAACATAAGTCACCGGAAACAGTACGCTGTGTGCTCACAGAAAACATCACAAATGTACATTTAAATATGCAATCAGTATACGGAACTAAGCAATGATCACTATACATAATGCCCAAAATAAAACAAAAGAACATGCTGCACAATCACAGAAAATGATATGTCCTTGGGCCAAGCTGCTGTCTCGGACGCACCATGTGGACAGATCTATAAAGGAAGAGTGCAGAAATAACGAAAAAAACTATTTCAAAACTGTTTTAAAAGTGCGAACCACTATTGTGAACTCAATATAAAAGGAGGGTTGTCGCTTCTAGTTCAAAAAGCAATGAAGAACAAAAACAACAAATGAAAGTAACAAACATTGCCGCTAGTACGGCTTTCCAATAGCTGAATTTGTTTGGTAACGCAGCGTATGCCGACCTCTCAGTGAACAAGGTGAAGCTGTCGATTGGCTGTTAATGTCCACCTGATGCCCGTATTTGTATGTTTATATTAGGTCACGGTGTTAACTGCTGAAAGGTACAAAATCCTCACGGCTTTAAAAGGTGTTGAACAATAATATTGCGTCAGAATTACGGGCTCATTGACCTGAACTCTGGAACAGCAGTGTCTTTTCCTTTCGTTTGCACTGATTTTCGTCCTGCTCGGTATCAATGGACACAGTTGACCCGACGAAGAAGCTTATTGAAGCGGTCAATGACTTCCGACACGCTGATGTCGACATTTCTGTGGGCGTAGAGAAGTGCCAGGCCAACCATGCGCTCCTCAGACATCGTGGAGCGTATTTAGTTCATAAGTAACCTCATGCTTGAAAACTTTCTCTCTGCGCTGGCAGTGGTCGCTGGAAGGGTGACTAGAATCTGGAGTAGCTTGTACACATTCGGATAGAACCTGCTGTCGCAACGAGAGAGAGCATCGGTTCCTGTACAGAGGCGCTGGTTTGCTGCTTTGTTCGCCCACTTTGTGCTACATAGTCGCAGTTCTCCCAAAGCAGCCCTCGTTTCGACGTCATGCGCAGAAACGGTCAGGAGATTTTCTGCTCTTTTCTCCCGATCACCTTGCATTGGTGGTATTGCGGATGGTACAATTACTAAAAAGTCCTTTAGAAGTGCCCAGTGCTTTTCGAACCGTTGCTATACGTGGTCAATGAACGGAATGAACAGGGTTCTGCGAAAATATTCTTCCGCGCATTCGAATGCATTGCTGCCAAGGTTTTGCTTCCGTACACCGGCTCGGCGGCTGGTGATCTCCACATTCAGTTTTTCTGTCAATGCCTGCACTTGTGCAAATATTTTTAAGAAAGAAGCATTCGCGTTCTTGCGGTCATTTTCATTTGTCTGTTGTACCGCTTCTATGTCGTCAATGGCAGCGCTCATGTCGATACTCCTTGTCTGCAGCTTCTTTGACAGTGGCAAAGTCAGTGCTCACACGTGGTCCGTCACATGCAGGCTTACAAGAAACGCTGGTGACAAGAGTGCCAACATTAGACTGTTTGCCTGCACTGGACTTTCGCCCTTTCCGTTAAACGTAATCTCCTCTAGTGCTGCGATCAACGGCTCAAAGAGGCTCACAAATGAAAGCACTGCATCGTGCTTCTCGACCCAGCGCGTTTCGCATAGTCCCAAAAGGCGCTTCCTTGTAAACTCAGGACAGCTCAAAATTATTCTTTTTTGCAAAACGTGTGAGCGGCTAGAATATTTATGGAAAAAGACTGACGTCGCCTTCAGAGTCCCAAAACAGTTTCGGATGTTTGTGACGGAGCATGCCGCACACAGAACTAGATTAAGGGAGTGCCTGGCGCAGTGAGTGTAGAATGCGGCTGGATAATTCTCACGAACAGCAGCTTGAACACCATTCGTTTTGCCGGCCATCGAGCTTGCACCATCGCAGGCTTGACCATGGAGATGCTGGATGTTAATTTCCATGTCTATAAAGAACAGAGTTGCCAATGGTGGCTACTTTTCGCCAAATTGGCGAATTTGAGAGGCCCGTGGCGACCTAAAATTATGAATGGTGACATGGCGAATTTTTGGCGATTTTCGGCTTAGGTCTCCACCGAGTTTTGAATCCTAACCTCAGTGTCTTCTCAACGAATGAGCGGACATTCTCAGTATTTTTCTTGGTTTTAGACCCACGAGTAGAATGTGCACAGTACGCGTCATTCGGTATGTCGGTGTCCTGTAACTCGTGTGTACCTCCTCAATTCATCTAGAGAGATAATAAAACGTTTATTTGATGTTCTGTGAAAATAAGATAAGTGAGTGGGATCCTTAGTACGGGATGCCATCTAGATGCAGGGGGTACTGGAACGTCCCCCAGCGACATTCTAGCAAAATGTAAGTCAGCGGACTGCCTTGCAAACCGCGAGGGGGCAGTGACTGACTATAGGTTTATGGCTTTAGGTGCTTTAAGCTTATCTGAAGTTTCGCATCTGAAGGGGCAAGACGACGGGTTGGCCGCGTGTTCCGACCATTTGTTCCGCCAAAGCTCCAACTGCTCTGAATAGCTTGGCGACTTATTCACTGTTGCAGTACCCCCAGCTCAGCTCGCAAAGACTGTTTTGGAATAGCGAAGAGAGGCGGATACGCGGCTATTTCTGCAATAAAAATTATTTATTGAGGCATTTTTCACTGTTCTCGGTGAGCGTGTGCAATAAGAACAATTGCTATATAACATTTTACATTCTTATACAGCAATAACGCATCGGATTGACGCGTGTAGATATAAGTAACTATAAGAAAGGGTCGGTGATGTCCTGTATCATATTAGTTCACACTGAAAAGGTGTAAGACTCGCTAATGATCGGTTCCTGTAAGAATTCTGTCGTGTTACCTTCAATAAACCTTTTAATCCTTTCAATTCATATAATGGTACGTAAAGCTGTCTACAAATAATGTTTTCAGGGTTTTCGCCCAAGGTTTATACCACACTTTTACCCTTGAAACGAGCGGACAGGGATGGAATATCATGAGCGTTTCATTCATTCACCCTTGCGCCACCACGCACATCTTGCGGCTAGTCGGGGAAGCAGCACCATGGACTGCCATGGTGAAGCGGGCGATACGAGTGGCATCGAGAAACGTCAATATAATTTAAGGGTCTTGGATGGTACTGTATTCTACGGGGCTATACGTGAGTGGAAATTTTTATTACTGGGTATGCCGCACATATCTAGAATGGCAACTTTTTTGGCGAAATTAGTAAAAAATGGCGACTTTTGGTGACTTTTTGCTCGTCGTTTGGCGACATTTACTCGAAAGTCAGTGGCAACCCTGATAAGGAACCTTATGATGGTGTCGGCGAGGGCCCGGCACTTTGGTAGTGAATTGGCACAAAGCCTAAGTCTTCTTCGATTTCGTTCACATCCTCAAGCAGCTTACAAACAGTAAGCTGCTTGATGCCAGCAACATCCGTCGTTTCATCAGCAAGTACGGAGAAGCAGCCTGCAGCGTTTACTTTTGTGACTATAGGCTTCCCTTGGTTGATGACTGCAGCAGAGATTTCTATAATCTGGTTTTCTACATCTGGACTTAAATACGAGGCATTATTTGGGCAACTTTCCAAATGCTAATTTAGATCTGTGTCACCACAATCCGCTCGCATGCGAAGCAGCGTTTTGAAGTGGCCTGTATTTGTAGAGCAGGCTGTGCTTTCTATAATCCATGGGACGACTTTCTCTATGGCCACGGAGAGCCAGACCTTGCCGCCCGCAAAAGAGAACTGTCTCAACAACAGGCTGTAATTTCCTTCGGTTCTCTCTTATTCGAATTTGCCTGCCATGGTCCAGTTGATCAACAACACTGGGCACACATCCTGAGAAGGTTTGAAGAAAATTACCGGCTTCCAGCAGAGCGTCAGTGTGATATTTAGTGCCTTCATGTGCACCGAAGACTTCGAGGGTGTGCTTCCATTTTTGAAATGGCTTGGATACGAGGGCCCCAGTGAGCGCATATTCACCTATCCAACTTCACTTCTGCTAAAAAGGACACACACTCGGCAAAACGCACCCTTTTGAAGCGCTGAGTAGCTGCATGGTTGAAAAACTTCTTGCAGAAATGCCACCTTCCAGAACCTTTCACCTGTCTCTGGCATTGTCGTGCTCGAAAAAAAAAAACATTTTAGACGACATCCTGGGTGGTTTTCGGTGAAGGTGGTTATTTCGGACGGCGGTGTATAATGGAACGAAAAACAGAAACATTTTCAAGGGGGGGGGGAGGTGGCGAGGAGGCTGAAGCGCAATAAATCTCACCCCCCGGATGACGCCCCTGGTCGGTGGTGTATGAGAGCACGAAAAATTTCGGGGGGGGGGGGGGGGGGGCTGAAGCCCCATAAGCCCCCGCCCCCTGGCTACGCCCCTGATATATATATATATATATCTATATATATATATATATATATATATATATATATATATATATATATATATATATATATATATATATATATATATATATATATATATATATATATATATATATATATATATATATATTGTAGTGATAAATACGGTAAATTGGTGGAACTTCGTTCTCGGACTCTACCCCCCGCCTCGTCAATTCCTGACAACATGGCCCAGCAAGCTGCTACCCCAACTCCATCTCTTACCTGTTCCGGCATGCCAAGACAGTGGGATCCGGTGATTTTCAACGCCTCCGACGAGCAAGACGCCTGTGGTTGGTGCTCGTGCTGGCTCCGTTTTTGGGAACTCACTGCTGTCCCGTCGCTGTCCCGCCTCTAAGACGCTCACCGTACCTAAACTATTAAACGCACACTATCAATATATATATATATATATATATATATATATATATATATATATATATATATATATATATATATAGGACACAAATGAAGGACACAAATGAAGTGATGCCAATCCACTCAAATTCCAGCACCTCTAGCCAAAAAAACGAGCGACCAGGAACACTAGCAGCGCGTACTCGGCGCAACGCGCCCCGCCGGAAATAACCGTTTGCAACATCAATGCGCGTAGTGTAGTAAAAAAGACGGACTTTCTCGAGGCATTGCTTCTCGGTGTCGAACCAGATTTTGTTGCTTTAACCGAGACATGGCTAACTGCCGATATCAGGGACAGTGAAATCACACCGCCTAATTATGTAATCGCTCGGAAAGACCGTGCAACACGTGGCGGAGGCGTTGCCTTACTGATTAAAAAGGAAATCCCATGTGTAGCATTGCCTGAAGTCACAGGAGTGGAAGGTATTTTTTGTAAGCTGTCATTTTCTACATGTAATATTGTCGTCGGCTGTGTTTATCGTAGTCCCTCAAGTGATGTTGATGTGATGGAAAAACTCTGTCAATATGTCCAAGATAATGTCAAGCATTCTAGACTAATACTCCTAGGCGATTTTAATCTGCCTGACGTGAACTGGCAAACGTTTCAACATGACTCCCCAAGTTCCGATGTACTTTTTGATCTCATGCTATCACTTAATCTTAGGCAAGTTGTAACAGAACCAACACGTGTACAGGGAACTACCTCCAACATGTTAGATTTAATTTTCATGAGCCACCATTTCCCAATAGATCAGACTAAACTTACATTGCTTGATGGCATATCTGATCACAAGATAACTTTATGTGCCGTGCCTGCCCAGAACACCACAGTTTTATCTCAGCCACGCATAACTTACCTGGACTTCAGTAGAGCAGACGATACAGCTATAATAGACTACTTATCTTTCGAATTCACGGGCTTTGAAGAATGGTCCATAAATCCCCTCACAGATATTGAGATGTTGTGGCACAAATTCAAAGCGATCCTTTTTCACTGCATCACAAAGTACGTACCATCAAAAGTTAAAAAAACAAGAACGCATAACCCCTGGATTTCACGGGACATCATTCACGCCAAGCGCAAGGTCAAGCGTCTTAGAAGATCGATGAAGGTTGCGCCTAAGTCTACTACTCGTAGCAACCTTACTTTGGCTATTCAAGATATGAAGACAAAAATAAAGGCAGCCAAGTCAAACTTTTACAAAAATACACTTACAGGTTTTTTAAGAAGCTCACCGAGCAAATTTTGGAACTACCTCAAGCCAAAGTCATCATCTGATCCCTTAGTTTCACCCGCATTTAACAGAGATCGCGCGAATTCTCTAAATGACTTTTTCTGTTCTGTATTTACATTGGATGACGGGAAAACATCTGAAAATGACGTCGCTGCAAGCGAAATCCTTAGCCCCCTAAACGTTACGGAGGAAGGAGTGCTGAACCTTCTCCTAAAGCTGGACACTAAAAAAGGATCGGGCCCGGACAAAATACCCAACATGGTTCTGAAACGGTACGCAGAATGGACGGCCAAGTACCTCTGTATAATATTTAATAAGTCATTATCGTCTTCTGTTCTCCCGAACGATTGGAAGGCTGCAAAAGTTATCCCAGCACATAAATCTGGCAGCAAAAACGACCCATCCAATTTTAGGCCGATTTCGCTTACGAGCACCATTTGCAAACTTCTTGAACACATCATACTCAAACCTATAACCACTTTTCTAGAAGATAAGGCTATATTGTCACCATATCAGCATGGCTTTCGTAGAGGGCTTTCCACTGTCACTCAGTTACTAGAACTGACACACGACCTATCATTCAGCATCGATCAACAGAAACAAACAGACCTCATCCTGCTCGATTTTTCGAAAGCGTTCGATCGGGTATCGCACAAGAAACTCATTAGCAAACTTGAAATTACACTTGGCCCTGGCCCTATAGATCAGTGGATTCGCGACTACCTAACGAACCGCACCCAGTTTGTGGAAGTGCATGGCCATACCTCCCGTACAGCTCAGGTAACATCAGGGGTACCCCAAGGAAGCGTTCTGGCTCCGATATTATTCTTAATTTTTATAAACGACCTACCATCAAAAATTACTGGAAATATTCGACTATTTGCCGACGACTGCATTCTTTATCGAAATATCAACTCGCATGATGACCACATAGCATTAAATAATGACTTAAAAGCAGTGTCAGACTGGTGTACCGTTTGGCAGATGACTATAAATACTAAAAAATGTGCTGTCCTATCAATAACTCGGAAGAAAATTAAGTCGAGCTTTTCATACATCGTCAACGGCATCCCGCTGGACCACGTTCAAGAACACAAATACCTTGGGCTAACAATAACACATGACTTGAGATGGAACTCCCATATCAACAACACAACATCTACTGCGTTGAAGCGACTTTTCTTTCTTCGGAGGCACCTCCGATTAGTTCCACCCGATATAAAAATCCTGGCCTATAAAACCTTTGTTAGGTCAGTCCTTGAGTATGCAAATGTGATTTGGTCCCCATACACAAAAGAACTAATTAAGAAAGTGGAAGGCGTCCAAAGGAAAGCGCTGAGGTATATATATAATAAGTATAAGCCAACAGACTCCCCCTCCGAACTGCTCAAGAATGCTGGGATTCTGACATTACAAAACCTATCAGTACTAGCCCGTTCTAAGCTTTTGTACCAGCTTCTGCATAAGCAGTTTAACATTGATGTCTCCAGATACATTTCCAGAAGTGAAACACGGCCATCGCGACATAAACACACACAAACACTCCAGGAATATCCTTTTCGTACCGACTGTTTTAAAAATTCATTCTTTCCTTTAGCGATAAGAGAGTGGAACGATATCAGCGAGGCCATCACTAGCAGCTGTTCCTTGGATGTGTTCACTTGTTCGATGGAAAATAGCCTGCTAGCGTTGCAGACTTAACTCTCCTGTACTAAATTGAAGATGATCTTGCTTTTCACTGATTTTTTTTTCTTTTTCTTCACCGCGTCCTTTTGGTGTTCGTGGTTGTCTTATCATTTGAATGTGTAACTTATTATCGATGAACGCTTGTTACTCTCAAACCTTGTATAACTATACGCATGCGTGAAATATTGTCTAAACACATCTGCGTACTCTATCTTGAAGCGATTTGTTTCACATTCTAAAAAAGTTATTTGTGACTATAGTGACCATATTTTGAATGTCGTACAATGTACATACTTTCGTAGTTATATTTGCACGAACACTACTGATTCATATATATATGTATATATACGTGTGTCTCTAATTTGTTTACTCACTTTTTTATCACTGTTTTTGCCCTTCCTGTTATAATCCCTCAAGGGATTGACAGTATTTTGTAAATAAATAAATAAATAAAATAAATAAATAAATAAATATATATATATATATATATATATATATATATATATATCTTCCTTTATTTATTAATATCTTTTATTTACAAATACTGCAGGCCCTGATCGGGCCCAAGCAGGAGTGGGTAACAAATGTCAGTGACAAAATCAGAATAAAAAACAATGAAAATACAATACAAGATACGAAATTAAGAAAATTCTCAACATCAGGGAAAAATATAAATAATACATAGCAATAATGGCATTCATACAGAAATGGAAAAAATCTCAGCACTTATGAGGAACATAATATATTGCAATGTTAAAAATCAAGTGCTAGGTCATTGACGAGATGGGCGAACGATTGTGTTGTGTCTGCATATATATATATATATATATATATCAGGCAAGTGGTTTCAGTGGATCCAGTGATTAATAAAAATTGGCTTGAGCGAACGAACGTACGAAAACTTTTATTGTTCCAACGTTTCGGCCAGGGTCCGGCCTTCGTCAGGGAGATTCCCTGACGAAGGCCGGACCCCGGCCGAAACGTTGGAACAATAAAAGTTTTCGTACGTTCGTTCGCTCAAGCCAATTTATATATATATATATATATATATATATATATATATATATATATATATATATATATATATATATATATATATATATATATATATATATATATATATATATGTACATATTCATTTATTTATTTACTTATCAAGTTTCAAGGGAGGGAAAGGACAAGTAAAGTCGGAATAAAAATAAAAATACAAGGAAATACTTAAAGCCACTATGAGAAATGGCTAAACTAAGCAAAACGTATAACATATTTCAATGGTCCGGTGCCTGCTGTAAATACAGTGGCACGGGTTCCATGTGGACATGGTTAACTGGGTGACAGTGATTTATAAGCTGCAAGCATTCCTGGATTCTCATTAATACGTTTTTCGATTTTGTTGAATCGGTAGATGAGATGCGATTCTCGTTGTTCTCGTTTGGAATTGAAGCCAGTTCTAAGAGTGTGGCTGACAATTCATCAAATGAATGCTTCAGCAGATTGAGGTGTTTTCAGAGAGGCAGGTTTGGGAGGGATTTAGTATGGGCTTTGTGGTTATTGAAGCGGAGCCTGAGTGAGATTTCTGTTTATTCTACACATTGCATTCTACATACAGCACATTCTGGCAGATAGATAACATTAGAAGAATCGCATCTTAAAATCTCGGGAATTTTTTCAAAGTACTGTGATTGGGAGCTGTTGGTAGTACTTGGCTGCTGCACTGCTTTTCAGAAAAGGCATCTTGGCTTCCGGCAACACCTGCATTCATTGTGTGACGATGGTGAGGTTAGCCGCGCGTTCACAAGCGTGTCCTCGAGGTTGCGTGACTGTCGGTAGACAACGCAAAGGGGCGGATGGAAACGCACGTTTAAAATACGTTCGCTCTGTTCTGGAGTGTTGTGGTGCAGCCCAAAGAGGCAGAATGCAATCGACTAAGAACGTCAAAGTAATTTAATTAGTGTCTTTGTGAGAGCAAAGGCTTTCGCTTGTGCTTGCCTTAGCGTTGCCTACAGATTCTGTAGTTTTCCTTTTTATTTTATTGCGATAGCAATTGTATGAACACTCTCGGCTGATTTTTGCCGTCGCCGTCATGCCACGGATATGTATATGTATGTATATATATAAAAAAGGCACAAAGAAAAATAAAGCAGAAGAAAAAAGTTCTGAAGTACCCGACCGCGGATTCGAATCAGCAACCCTCGCTCCTCAGCGCGCAGCGTTACACAACTCAACCACACGCCATATATGCGCCGGCGAAATAACGGCGAGCTATTTATATACACCAAGGAGGTTTAAACCTCCTTGATATACACCATGTACCGCTGGTGGTAAGCAAATCTCGGAGGACCGTGAGCGTGTTTTCTATCACGTAACGCTCCTAATTTTCTTTCAAATTTAAAAAGTGCCCTTGAAACGCGCACGACAATGTGGCCCTTTTCTCTACCCACTCGTGATGTGGAAGAAAAAAACTTGGCCGCGTATCTGCGTGCTTCGCTGCAAATGTCGTCTAAAGACGATAGAAGAGGCGCTACGTGAGATATGGATGCCATCTCGTAATAGGTCGGGAAACATGAGTGCTGTGTTGCGGGCTGGTAGTCCCGGCGCAGCAGCAGGCGAAGACCGGCGGTGACCAACGCGACCGACGGGGACGCCAGCCAGCCCGAACACGCGGTTTGGCGCGAAGCGCCGTAGCAGAAGAAACGTCCGCACTCAACGAGTACTCTCCACACACACTTTTATTTACACGTCGCCTGGGTAAAACAGGAATGCCAGAGCGGCGCCCCATGGCATTCGTACAGTGCAATACTGAACCGAAACCGAAACACAACAATGAGCTCGTGCAGAGGGCACGGAGGAAGGCAAGTTTCAGCGCAGTCGCATTTTCAGCGCAGCTTAAGAAACTAGGGTCTCTAGAATTACGTATCTATGTATTTTCTATTAAAGGAACACACCACCTAATACTTACCTAGTGATGTTGCGCCTCAGATATGCGTAATGTTTGCTTTTTGATAAACAATGTACACAAGTATGAACCTAGTCAGCCGTTCAAGATGGCTGGCCCTTGGGCAAGTGGTTCAACTTTGGCCGGGTGGCTGAATCCAGTGACGTGCCGACAAACAGAAAGACAGACAGAAAGACAGACCAAAATTTCTGCGTTTAAGTTCCCCAAGAAAGACTATCGTCTTCAAAAAAACAAAGATACCGGGCACCCCTAAGGGACTTTAGGCGCACCTTGCATGAGACGCCCCCGTGTGGCTGGAGACGCAGGGGGTCATTCCACGCGCCACAGTTTAAAAGAAAAAGAAATATCTAATAGCGTCTGATTCTCCATTGTCGACATTTGCAGACGCAGACGCAGCGCTCCTAATTTTCTTTCAATTCGAATAGTGCCCATGAGACGCGCACTAAAAAGTGGCCATTTCCTGTACCCACTCGTATAGTGGAAGGAAAAAAAAATTCGGCAGATCCCACTTACCGTGGGAATCGATGTTATGCGAAGCATGCGCGGGATGGTGACTGTGGCATAGTTTTTCATGTTGAGCGAAACGTTACGGAATTACGCTAGAGAAATGTGGAAGTGGTATAAACACACTCATATGCCAAAGAGTCGCATATGTATTATTTAACCAGTTGTTTACAGTTGCGTAACGATGCCAACAGCAACATGGGTGTTACCATCACCAGACGCGGTAAGCTGATATGTAGTGCTTATATTCTTCAATACTGGATAGCGCAAATCCGAACAGCACAAAGAAGAAACACTAATGCACAGGACAGGCGTTACTCGCAACTAAGCTTCATTGAGCAAAGTTCCCCACCCAACCGAGTGGCACACGCAGGCGCACTGCGCGTACGTTACAGTCACAGTTGCAGTTGTTACAGCTGCGTTACAGTTGTTATGCTTATTCTTATCTGTTATGACGGGAACGGACGAACGTTTCACGAACCCGCGTGTATGTGTAGAAGCGATTCTTGACAGTTCTTGAACAAGGTCGTCATCACTGTGATCAGTGAGCACCAGCAGCTGGACCGGACTTGTTAATCGGACCGGTTCGTGATCGCGGCTACGAGGGGTCTAAGTGTAGTGAAGTGCCAGGTATAGCACAGCTGGTGGAAATGCTGGATGACTCCTACGATGAAATGATCTATGACGCCTCCTGTCCTGAACGTGGCAGCGAGGTCTTTTGATGACCTGTCCACACTGAAGCCGTCTTTCACGCAGTGTAAAGACCAGGCGTTGTTGGGTTTTGATAAATCAATGTTGAAGTCACCGGTAATGATGAGAGGCCTGGTTCTCTCGGCAGGTTTATTGTAGGAAACATTGACCCCGGTTTTTGTGTAATCGACGTGGTCCACGTTGCGGACCACGTGAACGAGTGCATGGTAGTTGAGCGTCTTCCAGAGGTGTCCTGTCTTCAGCTTCCTCACTTTCCTTGTGTCTGCCACGGTGGTGTAGCGGTTACGGTGCTCGGCTGCTGACCCGATGGTCGTGGGTTCGATCCCGGCCGCGGCGGTCTCATTTCGATGGATGCTAGATGCCCATGTACTGTGCGATCTCGGTGCACGTAAAGGAATACCAGATGGTGAAAATTAAGACCCCAACAATTATTATTATTATCTTTTCCTTGCGTGTCATTGTGTGTGTTCGCGTTTACTGCGTTGGTTGAGACTTTGTATCACCTGTGGCTCATACCCGCATAACATAAACTCTGGTTTACGGGTATGTGCCACACGTGACTGAGAGAAAGGGTTTCATGACGTACGCGACAGATATTTTGCGTTATTCATGTCATGACCAGTGCATCATGTTCACCATACACCGATCCCCTGCTATGCCAATTTTGGTATAATAGAAGTTATGGAGACGCCCAGGAGAGCGCCCAGACGTAGGCGGCTAGATAGATAGATAGATAGATAGATAGATACGTAGATAGAAACGCCCAAAGTGCCTGAGGTTCGCTAAGAAATGCTTCGCATTTAAAAAATCAAAGAACACCGGGCACACCGTGCATCAGACGCCCCCGTGTGGCAGGGGGTCACTCGGCGCTCCGCAGAAGAAGAAATATCTAATAGCGTCTGATTCTCCATTGTCGAAACTTGCAGCGCGTTGCTCAAGTACAAAGGCGTAATAACTGCGACAGTTGTTAGTTCACGCTTGCCCTGTGCATGCATGTGCGTTCTTTTAGTGCCATGCTAATCTCCTCTGTACCGTTCCAATTTTAGTATATGGTATTTGGAAGTACTAGGGCGTCCTTCCTTGTGCTTCAGCGGCGCGCTGCAAGTATCGAGCTGCTTTTGGTTCATCATGTGACATCTCAATTTCTTGCTATCGCATTCATTGTTTCGCCCATGCGGCGAAACTGTGACTTTTTACGGGGTACCACGTCCTATCAATGCAACCTGCCTTCCGCTACAAAAACCACGTGTATTAGCTTAAACAATTCTACATAAGCCAAAATAAAATTATCAACATACATGCAAACACTCTGAGCAGAAGAACAAATCCAACATTCACATACGTTCAGCTCATGCTCAAGAATTACTTGATTATGTTTTTTGCAGTGATTTGCTAGCACATGCACTAACCGATCTGGCTGTCCCTTCGGCTTTCTGTTTTCTAGATTTTTTCTAAATTCTGCGTTTTTTATAAAAAAACGTGCTTTTTGGTCCTTGCGTGGCGCAGTCGATACTATTTCCGACAGAAAGATTATGCATGGGTGCTCTTCTTTATCTATACTGTTTAAAACAAGGCTTCTTCTCAAGGCGCAATTCTTTTCACCGCTAGCAGTTTTGCGCGAGATCGGAAAGTAAAATAGTCAAAAATGAAGCTCGAAACCATGCGCACTCACTACAAAGTAAACAAAAACAATAAAGGGTAATAAACAAATATTATATAAAACTAACTTCACGAATGCCTAAATTATAAATACTTTGGAAATAAGGCTTCCCAGAACAAGACTTCCGCAAAGCCCACGTAGCCCTCCTTGCAAAACATCGCAAAGCTTTGAGAAGGCTTGCCTAAGAATAGTCGTTCATAGGAACGTGGGACCTACAATTGTTCTAAACTTGTCGGGCAAGTTAGTAGAAAATGTCCTCAACTGACTAGCAAACACATCCTGCTGACTCAGCACGTCTTAGTCTTATTTCGATCAAGAAGTGTAGTTGTTGAAGTCCGCGCTTAAACAAAGTGGATAGGCGTGGATTTTGTGAAGCACTTTCAACCCGGCTGCGATTCGGCGAGAGCCATCGGCGCAGGTCTGGAAATAACGGTAATACCGAATGGATTTCTGACAGCGCTATGCTTGCACGCACGCTAGCGTTTTATTTATTCAGAATACCACTAAGGGCCCTTATAAACATGTGTGTTTGTGTGTGTGTGTGTGTGCGGGGGGGGGGGGGGGGAGTAACAAATACAGCACTAAAGCGCTTGAAACAGCAACTATTTTTTTTACAGCAATGCACAAAATATACCTAAACCTGAAATTCAATAATAATTTTTTACAGCCGAATCAAGAAACAAATATAGAGCCAAGTCAAGAAACAAAGAAACTCAAGCATGAAATATGACTGCCTGATATAAACGCGCATATAGGGAACACACAATAATAAGATACAAACATGGAGTATGTGCAGTAATACAGTGATCGATGTAATCAGTAAACAGCCAAGGTGATGCCGAGTAAGTTATTGCACTGTCGCTGCAGCTTTTTATATCTAGTTTATCGGTTTATCTCTTGTGGAACGCAGCCGAGCAATATGTTTCTCCGTTATAACTATTATTACTGTCATTTATAACTGCAGCATCCGCTAACCTTGGATGAATGCGCTGCAGCCGCGCATACCGTAAAGCACGCGCAGGAAACCTTTTTTTTTTTTTAAAGTTCCTAGTCTCTAATTATGTGCACGCTAAATGATGAGCCCCCTCTCGCAGACTCTACATGCTAAGCCTGCTCCTCGGGCCCGAGGTCAAAATGAAATGACGCTCAATTTTTCAACCTCAGCCCGACGTGTTGGTCTGGAAACGACATCGCTTCGCCGCGCCTGCAGCGCCACCATCAGGCTGCGGCTTCGTCAGGACGGAGAGGCAGCAACAAGCACCGTCAAAGCGGCCGAAGCTCTCACGCACGCTGACTAATGGGCAGAGTGAGTTAAGGCCGGGCCATTTGTTTTCATAACGTCCACGCACTTGAGCCGCTTCTGCAGCACGCGCCGCCCACGCTGGGCTTCCGTGCCAGTGAGCGCGCAAGCACTCGTCCCAAAAAGCTGATGCGACCGCGTTTTACTTCCCATGGTAGTTTACAATTACGCATCGCGGAGCTTACAGGATCGTCCTACGCTTATATTAACAGGTACACGATATTGTGTTGACGCTCAGCTTCTGATCATTTCTCACCGTCCAGTGTTATATGTTTCTTACTAACCCCTTGCCATAAAGCTCTTGCGTGAATAAGCGAGAGTCCAGGTTTATATGTAGTTTAATTATTGCCTGCTTACAGCGTGCGTTCATAATTCCTTACCCAATGATAATATCCTACTATGAGAGCTACTATATATGCGGCATCAAACTTCATACCATTTTGCCTGCACTGTTTTTCTAATGTAAAAATTAATTGTGGCAGTGTATAGGAGCGCTTTTCTCCCTCCGCAATTTTCGTGACGTGCTTCGGAGGCAGAGCTGGCCACGCACCTAGTTATCAGGGAGATTTATTATGATTCTTTCATTATGATTCCTTTCATTATGATGTCCTTTTTTTGTTTATTTTTATTGTGTTGTTTGCTAATATAGAAAAGCAACCGAAAGCAGTAATGATCTATGTATATAGCTGGGATATCCTGATTTATTGTTCGTTGAACGTACCGCAGTCACGCTGTGCAGCAGTCAACTATAGCTAAAAGTAAATTATTAAAGGCTACAAAACGAAATCTGTTGCCGTGAGATGTTTCCGAACGTTATTGCAAGTATGAAAACAAAGAAGCGAGACTCGAAAGAGACGCCTCACGTACGCGGAATCAGTGCCACTCATCGCAGTGGTTGTTGCAACATGTTGCTTTGCAAGGTTAATCTTACCAAAAAAAATAATTAATAGCTTCTGCCCGGGTTGCACGACGCGTTCGCCTCGTGTACATAACAGAACAGGGATCGCGTAAGGTGCACTTGCTCCAGCGACTGCCGGGTGTCGCGCGCCTCGCGCTTCCTCCTACACTCCAGCCACCAGTTGCACTTCTGGGTGTGCCGTGGTACAGCGAACTAGAAGAGAAGCAAAGGACTCACTGGCGTCGAACGCGCGAAACCGCCGATGTCTACTTGGGCACGGAATACTCCAGGACATACGAACGCCGACGGGTGAGTGCCACTACTAGATATCTAAGTCAAGCATTAGGGTTGCCTCCAGATTTTTAACACGAAAGTGTCTTATGCCGAGGTCCACCAAGACTTCACTGACATCATTTCGATCACGGATGTGACGTCGGTAAAATGCACACGAACGGATGACGAAGAAAAACCAGAATAAAAAGTTTCGTTGATTTGGATGACCTGGGAGTGGAACCCACGACCTCTCGGTCCGCGACGATAAGATGCGGGCGCTCTACCCACTGCGCTACCGACGCTCATGCACGCAGGGAGCTTCACAAACGCGCCTTATATTTCTCACACCTTCTCCCTTTTACGGTGTCCTTGGTTGGCGTGGAGCGGTGTCGCCGTCTGGGATTGGTGAAGTGAAGTACTGCATCACGACACTAACGAGAGCCGACAGGGAGCGCTTCGGCAGTTTCAGCTTTGGGTGCAGCAAGAGACAAGCCAGCGGGAGGCGGAAACGCTTTCTAGCGTTCAAGGCTCAAACTACGAACTTATTTTCTTTCTCATGACTGTGGTTACACGCAGAAAACTGCCTTACAACTCGCTTTCATGACTTCTGAATCCCCCACCCCCATACCCCACCTTTTTTTTTTTTATGGCGCCCCTCAGGAGCGCGTACAATGGGGTAAGCATGTTATGTACGGAAGTATGGTTTATAGGATCTTATCGTTCTTAAAGGCCATGAAAGTATTCTTCTCAACTTGCTGGAAATTACAGCGCCGGTGAAGCCGATAGAACATCACAATGCAAAGTCTGGGTACCCGATCCCTCTCTGTGAAAACTGTCCCACTTATTATCTGATAAGTGAAAGCAACCAAGTTTCACGTGACTCCTGTCTTTCAACCTATTTCTAGAGTTGCGAAATGCAGCCGGACATCTTATTCATGAGGGAACCTTATGGTGTAGGCTGTGACTTAGGGTTTGTTTCGTTCGTTCTCGTCCCAATGATGCCAGGTGTGCGGTTGCGCTGACTTTAGCAGCATCATTGTGTGATTGCACTCAGCTTGATCAAGAGATACTCGATTTCATAAGCATGAATAAACCAAATTAGCAGAATCGATCTTTATCTGTGAAACAAAGGAACAAATCACACGATTCATCGTCTCACAACGCTGAGCAAGTGTTATAGCGTCTTTACGTCAATCAACATGGCTTACCATACAACATGGCATCTTCCTGCACTCTCATGTCGCACAGCACCTTCTCTTTCTGCCTGAACTTCAGTCCTCCCCTTCTTGCTCTTAACCTCCATGCCTGCCTCTTCATTTTTCATCTCTGTCTATGTTTACTCTTCATCCCAACAGTAGAAAATATCTTATGAGAGGCTATAAAGATTTTGGAAACGATGAGGACCCACTGGAAGCACTGCTAGAGGAGTCATTTAACGTCCTTAGGCCTCTCGCCTAAGCGCGCTGCAAAACTGAGCGCGGCGAGATTGCCGCTTGTTTTGATAGCGCGCCGTAGTAGCGTCGAGAAATACAAAAGCTGGGTACGCAACGCCAGCCTGCTGTCAAGAAGAGGAAAGCAAAAAGCCGCACATCTGCTGCAGCAAGCCTATTCAATCGCCGCCCATTGTGGGATCACGGCGGGCGTAATATAACGGGTGCGGCGCAGGGGAGACAGCGGGAGATGCAGGGGTGGCGAAAGAGTCGGGAAACAGCAAGATGGCGACGTCGCGGAAGACGCCGGATATAGGCGAACGCTATTCAGCGCGACTTCAGCGTAGAGAGAGCGAGAGTGCGTTGCTTTTGTCCTCGCGACCAGGGTTCTGTGGCGAGTGGCAGCGCCCCTCCTCTCCGCTGCCGGCTTCCCGGAGGTCGGGCAGTGAAGCCTGAGCAGGGCGGGCTCGCCAGACGCCACGCAGTCTGCGATCGATGCGGGTCAACGGCTGCCCTTGAACACCCAACGGGGCCGTGAAACAGTGCGACGATACGAGACTGTGGACCACGTGGTACACAACGACGCTTTCGTTGCGGGCATTGTGTTTCTCCTTAGGGAGGAGTGGGAAACCGCGAATTTCCGAAAAAAAAAAATAGCCGAATCATTTGTTCTCGAGGGAGGCAAAAGAACGAAAACCCTGGCCTCCATCTCGTGTCCGAACGCATGTTTACTCTTGTAATCCTTGTTTACCTAAACATAATCGGCTTACCACGAATGCGTGAACGAAGTCACGGCAATTTCGGGCCCGACTGTTCTCAATTCGCACTTGCGTAGCAATTCCTGTAATATAGCACTTCAAGCAAACTGTCTGCTTTATTCAATTTGGGAAGAGAAGTTTTTTTTTTCTTTTTCTGTCTTATGAGTTACCGCACTTTGGGCATTTTTTGACGCCAAATATGTAGTGCCGATTATAACGCCCATTCTGCGTACGGGTTCACGCATGCCAACGATGCGCCTTTTTCTTATTTACTGTGTTTCGAGCCTGATGCTATTTCATATTGTAAACGGGTCCAGTGTCAGCATACAAGAAACGTATAGCACTTGCATAAAAGTCGTTGCATAAAGGTCACCAGGTCGTGGAAAAAAAAACATAGACTTTAACAATTCAGCGTAGCTTGACTATAATATAGCAGAAGATTGCAGAGCGCCCACCACTTTAAATACTGAATACTGAGAAATACTGAATCGATTTAGGCTAAAAGGAGATTTTCACAAAGCTCAATTTTCGTTGTTTTAGCGGGAGGAGGTTGATTATAAGGAAAGTATATGAAGATAAATTTATCATTTTCTTTTTCTACTTCACGGCCAAACCCCAGCGCCATGCGATACGTCATGCGTGATCCCATGAATTTGAGAGTATTTTTCGCACATGGACCATCCATGCCTAAGTACAACTTCTTTAAATTTACAATAAGTTCAGTTCCTGCCCAGCAGTATACAACACACTGAATATTTTCTTGTAACAAGTGAACTAGGACCGATCAGACAGAAATTCAGAATTTATGACATTATACCGGTGAATCTATCAGTAACTTCAAGTAGGCGTTGGCAGCTGTCTATTGTTTATGTGCTTTTTCGAGCTAAGCAAGCAAGGCAAGGCTCGGATTTTCTTATACGGCAATTGGAAGATCAAGTCTGTATTCCATACCGTCCATTTATGTTCGCCAAGAAGGGTTCGGCCAGCTTATATCTATCGACTATTTTACGGACGGGCTTCGGTGCCGCCATGCTGGGCTGTTAACCTTGCCGTGTTTTACCTTGAACAACTAAGCGAACAGCGCTACGGTGGGCGCATACACATGAAAACTGTTGGGTTGGTGCATTCGGCGTTTCCTGGCTTTATCAGTTCGCGTCAGGGGATACAAAAATAAGAAAACATTAGTTTAACAGCCCATGATGGCGGCGCACATATGCCTTACGTAACATAGTCTATAGCAGGGCATTCCGTGCCACAAACCATCGTAAGCGCATCTCTGTTCTTCGTGCAGAAGCAGATCGCGAAGTGACGACTTGATCCACATTGTCGACTTAGGCATATTGATTTTCTAGCATAAGGCCAATATGCTGAAGTGTAAACACTCATACTTGTTATTATTTGAATATACTGCGATACGAACGCTATTGAAAAGCGCAAAATGTACGAAAGATAGCCAGCTTTGAAGGACAAGGTTAGCGTGTCCTGCATTCTGCTACTCGCAATGCATTTTGCGTACAACGGAATACCGCCAGTGAACTGCGCGTGCGCGTACATTTCCATAGTTTACCGGATACTCTCGTCGCGCCCTCGAGCAGATGCCGTCCGCCTCGAATATGTCGAGTCATCGTTATTTATTTATTTATTTATTTATTTATTTATTTATTTATTTATTTATTTATTTATTTATTTATTTATTTGTAAAGTACCGCTAGCCTAAGAAGGCTGTAAGCAGGAGTGGGGATACAAAGATGAAGGAATACATACATACTAGAAAAAAAAAGCGATTGCGGCATGTTACACACTGAGTACTTTTTCGCAGCAATAATATCAACACTTACATCGATAATCACAATACTACATAACTGCACTGTAACCATTATATTCGAAATACTACTAATGCATAGTACAAATGGCACGAAAGAATATATAAGGTGACCGATACTGAATTTATGTATCGTCAAAAGACAAAACTAAAAAAATAACATACAGATATAAATATACAAGTGAACATTGACAAAAGAAATCAGTAGATTCGTATATTTATACCGTCGACAAATGAGCCTTAAGTGTCCGAGTGAAATCTGCTGTGGTCGTGCGTTCCACGACATCGGCTGGGAGCTCATTCCATTCCCTTACCACTCGTGGGAAAAATCAGTTCTGAAATACATCTGTTCGGCAGTTATAGTCCCGTAGTTTTTTTGAGTGATAAGAGCGTGTGATTCGCTTATTTACAGGATGAATGAAATGGTCCTTTTCTATTCCTATTTTATTGTGAAAAATCTCGTATAGGTACACGAGTCTTTCTGTGTGACGCCGGAATTCCAGCGGTGTAGCCTGCACTCTGTTATGCGCTCTGTAGCCAGCAAGTTGCGAAATGATGCTTGTATCCGCTTTAGATTTGTGTCTTGAAGCTTCGAGAGGAAGTTATAGGTTACAATTCGTCATCTTTTTCGAGAGCCATTTCGAAGTTAACCGTAGGGTTAGCGAGAGTGACTGTAAACGCTGAACATGGCTTCTAATACTCTGCGGATGTAGATTGCAAGCTACATCAAAGGACATAACTTATGAGTTTGCTTGTTTTTATTCCGCATAGCTGGCTCCACTTGATGCCGGCGATCAAATGACAGCGCAAGGCAAATAAAGCAAGCGGATAAGTTAGGAAAAGTAAACACAGAAGAAAAGCTCATTTCTTTCGCTTAGTGTCATTTATAATATCGCCTACCCCTAGTTGTTCTCCGGCCCGATCTACCGCCTTGCGATGTCTGAATAAATTGCGCCGGTCATTTTACGTTCCAGCGCATTCATACAAATGTTCTATGAATCCGCATAGCGAATCGCATAGCACGCTTGTTGCAATCCCGACGTAGCAATGGTGTTTCGCTCATGCTTGATCAATGAGCTAAAGGAAAGGTTAGGAGCGCAGTAAATTGGCAAGGAAATACCGTGTGATCCTCAGTATTCAGGAAACAACAACAACAACAACAACAACAAAAAAAATATCTCTCACATCTACTCTTCTTACGCCTTTTGGGAGCGGCGTGTAAATCTTGTCTACGCAAGGTCACCTTGAGTGCGCGTTCCACTTGACCCTGCGCGCTTGATTCTGCGTTCGTTTATACGTGGCACAGTAATAAACAAGCCAAGGCTGCAGGACTACGAATGCACGTGATTGGCTGTTCGTAATCCCAACTGGCCATCGAAAGGGTAACACATGGGTCATAAACGCATTAAATTTTGCAGAATCGGCTGTCCGGCTACATATCTTCAGAATATCATTATCTCTACTTCCTGGAACGTTGCGCAGATTAAGATACAGAGAAGAAGGTCTGAACAGCCGGTGGGTCGCCACGTTGTCATCACAAAATAAATAAATAAATAAATAAATAAATAAATAAATAAATAAATAAATAAATAAATAAATAAATAAATAAAATAAAAGAAGAAGGCAGTCTCATCGATGTTCTGTAAAAATATTGGCGTTCGGCGAGTTCGTCCTTCGTTCATGTACTACATGATTGCGGTTTGTTCGCTACTCTCGAATCAAGGCACCGTTTACCTCTTGACACACGTGCTTGGCGCATTGCTACGCCATCAGCTCTGCTTTTACTTACAGTTCATAGCCCGTGCACGCGAACGCAGTCAGACACATCATACCACCGCGCGATATCACCAGCCCGTCTCTACAACTCTTAAATTTATGTACATAAAAATAACTCAAGTAAACTTAATGTTATATAGTTAAGCTCTATATATATTACAAAATTGCAATCTTGTGGAGTACTGCGAATGTGGAACGTTCATTTTGCTAGATAACATCCGTTATTTAGCAAGCGATATTTTATATGGACTATACCTAAACGCATCAGAAAATACTCAACGGCACTGAACGTGGCAACTCTTAAGATATGCAAAGCGTCATCGACACGACACCCACGTTCCCGAACGTCACAGCACCACAAGTTCCATTTTAACAAAAAGGTAACACTAAACCTATCAACTTTGAAAAAGCTTTCTTGCGACAAAACGGCCCAAATACGAGAAAGCGCGCCAAAATCGGGGACCTCACAGTCACATGCATGAATTGAGGTTTATGGGAAAAGCTACATAATTTAAAGTTTGGCGGTACTTTCCTGCCAAGGAAACTTTATATTTATTCAGATAAATTAATGACATTTATATCGATAGAACAATGCACAATTGTGAAAAGTTGTAAGGTTTCTCTATAGTACTCCACTATGAATTAGGGGTGTGCGAATATTCGAAAATTTGGAATAACGAATCGAATATCGTTATATTCGATTCGGTGCTCGAATCGAATAGTTCATATTCGAAATGCCAATATCTTTCAATACTTTTCGAATAACCGGCACCGACGGAAAGTAACCAAAAGGATAAAACGTTGGGTCAGCGAAGGATAATTTTTGTTGCTTCAATTCTTGAATTACTAAGATGCATGTAACGCAAGCTTAATGTTGCAGTGTTGCTGAAGCAAGTGTCTAATCCACCATAATCATCCTGAGATTCACGATGTTGATTCATGAAACACTGTTTCATTTTTATGTCTCAGTTTTTTTAAAGGCAATGAAGAGTTATCACACAAAGACAGCGACTCGAACAGGAGCTCCACTCGTTGGAACCTGAGCGAACGTTTTCGTTGGCGAAAATGCTAGGCCCATGGCCATCTCTAGGATAAACCGCAAAGCAATATATATAGGTATATAATTCTTTTTTTCTTATTTTTCTATCCTAACACCATTGTGGAAAGGGGGAGCCGTCACCAAGCAATGGTGACAAGTCCTTCATTCAATAAAAAAAAAACTTGTGAGACAAATACTGAAGTAACTGCTGTAGTTCCACCTACGCATACTAAATATCTCGAATGCTCTATAGCCGCTGCTGCATTCGAGCTCACCTCAATATACATAATTGTGGTATTTTCTTGTCGGTTAAAAGCAATGGCAATGTTCCTGTGTTTAAGTTGATGAATATTTGTTCAAAGAAATTGGTCTAGAAAATTGCTTGGCAAGCACCAAGTAAGATTTCTGGACATACGTAACCAAAATAATTGGGAAAGACTAACGAACCATTTATGGATTAACTCAGTTATAAACACCGGGTCGAAAGCTTCCGCTTCGCTGGTTAGCCATCTGTACGGAGTGCTTGGACAGTGTTTTTTCTTCTTTTTTCTTTACCGTTAACGAATTCTCCCCGAATAATAACACTATATACAATTCGTCCTTTTTCGCCGTTTTATCCTCAAGAAAAAAAATCTCCGTCGGCGTTCGCCACAGCGGCTGACGAGAGGGTGCGTGGTCTACTACGGGCGATTCGCAAATATCAAAGGCAGCCAAAGCGTTCATTGACTAGGGGCACCGAGACAACAGACAAAAGGAACACGGCAGGGGCACCACAGCAAGACCTATCAAAGCCCTGCAAACAAAGCCGTGCAAGGCGAGCGCAAACAGACCGACCACGTGGAACACCGTA
The DNA here is from genome assembly GCF_013339695.2 of Rhipicephalus sanguineus. NCBI lineage: Eukaryota > Metazoa > Arthropoda > Arachnida > Ixodida > Ixodidae > Rhipicephalus > Rhipicephalus sanguineus. The sequence goes on along the minus strand of NC_051180.1, from coordinate 9,467,511 downwards.
AACATTGGGCGCGGGAGAAATGTTCGGTGCTACGAGCGCCAGGAAAGGGAGCTTGGTGTAGGACGGGGCATTTGGAATCACGTCTTCCCTACATGTGCGGCTGCGGTCGTACTTGCCGTGCGTGCTTACGTGTGGGCCTCTCCGTACACGCCAACAGTTAACGCAGCATTTCCCTGTTTGAACCATCATCGCTCACGCAGTGAATAACTCGGCAAACGCAGTAGTTCCATGCTCAAAAGCAACAACAAGCGTGCGAGGGTGCCGCCTATGCGAGTAATATAAAAAATATCACGGTTAATCTGCAGGACCGATGGGCGCCAATACGCACAACTCAATTTGTGGCCGAGAGTATGATAATGGTTGTTCCTTTCTTCCGCTAGGCAAAATTAGTCGCACGAGTCTAGCCCCTTCTTAGTACGGGACCGGAGATTCGAAACCCACCATCAACAACAAAGTTTACTTTCTTTTATACATTTATTTGTTTATAGCAATTCGTCTTACGTGACTTTCTCGTTGAGCCGGCATATATATAAATACTTACGCATTGAAAACCCTGGAATAAAAGAGCCCATATTCAACGAAGCGTCATTCCAATACATGTGCGGGCTTCGGAAGCCATAATGGGATCATTCGTGTACGTTAAAAACTGTGTGATTCTATCAGTCTCTGGCAATATGTGCTATGTGAGGGCTTGGAGTCGGACATTTATGTAATAAGTGTTGGGGTTTATTGTCTCAAAACACGACATGATTATGGGAGACGTCGCAGGGGAGGGCTACGGAGATTTCGACCACCTGGGGTTCTTTAAGGTGCACCTAAATCTAAGTACACGGGCTTCAAGCATTTTTGCCTCCATGTAAAATGCGGCCGGGATTCGTTCCCGCGACATGTGGGTCAGCAGTCGAGCACCATAACCACTAGACCACCGTGGCGGGTCACAGACATTTATATGAACTTGAACGTGCCTTGCATACCAGGTGTCCAGGCTAAGGTTAGCTAAGCCTAAATAAAAACGAAGACTTGTACAATGTGCAGTTATTAGGTCTACATGGTGTTTCATCTGTCCCAACAATACAATATTTGTGCATCAGTGACTTGGCTAATTAGAAAAAATAACTAAACAGTAAAATAGTATGCTGGGCATTGCATTAAAGAACTATAATTCCAGCCAAAAATGCGTGTTCGTCTTTCAAGATGTCCTTGTTTTATTGCGATAGCAATTATATGGACAGTCTCGGCTGGTTTTTGCCGCCGCCTTCATGCACCGTATATGTATAAGGTTTTATATATATATATATATATATATATATATATATATATATATATATATATATATATATATATATATATAAAAGTCCCAAAGAAAAATAATTCGGAAAAATGCTTCCGAAGCGCGGAATTGAACCAGCGACCTCTCTCTGCGCAGCACGTGGCGCTAACCACTACGCCACAAAGCGCAGATCCTTCAGGTCACTAACGGCGAGCGTTATATACACACCCTTTACCGCTGGCAGGATTCAGAGATGACAGGCGCTTATAAGCGTTTCTTCATTATCAGGGAGATGGCGCGAGGAGCGCAACGGGCGCATTTAAAAGTCGTCGGCCAGCTCGCTCATTTCTAATATTCGCGCAGGGAGAACCTTGCCCTTCCTCTGTCTGCTCGCGCGGTAGTTGCTGCCGGGGGGGGGGGGGGGGGGAGATGTTTTTGCAGCGTAGCAGCGCGTCCATCACGGTCCGCTTTTCTTGCTATCGCATTCATTGCTTCGCCCTTGCGGTGAAACTGTGACTTTTTTCGTGAGCTGGTTATATGATGATTTCATGTGTCGCACTTTTTGGCAATCAGTTCATCGTTTTGTCTTGTAATCAAAACAAAATGACTGACGCATGGAAATGCCTGTTCAGAAAGGAGAGATATGATGATGATGATGATGGATTGAATGGAATTAGAGATACGGTTGTAATCTATGTTGCATTGTTTTGAACTAGATCGTATTATTCTAACGTACATTGGAGATACACTGGCACGATTCCCGCTTCACCAAAGCGCGTTTTACAGCCCGTACAACGGCTTTTAAATATGGTCACATCATTCAATTTAAAACGACGTCTTTCACGAACATTCTGAAGTCATGCGCGACACGCATTCAATTTTCCACGCGTTAAGCACACACCACGGCGCAGTCTAAGCGCTCCAGGCATAGGCTGACATGCACTACATACATGGCCAATGTCAAATCAGCATGCCGCAACGCCGCAGCTTTAAGAGGGCGAAACGGTACCACATCGACAAAAAAAGAAAAAAAGAAAGAGAACTGAACAGCACTATAATGCACTTAACTGGCGTTTAAGATTAGGTGGGCTGGTGTTGCACTTCCAAACTTGTTACGGCGCAGCAGGGCAATTGAGAAAGAGCCACGGTAAAAGAAAAAAAGAAACATAGGGAAGAGCACAGAGATCAACGCTCCTTCGGTTCAGTTTTTTCTTTTTCTTTAGCTGCCCGTTGGCCATTTCTTTTCATGCCTCGCCGCTCAGTAAACAATTGGCAAAAAATAAAAAAAGCACTAATATGCTTCCATTCAGTGTATCTGCATCACATCAAGAGACTAGAGTGTACTCCGCGGGCAACGTATTTCAGAAAATGCTTGAAAGCAGAGTTATTTTGGCAAATAAAATTTCGCGTTGGAAAAACAGCTCAGTTTAAGAACATGTTTACGGAGTGCGCGCTTAAGTATTGTTCCACTAATAGTGCATTACTCGTCCACAACAATGACGGCGACAAAATACTAGATGCTGCGATTGCCAGTGTGATGGGGAATAGCATGCCTTTAATTACACCCTAGGCACGTGCCAGTACGACAGAGAAGCGCACAACAAGACGCGGAGATCAGATAAAAAAGAAGGGCGCACTCATGCGTAGATTCCATAGCAGACAGTCAGATGAAATCGGCAATTGATTGTCCCCAGCGAGCCTAGCCGTTCGATAAGGTTGTTGGGGATTAATTATCTGAGTCCGGCGTTATTATGCTTCGCCGAACAAAAGGCGCGCCATTGTCGTGTTAGCCTCGACAACGAGCGAGTCTTTTCTGCCCCAGTCGCTGTCACCAGTCGTCTTTAGCAAGAGCGATCTGTTTGGTGCCCGGGGGATGATTAGCGCAGCGACTCTAGGCCCGGGCTGCAGAGCGCCGTTTCAGACGAGAAAGAGCGTCGATAACTGCTCCGAGGTTGATGCGGCCAGATCGGCGTTACCCTTAGAACAGGATCAGTTAATTGCCGAATGCCTTTCGTGTCACGCGCGCCGTCAATCCCAAAAGTGGTCAGAAATATCTATAAATTCCACCGCTGTTAGTTACACGGCCCACACTAACCAGTCGACGCAGAATCACACTGGGTGCGACACATTGTACAGTGCTCTGAACGAGGTCGCACTACGTATACGTGCATGATGCATCGCGTGACACATTATCTGCAATCACACTGCTGCCACTATTGATCTCGTGTTTTAGCGCATCGTACTCACATGAAACCAGACAATAGGGAACCCAAGCTCAAGTTTGGGCGCGACGCTCGCGCGGCTGAGCTATGCGTTACTGGGGGCAGACGCTGCCCGCGGTTTGTCGCCGGATTTGCTAGCGGCTGCGCCAAGTACACGTGCGCGCATGCGCTCCTCATTCGGCCTAGCGCACTGCTAGTCAGCAATAGTTACATTGCGACGCACCACAGATGCAATCCGAGAGCGCTGCGCGTGCGCGGAAGCGGGGGCGACAGTGGTGTGGCCGTGGATGCCCCCAGATGCGATAAGAGCAGTGGTGCCGCTCGACGTTTTACGGTAGGAAGATGCACTGTGAAAGATGTATGTACGGCGCATTGAACGAATGAAAAAAGTTATTTTGGCACAGCGCGAATATTCTCCAGTCCCTACATACGTTTGTTTGTAGGAAGTATTGCAGCAGAGTTTTGACTTCGAAACGCCAAAACACGCACACACGCGCACGCACGCGCGTACACACGCGCACACACACATACCGGGTGTTCAAAATCAAGCTTTATGATTTTCTTAAAATTCAACACTGGGAGATACGTGAAAACCACCTTTGTAAATAAGTCTTGTACCCAGGGGGACACAAAGTGAGACAATAATTGTCGCTGTCAGCCGCCCAATTAACTAAGATTGAATAATGAACTTTTTAATGAGTGCACCAAGGGGGCATGTTTGTACTGAAAAGTTCGAGGCTGTCGCGTTTCTACGCAGTTCCACTTGGAATAATTCTTCTAGCATGTCCGTGCCCCGTGATATCCTGCTGCAAAGTTTAATTGCGGTTTGCATGATTACGCATGCAAGACAGTGAGCACTGGCGCAAAGCTCCTCCTCGATGTGCCGCGGCAGTTGCGTGCGGCGTTTAATCTGACAACGGGTTGAAGGCATAGGCAAAGATGATAACGGTTACCCTTTTGCTACCGGCTGGCGATGGCAAGCAATGACTGCTCGTCACATCAGGGCGGAACATTGCACCGATCCTCGCCGTCTTGCATGCGTAATCATGCAAACCGCAATTAAACTTTGAAGCGGGGTATCTCGGGGCACAGACATGATATAAGAATTCTTCCACGTGGAACTGCGTAGAAACGCAACTGCCTCCAAATTTTCAATATAAACATGCCCGCTTGCTGCACTGTTTAAAAAGTTCATTATTCAATCTTAGTTAATTGGGCGGCTGACAGTGATAATTATTGTCTGACTTTGTCCCCCTGGATACATAGCATATTTGCATATTTCCAAAGGTGGTTTTCACGTTCTTCCCAGTGTTTGTCACAAAACCATAAAGCTTAACTTGGAACACCCGGCATGCATCATATATATATATATATATATACATATATATATATATATATATATATATATATATATATATATATATATATATATATATATATATATATATATATATATATATATATATATATATATATATATATATATATATATATATATATATATATATATATATATATATATATATATATATATATGCCACGCTTCCAGTCTCTATCCTCACAATAAAGTTTTTGAGCACGGTATCGTTCAAACACATCTTATGCGAAAAAGCTAAAGTTACCTCTTCCGCTTCGCTCTGATGGTTTACGCCAGAGGAATGTGGCGCAATATTGCGCGCATATGTGTTTCTTTTGCTTTACCCTTCATTCCCGGTACACAAACTCAACAGGGCTAAAAGTAAGTTCTCGTCGCTCCACATTCATCTCATGCGGACGTAGACGCGAAACAAGTTTTTTTACATCGCATCCGCTTGTCGAAGCGGTAAGCCTCTCAGATGCGGCAATAGAGAAGTCAGTTTGACAAATATACCACCTGCGGCTCGCCCTTGGGAGGAAAAGAAGGGGGCCCTTCGACAAAGCCTGGACGAGCAGCGATGTCGCCCGCTCCGAAGACATATGAAAAGATTGCGGCCTCTTCCGACCAAGCTAGGCGAGAGAAATGCCATCGTTCTGTTTTGAACTGCGCCTCGAGTGAGACGACCCAGAAGCGCTCAAAACGTCGTCATCGCAACAAGTGTACGCGCATACAAACACTGGCGAATGGCAAACGATGCCGGAAAGAGAGAGGAAAGAAGAACGAAGCGTGGTGCCGGCGACGGGGGCAATCCCATTCGCAAACAAAAGCGTCGCGCTTTCCCGCTTCACGTTTGTTTTTTTCTCTTTTTTCTACGAGAAGGATGAAGCCGGAGGGCGACTGCGGGTTCTGTTCCGGCAGCAAAGCCGCCACTTGGACGATTTCAGCTCAGATGACGACGATCTGCTCGGAAGGAGCCCTTACAAGAATGCCGTCGTGACAGGGCGCCATGATGCATGCCTTGTGTCGACATGCAAGTGCTAGGATAGCTGCCTGATGGCCAAAACGTGTACGCCTTTGGATCGCTCGCGGGTCACGTCGACTCTTCTGCATCTCGCCCTAATCTCGTCGTCTCGTTGCGCGGTGACGTACCACAAGAGTGCTACTATAATCGAGTGGGACATTTCGTCGACATTCTGGATAGCGCATGCGACTCGAATCGAGCCAGCTTACGAGCCGTTAAAATCGCACGCGCCACTCTCTGCACGCGAATATAAAATAAGCCATGCTTCGCGCGCGTCCAATAAAAAGAGGCGCTGTATACGTCGTTTGCACAGCAGTTTCAGCTCCTCCATCGTTGTTTTGCTACGAGCACTTAAAAAACGTCATTTGAACGCTTGCATTTTTTAGAAAATAATCTTGCAGCACTTTAGAGTAGATAATTTTCATTCTTTTCTGACTTCTAAAGATGCATACTGAGACAAGCTTTTCTAGTTACGATTTATTTGCATATTTCCTATCTACTTGAGAACGTACTTTCATACCGTATGTGTAGCTAATATTTCCATAAACACATCTACGATTTCATAACGCCGTTTTAAACGGAAACATTGCCGCTTATAAAATCCAATGCCTAATCACGGATTCTTTATCTCTTCATAGACTCGAAATATAGCGCCCAAGAATACTGAGAGTAGAAAAAGAACGCAGCCACAATCTACTGAACGCGTTCTGTTCCTCTACTTGAAGTGCGACTGCGCGAGAGCATGTTGCAAAACTGGCCTTTCATTAAAAGAGAATTCTCCGCCCTTGACCCCTGCTTCGACGCTCGCCTTGTTGATGACAGTCTCTTCATTTGCTGAGCTCGAGGCCGCAGGTTCGATTCCCAGCCACGGTGGCCGCATTTAGATTGGAGCTAAATGCGGACAACACCCGTGTGCTGAGATTTAGGTGTACGTTAAAAAACAACAGGTCCTCGAAATTATTTCGCAGTACAACAGTACGACGCCCCTCATAATAATGTTATTTTGGCACGTCAGACCCAAACAAGTATTATTATTATTATTATTATTATTATTATTATTATTATTATTATTATTATTATTATTGTTGTTGTTGTTGTTGTTGTTGTTGTTGTTGTGGTTGTTGTATTGATTTCCTGTGAATAAAAATTTGCTGGCTGTCGTACGTGGTGTCTTTAACGATGCAGAGAGCAAAAGAAACAAGACGTACAAAAAGAGACACGGACGAATATTAAAAAAAAAGAAAAAGTGGATTTAGCAAGCAACTTTATTTTGACAGCTCGCCCGTTTCCTTACTTGTGTAAGTTTTTAATTTTACACTGTACACCGTTGATGACGCCTCACTTTGCTACGTGTGTGTCTTTAGTTTGAAGTTTCGCTAAGTATTTTGCCAGACATTATTTCGTTTGAGCGTGACTGATCCATATCGAGACGAAATAAGATCCCTATGTTTTTCATATATAAATACAAAAAAAGAAAAAAAGATGCAGGGTGATTGAACAGCTGCACGCACTCCTCGTTTGTTAAGCCACGTTGTGGGACGATTGTAACATGGCGAAAATGGTGCCGCACGCGTAACTGGACATGCGGACTCCATAAATGACTGGTCACATGGGTCCAAATTCATTAACGTTTTCTTTTAAGGTTTAGTTGCTACTGATCAGGCTCTCTTCGCTAATACCCAGCTTCTACATTAGATAAACGTTTTTCGTGCAAACACAATTATGGTGTAATGCATCTTTATGGATACGCGGTATTGGGGAAATCATTTCCGAATGTTCTCATGATATTCGGTAATATAACATGTGTATGTTCATAATTGGCCAGCATTTGGTCTTGCGAGCAGTTCAGGGCGAAGAGCTTCTTGTGAATGCTGGATTCTGCTGACTTCAGAAAACGCAGCAACGTTACTTTCTGCGCAAGGGGCGCGCAAGACCATAGTTCAATGACCTCCGAGCACGATATTGAGCTCAGTCAGTTTGACGCAGCCAGAAGAAAAGAATGTGGCAGCGCTAGTAAAACGCTTGTTTGGTTGCCGCGCTTGTCCATAGAAGCCGTGGGGCAGTGCTATGCATACATTCAAACCATAAATTGTAGTTTTCAAGCATCAGTCACGGTTATCTTAAGCTGAAAGAGCTAACATATGACTACATCGAAACAAATATACCTAATGGGGCAAGCAAAAGTACTTATATTGGGGCTAGTTCACGTAACATAACCCTACAAAATGAGGGGAGAAAATTAAAGCAAGCGCAGACGAAGCAGACGGGACGAGCGCCGTTTCCTTTTATTGTGCTTGCCCTAATATTCACCAGTCGTTTGATTTATAATGTAGGCAGTTATAATACATTTAGGCGCCATTAATACCACGGACTTGATCGTGTTACAAACAAGCAAACTAGTGTATAGTCCATCGGTTATAACGAGGTGGTGAGGCCTTCGTGGGGCGGCCACTGCATGTTACGGCACGAGCGAAACAGCGCTGCTCGCAATAAATCAATGCTTAACGGTCCGCAAACGCACCCATCACTTATCCATGCCGCGATCTTCACAAGCTCGATCGAGTCTGTCGCGCGCTCTACGTCGGCGCGTCGGACAGGTTCGAGACGGCGCGAAGAACTGCGGTGGCGCAGCGACGGCGGTAATGGCCCCTTCGTAGGCCATTACCGCGGCCCTTATGAATAATGATGAGGCACAACGAGCCCGCCTGCATGCCTGCCAGCGTTTTCTTTGCTTAGCGGCCCGCTCTCCCACCCGCCTAAGACAGTCGCCAGCCTGTTACCTTGCTTCGCTGCACGGGATGTCGAAGGTTGGAGGACACATGTTGTCCTGTCAGGTTGGTAATGTTTGTCTTGCGGGAGATAACAAATTATTTTGAGCGTGACGGACCTGCGAATACGTGATTACGGTTCCCGCAAACCTTTGTTATCTTTAGGATGCTGCCTATCTTCTCGGCTCTTGCGTTCAGAGAGAAGTACAGTACTTACGCCGGTGGCCATTACATGCAACGCCTGACCTAAATTTTCTGTTTCTAAATTTTCATAAAAACGGAAATGCACGTTTAGGCAAACACTTTTAAGATGACATCTTTATTTAGTAAAGCTGCTTGTTGAAGCGCTTGTTGTCATTTGCCGATGCTGAAGCCATTTCGAATTGTGGAAGTGGCCTACTCTTGTTTTAAATATTGTTAATTTCTGGGGAATTATTCAGCATACTTTTGTAAAAAAAAATGTATTAATACGTTCATACAGCACGGACAGTTTTACAGGAAGGTAGTTTGTGTTCTGATCAATATAGTGGGACTCACCTGCAGTGCAATATCAGTTGCTGACTGTAAGACATCTTAAAGTAGATGAAGGCGACAATTCCAAGGTTCTGGATGTAGTGCAGAAAACCCCGAAATGCTTTATTCGCTTCAGTTCTACGTTTATCGGTTTTTGAATTAATTGATTTTAAACGAGACGTTACAGCCATTATATGGCACCACTCGTCGCCGTATGGTAGAAAAAGAAAGAAGAGAGAAAACATTGAATTATATATTTTTTAATTCATTCTGCATGAGAGGCAACTGCTATCTTGTTTGCGAATGATGCGATATCATCGAGCCGGGAAAGCCCAGTTATCGGCTAGTTTAAGGGAAAAAAAAGTCCGTTGTGAGCCGACAAAAAGAGGAGCGCAAGAAGGCGTCCTCGAAAATTCTCAAGGTACCGAATGTTCGACGTCATCAAAAGTTCGTCACTCGATCATTAAAAGTTTTCCCAGCTGCGCAAGCAACCTGGCGATCTGTCAAAAGCGATGCCTCACCGAGGACGAGAGGGAGGGCGTGCATGCCCGCCTCGCTTCTGCGTTTTCTCGCTCCAGAAACGAGCAAGCATATTCGCCGCGTTCGCGGGAATAAATAAGCAGAGAAGAGGAGAATAGAGGCGCCAGCCCACTTTCTCCAGACCGAATCTAGACAAACAGCCCCAGGAAGCTCATTCGATATCGCTTCATATTTCATTTTTCGGCGTTCAGCGAAGGAAGCAGAAAAAAGTATAGAAAAGGAGAAGGAACGCAAGAACATCGAACGGCGGCACTTGAAGAGGGACGCCATGTTCCACGCCGCACTGAGACATGATCGATAGGAGAAGCTCGCTATCTCGCTTCTCTCTCTTCTTCCCCGCCGTGGTACAGCTTTGTCAGTGCACACGCTACTTCTCGCGTGCAACGCCGCAAATACACAGTCCGTTATGTCGTCCCTGCGCGATCGGAAAGATAGAAATTAGGAAAAAATAAATAAAACACGCTTGTAGCGTTAGCGGCTGTACGCAAAAAGATTGTTCGCTTCCATCGAAGGACATTGGGAACGGTCGCCTCTACGCTGTGGAACTGAACACCGTGGAACTCATCCGGACTGATTTCCACGGTGTTCAGTGATGGTGCGTTAAAGACCGGCGATACGACTCGGTGATGGCGTGTACGTTTCCACGCACTGGTCCGTTTATCATGGCGAGTCCGACGTCAACGAATAAGCGTGCAATCCGTTCGTTCCGTAACTCTTGAATAGCGTGAGTTTTTGCTATCACTGCTATCGTACGGAAACGACAGGACAAAATCAGTGCGGTTCAGTGTGTGGCTGAACACACGTAGGATCACGCGATTACAGAGTCGAGACTTCAGCCAGCGCTGCACACGTTTAGTGTAAACAGTAGCTTGAACGCCGTAACAGTAACGTTACAAAACACACGCATTTTGAACTGCAGTAGCTGTCACGCGTCAAAACAATCGTTGCACGTTTATTGCGAGCAGCAGTTATAATTTGGAAAGGGGACCATCATGTTCATTTACACTTCGTGGTTTGGTTCATAAACATCGCGGTGTTGCCGTATACGAACGCTTAATTTAATAACATAATATAATATATAATTGATGGGTTTTTACGTCCCAAAACCACGATATGATTATGGGGGACGCTGTCGTTGGGGCTCCGGAAATTTTGACAACCTGGTGTTGTTTAACTTGCCTTTAAATATAAGCACACGGGTCTCTAGCATTCCGCCTTCATCTAAATGCGGCCGCCGCGGCCGGGATTCGATCCCGCGACCTTCGGGTCAGCAGTCGATCTCCATAACCACTAAATCGCCACGGTAGGCAACGAACGCCCATGATTCCGTATACTTAACAACTTCCAGTGTTTTGCCTGCGAAAACCACGATACGATTACGAGGTTCGTCGCAAGGGGTGACTTAGAATTATATTTGACCTCTGGAGTTTCTTACCGGGCACATAATTTTAAGTACACGGGCGTATGCATTTCAGCCCCATCGAAATGCGGCCGACGTGAAGTGGGATCAAAGTTGCGTCCTCGAGCTTAGCATCGGCGACATTTAAGCTACCAAGGCGGGTCGTGGCCTTGATTCCATTCATTTTGTGCTTAAATCAGACTTCCTTCCCCAGTCGAATCGTAGTTCCTAACCTCACAGATGCATTTCGTGACTTAGAAGTAGGATTGAGCATCCTTGGCATAGAAAAAATAAATGCAGTTTGAGGGAGCGCTCAGAATCGGCGTCGCCGTTTAAAGTCTGATTATCTTTATTACCTTTTTAAACAGAAACTAGAAGCCCTTTGTACGTGAATTACTGCAAGTGCAGCGTAAAGCATAGTTGGTTATAGTCCCTCTGTAATCGTTGAAGAGAGAAGACTCTTCACGGAGGTTGTGAATCGCTGTACGACGTGTGCGTTTGCAAGACAGCATCGAGACAGCAAGAGAGAGAGATAGAAGAGGAACGGAGGGACATTAACCAGGTGCTAGTATCCGGTTTGCTGCCCTGCACTGGGGTAGGGACATAGGGGCTTGCACAGTGCCTGCTGCGCAAGACGGCTACTACCTTCCGTTGCACTCAGACGAGAGCTCCAGCGCTAAAGCTTTCCCCTAAGCTCCATGGATAAGATAGAATAATAATAATAATAATAATAATAATAATAATAATAATAATAATAATAATAATAATCAATCAATCAATCAATCAATCAATCAATCAATCAATCAATCAATCAATCAATCAATCAATCAATCAATCAATCAATCAATCAATCAATCATTTATTTAACGTGCCCAGGAACAACCGTGAGGTCTTTGTGCAGGCGCACGCAAAAAAAAAATCAATAAAAATAAACAATACAATACAGACAGTCTTCAGAAATAAAAAGAGCAAAAACACGTAGACAAAGAGAAATGAACACAAAAGGGGAGGAGTAAAATAAGACAATATGAGAAATATTGAAGGGGAATAAAAAATTAGATTGCACATATACAACTATGCGGAAAGACGGAGAAGGGAAGACTTTGTACATTGTGCCATACTATGTCAAAACAGTGCAAAGCTCGGATAAAAACAATGATTGTGGACTATGAAAAACGTCAAGATCAAGAAAATTAATATTATAAAGACTTTGTATTCTGTGAACGGTAGAGTGTTGGAAGAAGCAGGCGGGTACATGAAACGGTCTGTTCTCTCTGGTTAACTTACGCGGAATTCGAAAGTTAACACAATTGAGAAGTACAGGGCAGGATATGATACCGTGGACTAGCTTGTAGAGAAATAAGAGATCAGAACGATTTCGTCGGCAGTGAAGTGATGGCAGTGATAATGATTCAGCAGTACTTGAACGAGATCCAGAGTCATTTTTAGCAAAGCGATGGTTATATATGCTGAGGAATTTTTTCTGGACTCGTTCAATGGTGTTACCGCTGGATTGAGCAATGCCATTCCATATCACGGACGCATACTCAAGTTGCGGAAGACATATTGCCGTGTACAATTTGTGTAGGGCCATGGGAGACCTGAATTCTCGAGATATTCTACAAACACATCCGAGAGAACGAAGGCCCCGCATAGCAGCACGCTTAACGTGAGAAGAAAAGTTTAACGCGCTGTCAACAACAACACCAAGATCACTGATTTCATAAACCTTGCATAACGGCACAGAATTGACAAAGTATTGAAATGACACGCTAGATGTTTTGCGAGTGATAGACATGAATTTTGTCTTTGAGGTATTTAGAGAAAGGTTATTGCCGTTGCACCATTCGGAAAAAGAACACAAATCTGACTGCAGCAAGCGACAGTCGTTAACTGAATGAATTTCCTTAAATATCTTGATGTCATCGGCATACAAGAGGAAAGAAGAATTACGAATGGCAAAAGAAACATCATTAACGTAAATTAAAAATAGGAGTGGGCCTAATACCGACCCTTGAGGGACCCCACTAGTCACTTTATACAAAGAAGAGGTTTGGCCATTTACGGCAACATAACAAGATCTATTGAGCAGATAGCTGTGCAAGAGATTCACAATCGACAAGTCAACGTCAAAGTTCGCAAGTTTAACCATAATCAGTGTGTGGCTGACTACGTCAAAAGCCTTGCTCAGGTCACAGTAGATTACGTCAACCTGTCCTCTCTGAGAAATAGGTGTGGAGATCTGCGTCATGAAACTAGCAAGATTTGTGGTAGTTGAGCGGCCAGCAAGAAAACCATGTTGATTTGGAATCAATGAGTTTTTCACACTAAAAGACAATAATAATAATAATAATAATAATAATAATAATAATAATAATAATAATAATAATAATAATAATAATAATAATAATAATAATAATAATAATAATAATAATAATGTCACGTGGTCGTGACGTCGACGAAGACAGCAGTCGGCGTTTGCGGGATGAAACTGTTTATTTGGCCGAACTTGTGGCCGGAAAATGAGAACTATAACTACAGCAATACACGCTGTACAATGATAGCGGCGAACAGGGCGTCGTCCGTCGATCAACTGACAAGCGGTCACGCGTGTCTGCTTTTATACAGGCGCTATCGAACTTTCCAGCAATATCGCTGGTGGCGGCGTAATCTCTAGACAAAGCTGGAACATTCGCGTGCGGGGCGCAATCATAACAAACTGATCTACTACGATCGCGACGCTTCTAGAACATTACTTCGCGGACAGCGTCGAGCGTTGATAACCGTTCCTGCCGGTCAAACCTGAATACATCAAAACAAGACAAGAAGTGGGCGTGGCATTGCCCCCCTCTGAAAAAAAGCATCGTCCCGATGCTTGTGAAAGAACAAAGAAGAGATAAAAACACAAGTGCATACATAAATAAATAACAAAGGAAAAGTAGAGTCCCCAGGTTCGCTAACGCGCAAAAAACGGCTTAAGGCGCACGACATGGACGACTTCAGGTCGTGCGCGGCGTCGCTGAGAGTTCGTAATGCCGTCCGGGATGACCTCGTAGTCAAGAGCGCCGAGGCGTCGAAGAACCTTGTATGGCCCGAAATATCGCCGAAGGAGTTTTTCGCTAAGCCCACGTCGGCGTATCGGCGTCCAGACCCAAACACGGTCGCCGGGCTGGTATTCCACGAAGCGTCGTCGAAGATTGTAGCGACGGCTGTCGGTGTACTGCTGGGACTTGATGCGCAGGCGGGCGAGCTGTCGAGCTTCTTCTGCACGTTGTAAGTAGGTGGTCACGTCGATGTTTTCCTCGTCGGTCACGTTTGGTAACATGGCGTCGAGCGTCGTTGCCGGGCTCCGTCCGTAGACCAACTTGTACGGCGTCATCTGCGTCGTTTCTTGCACAGCGGTGTTGTATGCGAAGGTCACGTACGGAAGGATGGCATCCCACGTCTTGTGCTCGACGTCAACGTACATGGCCAGCATGTCGGCGATGGTCTTATTTAGCCGCTCGGTGAGGCCATTGGTTTGAGGGTGGTAGGCAGTGGTCCGGCGGTGGCTTGTCTGGCTGTACCTCAAGATCGCCTGAGTTAGCTCCGCTGTAAACGCCGTACCTCTGTCAGTGATGAGGACCTCTGGGGCGCCATGACGCAGAACGATGTCTTCAACAAAGAACTTCGCTACCTCGGCAACACTGCCTCTAGGTAGGGCCCTTGTTTCGGCGTAGCGGGTCAGGTAGTCGGTAGCTACGACGATCCACTTATTACCGCTAGTCGACGTTGGGAACGGCCCCAGGAGGTCCATCCCGATCTGCTGGAACGGTCGCCGAGGTGGCTCGATCGGCTGAAGAAAGCCCGCTGGTCTTGTTGGCGGTGTCTTGCGTCGCTGACAGTCTCGGCATGTCCTTACGTAGCGAGTGACGTCGGCGGCAAGGCGCGGCCAGTAGTACTTTTCCTGTACTCTTGCCAGCGTTCGGGAAACACCGAGGTGTCCTGCTGTCGGGTCGTCGTGCAGGGCCTCGAGGACTTCTGGCCGCAATTCTGGAGGCACCACGAGAAGGTATTTGGCTCGATGTGGCGAGAAGTTCTTCTTTTGGAGAACGCCGTTGCGTAAGAGAAACGACGCCAGTGCTCGCTTGAACACTTTCGGAACGACGGCGTTCTTGCCCTCGAGGTATTCCATAAGGCCTCTGAGTTCCGGGTCGGATCGCTGTTGTTCAGCGAAGTCGTCGGCACTTATGGTTCCCAAGAAGTAGTCATCATCCTGGTCGTCTTGCGGCGGCGGGTCCACGGGGGCACGAGACAGGCAGTCGGCGTCAGAGTGTTTTCTTCCGGACTTGTAAACGACGTGAATGTCGAATTCTTGCAGTCGTAGGCTCCACCGTGCGAGGCGACCGGAAGGGTCCTTCAAGCTAGCTAGCCAACACAAGGCGTGGTGGTCGCTCACAACTTTGAAGGGCCGGCCGTAGAGGTAGGGGCGAAACTTCGATGTTGCCCAGATGATGGCCAGGCACTCCTTTTCCGTTGTCGAATAGTTGATTTCTGCCTTTGATAGCGACCGGCTAGCATAACTGATGACCCTCTCCAGACCGTCAGTCTTCTGCACGAGGACGGCGCCGAGTCCTAGGCTGCTTGCGTCGGTGTGGATTTCCGTATCGGCGTCTTCGTCGAAATGTGCTAGTATTGGAGGCATCTGAAGGCGTCGTTTAAGTTCTTGAAATGCCTCGATTTGCGCCGTTTCCCACTTGAATGGCACGTCGGTCTTCGTCAGGTGCGTTAGTGGTTGGGCTATTCGTGAAAATTCCTTGACGAAGCGTCTGTAGTAGGCGCACAAGCCGAGAAAACGGCGTACGGCCTTCTTATCGGTGGGTGGCGGGAAGGCAGCGATGGCAGCTGTTTTCCGCGGGTCCGGGCGAACACCATTCTTGCTGATCACGTGACCCAAAAACAAGAGCTCCTCGTACGCGAAGCGGCACTTTTCAGGCTTCAGGGTGAGTCCGGAGGTCTTGATCGCTTGAAGTACAGCTTCAAGGCGTCGAAGGTGTTCGTCGAAGTTTGAGGAAAACACAACGACGTCGTCCAAGTACACAAGGCACGTCTGCCACTTCAAGCCGGCCAGTACTGTATCCATAACGCGTTGGAAAGTCGCGGGCGCCGAGCAGAGACCAAAGGGCATGACCTTGAACTCGAACAGGCCGTCTGGTGTTATGAAGGCAGTCTTTTCTCGGTCTCTCTCGTCGACTTCGATTTGCCAGTAGCCGGTCTTGAGGTCCATCGACGAAAAGCACTTGGCGTTGTGGAGTCGATCTAGGGCGTCGTCTATTCGTGGGAGAGGGTACACGTCCTTCTTCGTGACCTTGTTCAGACGACGATAGCCGACGCAAAAACGTAGGGTTCCATCCTTCTTCCTCACTAACACCACAGGTGACGCCCACGGACTCTTGGACGGCTGGATGATGTCGTCGCGTAGCATTTCGTCGACCTGTTTCTTGACGGCCTCGCGTTCTCGCGTCGAAACTCGGTACGGGCTCTGACGTATTGGTCGGGCACTTTCTTCTGTTATGATGCGATGTTTCGCGACTGGGGTCTGTCGAATTCGTGATGACGACGAGAAGCAGTCCTTGAATTGTAGGAGCAGGGTTTTTAGCTGGTCTTGCTCGTGCTTCGGGAGGCTCGGGTTAACGTCGAAATCTGGTTGGTTTCGTCGATTCGTCGAAGCAGGTTCGGTAGCATCGAAGAGGGTGAGAGCATTGCTGGATTCCACGAATTCGTGGATGTAGGCGACCGTCGTACCAATGTTGAGGTGCCTATATTCGTGGCTGAAATTTGTCAGCACTACCTTTGCTTTGCCATCACGCAGCTCGGCTATGCCTCTTGCGACGCAAATCTGACGGTTGAGAAGTAGGTGCTGATCGCCCTCGATGACACCTTCAAGGTCTGCGTGTTCTTCGGTGCCGACGGAAATGATGATGCTGGAGAGAGGCGGAATGGTGACGTGCTCTTCTATCACATTCAATACGGGCTTTCCTGGCGTCGTGTGTGGCGGCAGCGCTTTTTCTGAGGTTAGTGTTATTGACTCAGATCTGAGGTCTATTACGGCACCGTGTTCACTTAGGAAGTCCATCCCAAGTATCACGTCCCTGGAACAGTGCTGCAGGATAAGAAAGCTCGCAGGATAGGTTCGGTCACTGATGCTGACTCTTGCTGTGCAGACTCCAGCCGGCGTTATCAAATGACCTCCAGCGGTGCGGATTTCAGGACCTTCCCAAGCAGTCCTAACTTTCTTCAACTTCGCGGCGAATGACCCACTGACGACGGAATAGTCGGCCCCAGTGTCGACGAGAGCGGTAACGTTGTGTCCGTCGAATAGTACGTCGAGGTCGCTAGTCCGCCGTCTTGCGTTGCGTGTACGTCGCGGCGTCGGGTCACGGCTACGTCGGTTTGCACGGCTGCTTCCGCGTTGCGTCGTCAGGTCTGCTTCCACGGGTCGCAAAGTTTCGTCTTCAGGACGTCGTTCGGCGTGCGGCGGGGGCTCGGAACTTCGTCGCGGCGTCGTCGTCGACGGCGGAGGATCTTCAAAGTTTCGTCGTTCAGCAACCGCACCTCCATCGGTTGCTGCCCTTAGTTTTCCGGATACGGGCTAGGTGACCGGCCTCGCGTTGGGCCAGTGTATGGTCGGCGTTGGGGGGAGACGTAGCGGCCTGGCGACGGCGAACGGGAAGGTTGTCGGGGCGTCCATTGCGTTCCCGCGAGGTAGTCGGCGATGTCGCGTGGTCTTTCCCCTCGTTGTGGACGCGGCGCGTCGATGGCGAACCCACGCAGTCCCATCTGTCGGTACTGGCAGCGGCGGTAAGTGTGGCCAGCTTCCCCGCAATGGTAGCAGAGTGGGCGGTGGTCGGGGGCGCGCCAAACGTCGGTCTTCCTCGGCGTGTATAGCTGGCCGGCTGGCGGGCGGTATGACGTCGGTGGCGGCGGCGGTGGTGCCTGGCGGCGGAACTGCTGGGGTGGCGCGGCGTCTTGACGTGGGCGAGGAGGGGGGGCGTTGCGTCGGGCTGCAGCGGCATAGCTCACTGCTTGCAGCTGTGGCTGCGCTGACTCGGAGGTGCCCAGAGACTGCTGTATTTCCTCTCGGACGATGTCAGCGATCGAGGCAACTTCAGGCTGTGGTAAGGGTAAAAGTTTGCGCAGTTCTTCGCGCACGATCGCTCGGATCGTTTCACGCAGGTCGTCGGAGCCTACATGAACAGCTGGGCTTTCTTGAATCGAACGGCGATTATACTGGCGGTTGCGCATTTCCAGCGTCTTCTCTATCGTCGTCGCCTCTGAGATGAATTCTTGGACTGTCGAGGGCGGGTTCCGCATCAGCCCAGCGAAGAGCTCTTGCTTAACCCCTCGCATGAGCAACCTGACTTTCTTGTCCTCAGGCATGGCTGGGTCGGCGTGGCGGAACAGTCTGGTCATTTCCTCTCCAAAGATGGCAACACTTTCATTTGGAAGTTGAACCCGCGTCTCTAGCAAGGCTGCGGCCCTTTCTTTTCTGACGACGCTTGCAAACGTCTGCAGGAAAGCGCTTCGAAAGGCGTCCCAAGTTCGAAGAGTGGACTCCCGATTCTCGAACCAGGTCCTTGCTGCGTCTTCAAGGTAAAAGTAAACGTGTCGCAGCTTGTCCTCGGAGTCCCAGTTGTTGAATGTTGAGACCCTTTCGAAAGTCTCGAGCCAGGTGTCCGGGTCTTCGAATGACGACCCGCGGAAGGTTGGCGGCTCCTTGGGCTGCCGGAGTAGGATCGGCGCAGGCTGCACGGGGTCGGTCATCGTCGCTGCGGTGGGTGTTGGGACCTGGGGCTGCCTGGTTTTTTCGGGAAGGAGCCCGTGCTCTGGCTGCAGTCCCTTCTGCCTGCGGCTTGTTCGACGATCCGGGTTTTCTTTGCTGTCGTCCTCCTCGCGGCTTGGGCTTGGGTCAGCGCTTCGCGGGGGCGTCCGGATCATGGAAGAAGCAGCACCTCCACCAGATGTCACGTGGTCGTGACGTCGACGAAGACAGCAGTCGGCGTTTGCGGGATGAAACTTTATTTGGCCGAACTTGTGGCCGGAAAATGAGAACTATAACTACAGCAATACACGCTGTACAATGATAGCGGCGAACAGGGCGTCGTCCGTCGATCAACTGACAAGCGGTCACGCGTGTCTGCTTTTATACAGGCGCTATCGAACTTTCCAGCAATATCGCTGGTGGCGGCGTAATCTCTAGACAAAGCTGGAACATTTGCGTGCGGGGCGCAATCATAACAAACTGATCTACTACGATCGCGACGCTTCTAGAACATTACTTCGCGGACAGCGTCGAGCGTTGATAACCGTTCCTGCCGGTCAAACCTGAATACATCAAAACAAGACAAGAAGTGGGCGTGGCAATAATAATAATAATAATAATAATACAATCCAGTCGTTCATGTAACGCACGAAAAAACAACCATAACTTTTAGGGTATGTCGCCACCTTTTCAGAAACCTTTTTTTTTACCGGACTGCTGTCTGGTTAACCTCCCTACCTTCTCCCTTTTGTATTCCTTGCTTCTTCTTCTTTTTTTTTTTAACACGAAAGTGTTTTATGCCGGGGTCCACCACGGCTCTACTGACGTATTTCCGTTTGGAATATGACGTTGTAAAATATAAAGACTAACAGTTGGCAAAGAAAAAAAAACAGAAGAAAACGTTCCGCCACCGGGAGTCGAACTTACGACCCCGCGCTCCGCAGCGCCGGGCGCGAAACGATTCGGCCACAGACGGCACGTTCTTTGCCATCCCAACGCAAGCTATTTGTATATACCATTTACCGATGGCGGTACTCAGGGATCGGTGGCACTTCAGCTTGTTTTCATTATCACTACCGAGATGGCACGAAGGGCTCGAAGAGCGCGCTTTAAAGGTCGTCGCCCCACGCGGATGAGCGCGCGCCTCTGCAGGGCGTGATCGCTCGTGCGCGGGCTTATCTCGTGATGGCGGTGGTGTGTACGTCTTGCGCTCTCACCGCAAGTTTGCGTTGAGAGCGCGAAGGTCACTTCGCTCAACGCAGCGGCCGCTTTTGCGAAGGAGCGCGCCGTTCACACAGAAATAATTTACAACTGTGACAGTTAGTTCGCGCTCATCCTGTGTATGTTCGTTCCGTGTGCCCTGTCTGCTTGAGCAGCACGTTGCAAGTTTCGAGCTGCTTGCCTTTCTTCGCGTGACATTACAACTTGTTGCTGTAGCATTCATTCCTTCGCGCTGGGGGCGAAATAAATAACAACAAACACTCAACTACGTCTGTGAAGACACGTTTCACTTTCGTGTTATACCGATCCCTATGACAGAGGGATCAGCCATGTTTTTTTTTATCCTGATCGAGTTGATAGCCTTGTTTCTGCAATCAAAAGAGCGGTTTTAAAACATTCTTGAAATGTGTTATGTAGCA
This sequence comes from Rhipicephalus sanguineus, assembly GCF_013339695.2. Taxonomy (NCBI): domain Eukaryota; kingdom Metazoa; phylum Arthropoda; class Arachnida; order Ixodida; family Ixodidae; genus Rhipicephalus; species Rhipicephalus sanguineus. The sequence continues at coordinate 9,446,980 of NC_051180.1, read as the reverse complement.
AAAATATAAAAAACTTATATTTATTTACCATTATTACCCGAAATATGCCGACCACGCCAGTAGTCATAACTATTGATCCTACCACATGAAAGGAAAATGGCTTGGCAACACTGTACGTGTATGCAGGGCGCTTCAAGAAGTGTGTCCGAAAATCATAAAAGATAAGGGAAATGGAATATTTGCTGGCTGCCTTCATAATTGCTTTTTCTGTAGCAGCATATATCTATAAGATGACTAGCTACGTCAGTTATGGCGGTAATTAAAGAAATTAAACGAACTAACTGTTTATTTGGAGCAGACAGGCGCTCGGATCAAATGGAAAAATTGTAGCCTTTTCTATGAAGAGCCCATTGCCGTTTTGAGGTTTTGAAAAGGCGGCCTCTCCTAATTATTGGGGAGTAATAAAATTTCACCAAATTCTGCGGCGAAACCAAAACCGAAGCGCTAATGAGTGCATCTAGGAAACGAAGAGATTTACGTCACTGTTCACGACAACAATTGCAGTGGCGTTAGTTCTTCTGCATTCGTTAACGTGTGCGCGCCAAGCGTGCTCTAATCGCAAGCACAGCACGCACGCCTACGAAGCGGAGTCTATCGGAGGTTCATGTAACGACTGTCACTGATTCTGGGCGTCTCGGCACTTGCAATCTTCCGCATTTCGGTTCCGGCATCGCCTGCTAAATTCGTCAAATTTCATCACTCTGTTGAAATAACGAGCGTCTTATTTTGGGGAGAAAGAGAAACAGAGAGAAAAAAAAAACGAAGAGGACAGGCGAGGAGGCTAACTAAGCTTTAGCTCGGTTGACTACCCTACACGTGCGGCGGGGGAAATGGGGTATAATAGATGGGATAGAAAAGAAAGAACAAGAATAACAACAAAAATAAAAGATCAGTTTGTGGGCTTTTCGCAGGAAGATCTCCAATTGTCCCATTTGGTCCAATCGCCTGTCTCCGTTATTAAAAAAAAATTAATCAATTAATTTTTATTGCTACCGTAATTGATGTCCTGGTCATCATTAAGATGTCTGTCGCCCCACAAAAAAGTATTTATGAAGGCAGCGATGAATTATCGTATTTCCCTTATGTTTTTTAAGATTTTCGGACAGATTTCTTGAAACGCCTTGCATACAGTGAACTAGGATCCTTGCACTGTCATCAATGGTAAGCATCTTACACCCCTAAAACTAAATAAATTGCATCCTTTGAGGTTGTTGCCTTTCAAATGAAATAGCAAATCTTATTAATGTTTTTCAATTATCTTAGTTCATTGCACAACTCAATGTCTCAGAAAGAAGTACGAGACGTTCCATTGAAAAATATTGGTTTGTTAAAAAATTACGAGGTGTCGCGCAAAAACAAACATGAAAATTAAGTTCCGAGGAAAAGAATAATCAACTTTCCCAAACATGTTAACTTCAGCTTGAGGGCTGTTATGAAAATGACCATAACTTATGAACAAAACCAGACAGAGATGCAAATTTCTCTGCAACACAATTCTGAATGTCTTTATATTATCAAGATATTAAAAATCAAATTCCCCTCTTTAAAAAAACGGCATTTTAAAGGGTGGCGACATATACCTTAAATGCTGGCGCGCACAGTGTAATAACTTTGCTATTAACCTGAATCATACTACCCTGAACTTAACCTGAAATATACATGAATCGTCGACAATTTCTGACTACTCTCACGAAATGGCATCGGATATCAGGAAGCGTCTAACTCAGCACACTCGACATGATGGGTTCAACCGTTATGACAAACGGAAATTCAAACTGGATGTTGGCTTCCCCACCGACGCTTTCGCGGTAAGAAAAAGAGTGCAGTTTGAAGGACAAATAATAAAGCTATCATAGTACCTATGATAAACGAGCCCTTAAAATGTCTTCTTTCCTTCAGGCACAGGATAAGTCTTTTTCCTTATTATGTATAGTTGTGAGCCCCATATAAATATCGCCTCTCTTCCCACTAAAAGCGATAGAGCGATGGTTTAGTGTTTTACTGCGGGCGACCGCGCAAAGCGGGCACCAGGGTTCGCTCCGGCAGTATTTCACAAGCGCGAGACATGGCTTAGCCTCTTGTTTGCCTGTCATCGAGATCTTAAAGGCACAGTATAAATAAACAATGAATCAAATTAGATTTAAAAATTATTCTTTGAAAACTGTACTGGCGTTAACCTCAACATCCCAAGAAAAAATGAAGGTAAAACATTCGTTTTTAAGTTTGGCACCTTAATTTCTGCTCAGGAATGTTAGTGTGACGTAATGGGTTGTGTGTGTGTGTGTGTGCGTGTGTGTGTGTGTGTGTGTGTGTGTGTGTGTGTGTGTGTGTGTGTGTGTGTGTGTGTGTGTGTGCGTGTGTGTGTGCGTGTGTGTGTGTGTGTGTGTGACGTCATAGCGAGTTGGTGCGAGAACTTCAAGATGGCGTGGCCACCTGCGTTTCCTTTTCAAGCGTTTTCTCGCTTACTAAGCGTCTTCTCTTGGTAAGAGTCGTGCTTTTGACGCTGTGAAAAGGTTATTTGGTAATACAATAATATCGGTGTCACACGGTCACGTTTGAGCGCTATCGTGCCTGATCCCGATCGAATTTCTTGATCATGATTGGCTCCCTTACGTAAGCTGCAGAAGGGAGCCAATCACGGCTGAGAAAATTGATTCCGATTGGGCTTAATCGCGATCAGCAGCTTTGTTGAAACGAAATGGGAGTGCAAATCGGGGAGCCAGCCCCCGCTGCGCTGACACTACCGAAGCCCTCCCTGACGGCGCTCGTTAATATCGTGATGCAGTACTTCACTGCTCCTAGACGGCGACACCGCCCTCGCAAACCATGGGGGTCATGAGAGGGAGAAGGCGTGAAAGATGTCAGATGCGTTTGTGAGCCTTTAAGCACGTGTGCTGGTAGCGCAATGGGTAGAGCGCCCGGCACCTATCGTCATGGACAAAGAAATTATAAGTTCGACTCACAGGTCATCCAAATCGACGAAACTTTTTCTTCTAGGTTTTCTTTGTCATCTGTATTTCACTAACGTATTTTCGTGACGAAAATACGTCAGTGAAATCTTGGTGGACCATGGCATAAAACACATTCGTGTTTAATAAAATCTATTTTCTCTTAGTGTTTTTTCAAGCAAAGGCCACGTGTAGTACCACCAGGCTTCCGTCCTGTGTTTCAGGGAGCATGGAAAATGGGAGACGTAGCTCCATTTGCCCAGCGCCCAAATGGAGCTCTGTCGTGACGTGCTGCGCCAGAGACGGTGGCGAGCAACTTCCTCCCGAATGTCACGCACCTTGTAGCTTATTAGTCTACGTACATACGACCCACACGCACTGCCAGAAACGATGGTCCGCGATGACGAGCGGTGCTGCTACAAACGCGGCCGAGCAACGCTTCCCGGGTCGTTTGTAACAGGGGCACAGTTGTACTTATTCGTGACGCGACTATTTACCAGAGTACAAAAAAAAAGCTCAACTGAGTCAGATTTCTTTCGTCTGATCAAAGGAAGTTAACTCACTGCCAAGGAAACAGGTTGTAATTTTCTTTTCCTTACAGTTAGTAGTCCGTGTACTTATTGGAAATATTGGTTCGTGTAGATAAATATAGGCAAGGAAATAGAAACTTTTATATAAGAACTTTCGGCATTGAGAAATCGTGTGCAACGTTTGAAAACATTCCAGTGTAATTCAGTATAATGTCCAAAGAATGCTTACCGAAAGCCGCGTTAAAAACTGAGCGTTTCCAGTCATTTTGGAAACTCTTCTAACATCCATGATTAGCAGCACAAAAGTATTTTCACACTTTTTCTTTAGATCTGAATGTTTAAAAAGTTCTAAATCGGTGTTTGCACAAGGTCGCTACATGCAGCTCTTCCATGGCAGATTATATAGCACTCTAAATCATCCCCCTTATTTCTTAACACACACACACACACACACACACACACACACACACACACACACACACACACACACACACACACACACACACACACACACACACACACACACACACACACACACACACACACACACACACACACACACACACACACACACGCACGCACGCGCACACACACACACACACACACACACACACACACACACACACACACACACACACAAATAATCCCCTTTTGCGTTGATGTTTGCTAAACCATCTTTTTTTTTTCAAAGGTGTTTTTCTCCTCCGCGCAATTTCTTCTCAGGCACAGGAAAAGAATAAAACTGCCAAAACTCGCAATTTCACGCGTGCACTAATAGAAGCTTATCACTCCATTAGCATTTAACAATGAAGTTTCGAACCACACCGCTTTATTACAAACAGTTCACACTGAGCAACAAGCGCGGCCTTTCTCCGCTGCACTCAGTGAATAATGATATAGCATCCAGCCAACCATGTCGACCTGTCTAATTTTGTCTGAGACGAGCCGGCAGCGTTCTTTTCAACAAAGAGCCGCCGTCAATGCGAACGAGTGCGATAAGTCGAAATTGCCGCGCAAGGACAACCGTGCTTTTCTTTTTTCTTCCGGGACGAAGCGACTCTAAGCCACGCGTCGTTCGCTTCGTTCTCCCTCGCGGAGAGGCCCCCATTTTACGTAGCCTTCCCAAACGGGTCGGGATCGAGACGACGTTGGAAGCACACACTCGCCACGGCTTGCTTTTCGCCTTCTTTGGTGAGCGAACAAAAGCAGGCCGAATAGAGACTGACAGCGGGAAAAAAAGCGGCGGTCTCGGAGACAAAGCGGAGACACAAAGTGCCGCTGAATCGGAGCACCACCCTCTTCCCTTCTATCTGTCCACGGTCGCCAAATCTTCGTGCATTTTCCTTTTATCGTGCGCCCACTTCTGGCTGCCTTGCCTTTGCTGCCACGGCGAACTCTCGATAAATGTATATAGATAGCTGTTTGCCACGGTCACCATTTCCTCGTATCCAGAAGCGCACATTCCCGACTATCGCGTTCGTCCCTTTTGTTTTTACGCTTGTGTGCAATGCGCGCCTGCGGCTCGTTTTCATCATTGGCGACAGCGGCAGGGCTGCTGCTATTCCCCCGGGGACGAGTGAGAGCGGCAAAAGAGCCTGTCGACTTCTGTTTTGCGAGGAACTTCGTGGAACAGGCGCGGGAATTGCAAATTGAGGCTCGTCGGCGGTGCGCCCTACTATATAGGCATTGTATACCTTCGCACGTCCATCGCTTTCCGCTCGAGTCGGCGCCACGCTAATGTCACCGCTGTCAGTGAAGCCGTCCTCTGGGAAAGGCGGCCCCTTTCGCTGAGTGCGCGAGTTGAGAAAAAACTACGGGAAACAAAATAGCCGCTGAAATTGCGCTCTGTACACAATAACGACGGCGTTTTTTTTTAATATCGGCGCGAGCTGTCCTTGCTTCGCAATTTCATATTTGTAATATGTAGCATTACAATGGTCGCCGTGGTTTCCGCGTAATGCTGGAAATATGGATCAGCACTGCTTACCTAAATGAGTGCTGTATGAATCAACGTGTCTCAATCAAATGGCGTGTTGTATACAAAAAATAAACTATCATTTTGTATAAGGCTGTAGTAACTACCCCCAGACAATTACGGAGAAGCCCACCCAGTCGTAAAGTGAAAATGCACAACTATTTTGTCTTCCTCTTGCACCTTCTGGGTCCTACTACTGGGTTTGCTCATGCTGTCTCACTCTGTCCAGACACAAGCTAAAAGTGTGGTATCATACATGCCACGCGTACCGCTAATCACTCCCTGGTATGCGCTTCGAGTCGAAGCAGGGTACACTGCATGCGTGGCACGTATTCCATCATCATGATTTCATTCCTGCTTTCTTTAACTGCTAACTTTCGTGACCAAAACTGATTTAGCCTCCCGTTTACAGGCATTTTCCCGTGTTGCTGGTTATTTCTGTCCGAGTCTTAGTTTATTCCCGATTTTTATCTTCCCCTTCCCCGATTCCCCAGCGTAGGGTAGCCAACCGGAAGTGTTTCTGGTTAACCTCCCTGCCTTCTCCTTTTATGTTTTCCTTCCTTCCCCCTCTATCGTTCCTCCCACCCTTGATTCCTCTACTTATTCTCGTCTCCCCAAAGACAGGCGTCGTGCACCTCTAGATGACAGTTGTCAGTCTGCTCCTTCCCATTTCCCCTCTGTCCACGTGTGTCTGTCTATATATTCATAACAAGTAGCGATATCTTTATAGACCTCTCAAAGAACATTCCTTGGCCGAGGCATTTTAATTACTGTTTGCGCATAACTGTTGCAGAGAGTGCGGCAACTGTCCGACAATTTGCAAGTACCTAATGATCTGCTGTGAGAACATCTTGTCGAACTTTTATATTATGGGTGGACATTGTGCTTGCGTGAATATTTGTGTTTTGTGAGCTTTTCTGTTCAATTTACGTTTGTGTTGAAGTAGCGGAACTAAGTACGTGAGTGTTCGCCCTATTTTGTGGTTTTCCACTACTTAACGATGTCAACTATTGCGCAAGAGGAGCAGCCAGCGCCACACATAGACACCACCCTCGCCGTAAACACATTTAATTAAAAAAACGTTTTTTGGCCATGCGTTTCGTTACCATAGTAACGGAACGGGTATCCCTGACTGTTATAACCAGCGAAAACGTGCAGGGCGCTGTCGGTGGCGCAAGGGTCGCATGCGTAGCTGTGACAGCCGTTGCGATGCAGAACGACTATGCATTCGTGTGTGCTATTCACATCCGGAGGCAGCATAATAAAGTTGCATTGTAGAGGGAAATTTGTGATGTCAGTTGCAGCTTCAAAGAAAGATCAAGCTCATGTACTCGACTCTTGAAGCGAGCAAATGACCAATAAGCGTGCGTGATAGTCCGAGCCAGTCCTTGACAGTGGGTAGGACTCACTCGAATTTCTTGAAAAGCTACAAAAATGTCAGAATAATCAACGAACATTTACCATCAGTCTTGCAGTCAGTTTCACACTGTTGTGAATTGAAATTTATTGCGAGAATATGGTGCAACCATATTCAATAACAAGCAAATGAAACACAGTCATTCGGCAGCTTCTCACTTGAAAAATATGTACCATCTTTTCAGCGACATAACGGCCGGAAATACGCTTGCCAAGGCACCATCGTCCTTCGACGCGATGTCAGGGCATCAGTTTAGACGTGCGTTGTTGTTCGTCGGCAGTGCTGTCAGTGTTAACGCTGGCCTTGATATCGGCGCCTCAGGAGGGTGCATTATAGAGCTAAATATTGTTTCAGTACTCAACACGACAAATCAGGAAGTGACACGTAGGCAGAACAGCCATCAGACTTAGCGTTGGGACTCATCGTATGGGTCATCGACCTGTCACTTCTTCTGACAGTTTCATGAATTGTTAACTGCGCTATCTAAACGGTACCTCAGGCTAACGAAACCGGTGGCAGTGTCCATTCTTAGAAAGGCAGCTATAAAAAAAACAAGAATGTGGACTTTTTTAGGTTGACCAAGCTTACCAAAATAGCCTCTCACGCCCTTGGTACGAGGTCAGCTATCATGTGCAGTGTGTTTTTTACTCCTAGGTAGGCGTGAAAAAGGGCGTTGGAGAAAAGTCGAATCCCGAACAATATGCCTGAGAAAAATTATATCGTGTAAAGTGAGCAGTGAATCGAAACACACCCTCTGGGCCTTTTCTTTATATTCATTCTGCCTGATTCGACTCACGAAGAAATGTACGAAGAGGGCGACGACTTGCTCTCTTATTTCGTTGTTTTTTTTCTGTTTGTCGTCGGGCTGGGACCCATTTTCCCAAGTCTAGGGGTGCGTTCTTCGAACCTCGATCGCCCCCCACCCTGCTACCTTCCACCAATCACTCGCCAGGGGTAATCGAATATCGACCGGCACAATTTTCCGCGCAGCTCGGCGATGGGCGTCAATCGTCCGAAGCAAGGTGGAGAAAAAAGAAATCGTGCACAGCTATCGGAAGGAGAAAGGGCCGAAGCGGAGTGAGCGAAGAGGCACACGGATAGAGCTGCGACACGATCGACGCAACGCTGGCACGAAGCAAGGAGACAACGGGCACACACCGTTTGCCAAATGCTCCTCGTGCACTTTCTCCCAGTCACCGCACGTTTTCGCCGCACGCGACCTACCTCCGTCAGCTGAATTTAGCGGCGCACCGGAGTTGTAGCCAACACGACACCGAAGCTATACGACCGGTGGGCAAATGTCCCGCGGCCGCACAGCACAAGAGGGGCGGGGTTGTTTGAACCCAGCCTGGGGCCAAAGTGGGTGCCCTGGTTGACAGTGAGTAATGGATACGAAAATGCTTTTACTGCCCGACGGGAGCAGTGTGCCGACTTCCAGAGTGCACGTCGACTCGCTCTTGTTCGCTGCCTGCGGCGCGACTGTGCGCGATGGCAGCTTTTAGGCTGCACTGGCTACTCCACCAAGCTGACGTCTTCGCGGATGCACGCGGTTGCTTTCTTGTCTCCACTTTATGTATGGGCTCATCCGAGCTTTTCAAGCACAACTGTTCGTTTGTTCTCAAGCGAATGTGAAAGTGCCGGTGGCAGCGTGCCTTTCACCTTCGGTGAAGGTTTTTACGCAATGAGATGGATCCAAGGAGAGGCAGCCTTCTCAAGTCGTGTTCGCACGCTGGTTTGCTTACATGATAGTCCCAACCGTTACACATCCGCAAAGCTATCTTCGAGCCCTTATTTTCAGTGCAGCGGAGACCAGAGGTTTTTGCTGCGTACACGCGTTGACACTTTTCGAGCGCTGCCGTCCTATGTGTGACAAAAAGTTAAATCGAACGCTTATTGTAAGTAAGTTAACAAAAAAGCAATTAAATAGTCACTTCTGAAAGACTCGATTCCAGTCGGCACTTGATTATTTTCTTCGTCGAATATTTCTACACCACCGACTTCAGCAGTGCAAATACTTGCGAAAAAGTTCATTTTGAAACCTGTGCTCTCAAACAAAGTCTAACCAAAGCCCACACTGATCACAGCATGCTTGAGTGACCTGAGGGACTAGCCATTGAACACTACTTCAAGCGCAGTTGACTTATCCGCTGACATTTTTTCACTCCATCACGCCTACGTTATCCGTTGTGCTGCTCGGCTGTGTTGACAAACCTCGTAGAATTAAAAAGCTGCCAGCTCCGCTTGAGACGTTGAGGCCGTCGCCTCAAAGTTCCTTCTTTGCTGCGGTTGCCGATATTGCTGCGAAAGACAACTTCGCCGTAGTAATTTGGTTATGTAAGTTTGTTTGCCTGTGTATAATCTTGCATGATTATCATCTTATTTGAATGCCAGGCTCAATGCTTCATAGAGCACTTATTAAGCTCGTCCGTATTCAGGTTTTTGCGCGCATCGCATTATAACGTTACCGTGGTGATTCGGGCGTATGCAATGCATGCGAACGTCGGCATCGGAACAGGACTTGAAATGGTAGCCCTCCGACTAGCCATTCTTCAATAAACGTTTTTTTTTCCTCTGTCTCTCTAAAAACTGATTTCTGCGCCGAGATCTCGAACGCAGCTTCACTTGAAATCAAAGCTTGTTGGTATTGGGAGCGACGGGCAAGCTAGCGATTGGCGACTTGCCGAAGATCATAACAAAAAAATTGGCCGCGTATCTGCGTGCTTCGCTGCAAATGTCGTCGAAAGACAATAGTCTTGTGCCGGCCGTACTACACGAGTCCTCCTCCTCTTTGTTGAACCGCCGCATCTGGCTTATAGCGTCGCATTTTCAGCGCAGCCTAAGAAACATTAGGGTCTTTAGAATTACTTATCTATGTATTTTCTAGTAAAGGAACACACCGCCTAACACTTACGTATTGATGTTGTGCCTCAGATATGCGTAATATTTGTTTTTGATCAATAATGTTCGCAAGTATGAACGGCCGTACCAGTTCAAGATGGCTGGGCGTGCAGAGAGTGGTTAAACTTTGGCCGGGTGGCTAAATCGGGTGACAGACAGACAAACAGAAAGACAGACAGACCAAAATTTCTGCGTTTAAGTTCCCCAAGAAAGATTATCGTCTTTAAAATAATATGTGGGGTGGTACAGGCCAAAGCCACGATATGATTATGAGGCATGCCGTAGTGGAGGGCTCGGAAGATTTTGACCATCTGGTGTTCTTTAACGCGCACTGAAATTGGACAGTACACGGGCCTCCACCGAAAGTCGACCGTCACTGCCGGGATCGAACCCGCGACCTTCGGGTCAGCAGCCGAACACCGTAATCGCTGCACCACCGCGGCGGACAACTTGCGGAAGCTCGTAGCGTGTATGAGCGAGGCACATATAAGAAAGAAACACGACACACACGTAGAGACGGGCAGGCGTTTATGCGCGGGCTAGTTGGATGACCAACTCGACCGTGCAGCAATGAACCCTTCTTGCGGAATATGTTTTCCTGTCTGTCCGTTCATCCGAGGTGGACGCGTGGTGGACATTCAGGACCAATTTTAGTGCGCCTTGACCCAGCACATTGAATATGTAGGTGGCTGCTCTTTACGTTGCTCGCGATTTGCAACTGTGCCTACTGCGATGGCCATTTGTTCCGCCAGTGCTGGCGTACTCGAGGGCAAGGAGGAGGAAGAAGAAACGGACGGAAGGACAGGGAGGTGCGCCAGTCCTCAGACCGGCTGGCTACCCTGTGCTGGGGAAAGGGGTAAGGGGAATGAAAGATGATAGAAAATAGATCTTGCAAAAAAAAGGGAAAAACAAAGGAAAAGAAAAAGTATAGGATAATACGAAACTACTTAAGGTGTGCTCGAACATCGGCATTCACGACCGGGACATGTTCGCCGGAGTCGATTCCGGTTATCTAGAGCACCCCAAGCACGCTGTAGCTTCAGCTAAGGCACATATATTAACTCAAATAATGTGTCAGTGCCTACTCACGTGTGAATTCAAGAAAAGTAGATATGCCGTGAAATAAACAATAGGCACAAATAAGCGAAACATAGATATAAAAACAGAAGTGCCTGCAATGCCTTTCATTTTTAGCAGCTTATTGATAAATTTGAAAGATGTCAGCGAAAAAAAAAAAAAATATATATATATATATATATATATATATATATATATATATATATATATATATATATATATATATATATATATATATATATATATATATATATATATATATATATATATATATATATATATATATATATATGGACGCTATTCGTAGAGATGTTCAAAGATGCAACATCCGAGTGCTTATTACTGCGCAACCACTGTGCGGTAGCCAGAAAGCGATCAATCAGCAACACCGGCTTCGCGAAAACGCGTAGTTCTATTTCATAGCGAGATATGTATCGAACTGTGTTCCTGCACTTCGAGTAGGCGGGAAACAGCGGTGAAACGACACTTACAAATCGAAAAAAAAAGGAAGAGAAACGAAGTGGATGAGCATATTTAGAAGTGCGCATTACTCAGAAGGAAGTCTTACGTAAATCCCATTTCTGAAGAACTGCTTACATAAAAGTGCAGCAGTCCGGCGAGCTGCCTGTATACGCATGGAGCCTGACGTTGACGTCACGCTAAATTTTATCTCCCAAATTTGGGTCACGCACATCTTGCACTTCCAGCACGGAACCTGATCTGGCTTACAAACAGAACTGTTGTCTTGAAATGACCCCTTAAAGGATATATATATATATATATATATATATATATATATATATATATATATATATATATATATATATATATATATATATATATATATATATATATATATATATGGGTCATTCCATGCCAAGTGTCCCAGACGTGGCGCTCGCACATCACAGATTTCGCTGATAAAATTTGTGCCTTTTTTCTGTGCCACATGGAGTATTGTCGCAAAACATTTTTGCTCGAAAAAAATTTTGACGATTATGGCGCCCCCTCGAATTTCGCTTGTATTTGTTAAACTGTGCCTGATAGAAAAATGTGTATAAAATCTATTTTTGTGTGTTGAGCTTCTAAACCGCGCTAGCGCTATCGCAGAGGTTCTGTTTAGTTGTCCTATTCATTAATTCCGAAATTTTTGTGTTTCACTACCAGTTACGCATCTTCAAAAACTACAAAAATCTTCAATGTTCGTGATTTTTTTTCTGAGCTATCTGGAACTCGCCCTGAGCAATCTTAATAATAGTATGATTTTCAGAAAAGTGTATTTCAATACAAAAATGTTTTGGGGTAAAATAGACTTCAAATATTCCCGAAAAAAATTGTGAAATTAGAGAAAATATGCGATTTGTCGCATGTTTGACCGTATTTTTCATACTGATGCAGTCCAAGTAAAAATCCTCGTCATGCGGCGTTTGATAGAAGACTTCATCGTTAAGTAATGCAGAAAGTCTAATCAAATCACATTTTGTTTTAAGGAAGAAAATTATTTTTGAATTTCGCCCTCCGAATGCGCCCGGCATTTCATTTTGTTGCCACGTCGCCGCAAAGCATGTGGTCGCCCTTACAGCTGACACTCGTCACAGGCAGCGGCAAGATGCGAGACGTATGTCAATGGCTCGTGAGTGGTCGAAAGTCTTGTCGCGTTGACGTCAGGGCGACGAGTAATGAACTCGCGTTACAATGTGAGCTTGCTTGGCGGGCCCAATGGGAAGTATGGACGCCCGAGAGCAGCCTATGGCGTCGTTTCCACAATCTGCTAGAGGGCCGTCTGTACAACACGTATACCCAGAGAAACAAGTGCATACAATGTGCACTATTTCTTTCAGTATGTGTATGCTAGTTGTGCAGACGGCCCTCTAGCACATTTTGCCAACGACGCCATAGGCTGCTCTCGGGCGTCCATACTTCCCATTGGGCCCGCCAAGCAAGCTCACATTGTAACGCGAGTTCATTACTCGTCGCCCTGACGTCAACGCGACAAGACTTTCGACCACTCACGAGCCATTGACATACGTCTCGCATCTTGCCGCTGCCTGTGACGAGTGTCAGCTGTAAGGGCGACCACATGCTTTGCGGCGAAATGGCAACGAAATGAAATGCCGGGCGCATTCGGAGGGCAAAATTAATAATAATATAATAATAATATCTGGGGTTTTACGTCCCAAAACCACGATTTGATTATGAGAGACGCCGTAGTGGAGGGCTCCGGAAATTTCGACCATCTGGTGTTCTTTAACGTGCACCTAAATCTAGGTACACGGGCCTCTACCATTTCGCCTCCATCGAAATGCGACCGCCGCGGCCGGGATCGAACCCGCGACCTTCGGGTCAGCAGCCGAGCTCCGTAACCGCTATACCACCGCGGCGGACTCGGAGGGCAAAATTCAAAAATAATTTTCTTCCTTAAAACAAAAAATTATTTGATTAGACTTTCTGCATTACTTAACGATGAAGTCGTCTATCAAACGCCGCATGACGAAGATTTTTACTTGGACCGCATCAGTATGAAAAATACGGTCAAACATGCGACAAATCGCACATTTTCTCTAATTTCACAATTTTTTCCGAGAATATTTGAAGTCTATTTTACCCCAAAATATTTTTGTATTTAAATACACTTTCCATAAAATCATACCATTATTAAGATTGCTTAGGGCGAGTTCTAGCTAGCTCAGAAAAAAATCACGAACATTCAAGATTTTTGTAGTTTTTGAAGATGCGTAACTGGTAGTGAAACACAAAAATTTCGGAATTAATGAATAGGACAACTAAACAGAACCTTTGCGATAGCGCAAGCGCGGTTTAGAAGCTCAACACACAAAAATAGATTTTATACACATTTTTCTATCAGGCACAGTTTAACAAATACAAGCGAAATTCGAGGGGGCGCCATGATCGTCAAAATTTTTTTCGAGCAAAAATGTTTTGCGACAATACTCCATGTGGCACAGGAAAAAGGCACAAATTTTATCAGCGAAATCTGTGATGTGCGAGCGCCACGTCTGGGACACTTGGCATAGAATGACCCATATATATATATATATATATATATATATATATATATATATATATATATATATATATATATATATATATATATATATATATATATATATATATATATATATATATATATATATATATATATATATATATATATAAATAAGGGAGGCTGGGAGAAAAGGGGCTCAGAAACCTGCTTGACTAGCTACGGCTAGCTCCCAGAAGTACACATTGGCGAGTATACAGCAAACTGTGACGCACGTAATCTAAGATCAGAAAGGGACTTGTACAGCAACGAGACAAGCGGCATTATATTTTCCCGCATCATTACCTGCAATAAACGCCTCCTGACACGCCAGCTTTCAAGCTCCAAATAGAGAACAAAGGAAGCGAATGGCGAACACAGCATTGTGCCTGCAAAAGACGGCTTTCGAGAAGTGGCACTCGCCGCTAAAGAGACAGCTCAGCCCGGGCGCCCACTTCCTAATCTGGTTACCGAGGAGACGGGCCCCACATTGCGCGGGGTTCCCCGAGAGGACCCGCACCAGTGGGATAGCTCGAGTGCGCGCCAGGGGTTCGCCTCCGATTTTGTTTCCTGCTTTCGGAAGCACGTCATATGGCAGCCGCTATCGCCTGCTGCTCTCCAGGTCGGCGGTGTACTGTCGCACAGCGTCGCTCCACTTAGAGCCTGCTGGCGGCGTCCCGCCAAGTCACTTCTCACAAAGAGCTCCCGGAATGTTCGTCATTACACTCTCTCGCTATTGGTTATTGCGCGCACCGTCTGATAGCGCGGCTCTTCAATGTCTCTTGATTGAAATTCAATTTGTACGGTTGGTCTTCTCTACCTTGTTTTACAGCGGAGCTCTCCGTGACTCAGATCCCGGGATTTCTTCGTCTCCGCTGACAGAAAATACAGGCCGATCCCGAAGGCAGTGCAGTCTACCGCATTTACCTACATACTGCGTCCTCTTGTTAGCGTTGGCTAGTGTTAGCTATTATTGGATCTCTCGCGTTTTAACATCAACATCGTCTTCATTTAATCTCAATACAGCGATTGAGTTGTCTGCAGACGAAAAGCTCAGAACAAGGGTCAAACCCGCGTGATAGATGGTAGGGCTCGTACGAACAATGCCTGGGAGCGACAACTGTGGCCGCAGAAAGTGACGTCACTGCACTTTTATATGTGAAAGAAGAATGTACCTAGCAAGGCACGCAAAATTCAGCATCAAATAAATAACACTTTGGTACAGTGCACTTCATTTTCTTGCTTTCAATAATTTCATGCAGTGCATGGTTCAATCGTTCAAGACTACGTCACAATGTTCTATCGGATCAGGCGATACCGTAGCTTCACCGCTCAACCATCTTTACATCGTGGAATGGGTTCGTTTTTTTTATCGTTCCTGTTGCAACGTTCTTTCACACTCAGTCGCTCGCTAGGCTAGACGTGGCAATATTCAATTTGTATGGGAACTTGCTCAGTGATCATGTTTTAAGCAGCGCGAAAGACAAAGACACACAGAAGGGGAATGAACAACGCAGCGCTCGTGTTGTTCAGTCATCTTTGTATTTCGCGCTGTTTAAAATATCAACCGAAACCACCTTGCCTGGCTCTCCCTTTTTGTTACTTAGTGGCAATGCCAGATAACTTTTGTTCAATGCTTTAAAGATGTGAGCGAAGAGCATACCGCGGCATAACGTCGCCATCGTTATCATGAACAAAATAAGCCTAGTGAGGTCCACTGAAGGAATGAAAAACTATTACAAGGTCATCGCGTTGTTTTATCAGGTAACAGCCATGGCACAAACCTCCATACTAATCTGCCTGTAACGTCAAGACGCCCCTCACTGCGGTTCGTTTTAATGGTTATTCATTTTCTTACATTAGCTTACCGCAATTTAGCAGCAAAGAAGATTATATGTAATCACCGACTCATCCTATTTTGTGTACGACGAATGTCTTGCTCTGACAAGCCATGTTCTATGAAAAGCACAATGTTTCGTGTACTACGTAGCGTATGCTTTTGCTATTTAAACGTGGCTATTCTGGAAACTTGCACTGTGAAATGGACATTAGCTTGTTGGGAGAAATAAGGCTGCGCTAAAGATAAAACATGCGCGTAGAATCCCCTCTGGTCTAAGCGATGCGTAAGCGTCTGCTTCAAGTCACCAGCTCTGTATTAGTCGTATGCTGCTGCGCTGAGGCGAGTAGCGTGCTCTTTGCTCACGATAACGTCCTGTATCACGCGCTTCTATTTCTCAGGTTTGTTCTGCGTTGAAGCAAACGTCGCCGGCACAGCGTCTTTCCTTTTCTTCATTGCGTTCATCAGCGCAGTTTCTCCGCCACAGCCCATTCATATGGTTCGCACATATTCAGGTTCAGCAAGCGTGTGTGTTCAGACCGATGGATTAGACACATGGCTTCTGAGCGTGGGATCGTAGGTTAGAATCCTACCACCACCAACCTCTTTCCCATCGTAATTTATTTCGCTTTATGCGTTCCCTTTTTTAGCGATTCGTCTTGTGACGAACGGGTGTTCTCGTTGCCTGAGCAAAGAAGTGCTTACGCATTTACTAAAAAAAAAAAAGAACAGGGTTGAATCCACGTTCTTAAATTTTGCAACAAGTTGTCTAACAGCAGGATTAGCTGAAGTTTGTTCGTACGAAGAGCTGTAAAGGATTCACAACATGCAGAAAGTCTTACGCTTTCTGCATGTTGTGAATCTTTTACGCAGATTACATTTTTCGCCGTTTACATGGGCCCAATAACGCGTGCATTATTACAGCTGCACAGCTCCCACACAGGCACGCATGCGCATCATAATATGCGTGCAAACACGCACCCGATCATGCCCACAGCACAAAGCAAAAGACAGCGACCACGTTGAGAGCGAGCGGATGGCGCGTCAGAAGCAAGTATTATACAGAAAAGAAGCTGTTCGAGCGACAGCGGCCGCATTCGGGTCGCTCGCCGGCAGAGGGCGCCCAAATTTGCACCTCGGCCGGATCCGCTGGCTGGCTGTGCCCAGCTGTCGTGAAAACGTGACGCTGCCGAAAGGAAGCAAGGAGAGGGGGAGCAATGCATTGGTGAAGGCCGACCCAAATCTCTGAGTGGGCGCACGGCACGGAAGACCCCTCTCTATTAGATCGACGGGCTTCTTTCTCGATGCCGCGTGTTTCGCTCTCGATTTTCCTTTGTCCCCCTTGGCGTTTTAAGGTACTACACAGCGGAACGCACATCAGCGCCACTCGGCGAGCGTTGGAGTATTGAATTCACAAGTGGCGGCATTCATTTTTACTCCTGATTGTGCCCAAGCGTTGAGAAATACTTCATAGCCGATGTAAACTTTCGATGGGAGACCATATCTAGAAACGCCTATTAATGCGATATGGCGCCGATCAAAGGACGTATAATAAATATTTTACTTTTTCTACGCCTTCAAAACATACATCTCGCTCGCCCAGAAGCTTGAAATGAAATCAATATTGTCTGAATACGACAGTCGGCTAAGAATTTTAAATGGAAACATCTACGAATTTATATCAGAAAGCCATGCATGGTGCGTTGGAAGCTGATAAGCCGTTACTGATGACACGCAACTTAGAGCTGTTGGAGTAAAACAATATATGAGTCACCACCGCCGAACCGCTAAATTAAAGTATTTGTAGGAAATACACATTTTTCAAACACACAAATCAGTTCTGTGCCACTTCGTACTATTATTTTCAATTGGCTCGAAAAGTAAAAGCGAAAGTAAAAGTTACACGATCCCTTATGCATGTGTCTAACGACTCGAAGCCGAAAGCCATCTTACTTTTTTTTTTCCAAGTCACACACCCGCCTCCCAGCACAGGCTTATTCCAGGCATCGTTCAGGGGTGTTATGCAGGATGGCCCGAGTTTGGCGAAACGCGGAATCTATCAGAGCTCTGGCGACACCCCCTTTTGAACGAGCTAACAGTACGAAAAGATGAAATTCATCCGTCAGCGCGCACTGCATTCCATTGGTTACGTTGGAACGCAGCGTCACGTCAATGGCGGTCGACAATGTTGGGTGGTGTCTTCAAACCAGAGGCATCTTCTTTCACTTGTTTGTCGTTCAACTGAGTGCAGAAGTGCACCCATGCAAGAAAATTGTCAGAAACTCTTACTAACGATATTTTTTAGAGGTACGGGCTGTTTAAATTCCTTTTCAAGCGTTTAATGTCTGCATTAAGTATCCTTTAGAATAATCAGCGCCGCGGCCTCTGAGACAAACGTGTAATGTAAGTAGCAGTAACCTGCCCATTTATTTATATGTAATATTCGAGAGAAGAGAAAAGAGCTGCACGAGAGTGCTACGTGTGCACCCTTGTTGCCTTCGATGGTGGAAATTTCGCTGCTGCAGGTGGAACGAAAGAACTTGCCTGAAAGAGGACAAAAGCCCACGAACACGGCTGTGGGAGGCGCGATGTTCAATTGGCAAAAACATAGCGCGACAATCACGCTGACGTCGCCGCACTGTTGAAATGTTGACTGAGTGGCGGCGCTGACGCGCTCGCACGCGGTGTTCCTTTGCCGCACATGCGTTTGTGACGCCATGCTCGCTCTTGTAGCCGTTTTATTGCGATAGCAATTATATGGACTGTCTCGGCTGGATTTTGCCGTCGCCGTCGCCGCTGTCATGTACCGTATATGTATAAGTATGTATATATATATATATATATATATATATATATATATATATATATATATATATATATATACATAGGCGTGCGCACAGGGGGGGCAGGGGGGCGGCCACTCCCCCCCCCCCCTCATCACCTAAGAGGCAGGCGCAAAATCTGCCCCGTACATTGACCCTTATAGTCACCTAAGAGGGGGAGGGGTCGCAAAATCTGCCCCATACATTGACTTAGTAGGGTGGGGAGGCGCTGCGATGAACCTTTGCCCCCCCCCCCCTAATGAGGAACCCTGCGCACGCCTATATATATATATATATATATATATAAGCCCCAAAGCAAAATAATTCAGAAAAATGCTTCCGAAGCGCGGAATCGAACCACTGCGCGTGCGCTCGGTCGGCTTCCGTCATTCTCGCTTCGCTCCCGTTCAGATGAGTTGTACCGTCAACGTCGGCGCCACTCGTTCACTCGGCGCTAACGGAAAGCAACGCACAAACACAACGTAATGATTACACAAACACTAAATACAAACCTCACACACTATCGGAAACGCCGAGTGAACGTAGCGGAAACTTGGTGTCCGCCCCCAATGCTGCTTCGCATCCCCTCATGGTTCCCTTGAGCGGGAGATGGTGTAATTTTTTTGCAGCTAGTTTGATTACTAAAGATTAAATGTAGTCGGACGCTCTCACTTCATCGGGATCATTTTCAAAATGTCTCACTCGTGGCGCACAGCGTGCAATACATTTAGCTTAATTTCTCGGTAAATAGGGAACTGCTGTTGATAATATCGCCGTTTTTCCCCTTTTACTTTTCCCCTGTGCAGAGTAGCAGGCTAGAGCGCACCAGCTCAGGCCGACCTCCCTGTCTTCAAATAAACTCTCTCTGCCTCTCTCTCTCTCTATTGCCGTTTGAGACGTTGTCATACGTTGAGCTTTCACTCTGACATAAATTGTTATTTGCCTTCAGTGTCCCTTTAATTATTTTTTCTTCTCGTTTGTAGCCTTGCGCCATGTCTTTTAAGGAGCTCTGCACCAACAATCCCAACGTAGCGTGTTAAGCCCGCGCGCTCATTGCGGCTGCTGCTGCGGCGTACACGCTTTTCCCATGAGCGCTTGCGCGCCCGTTGGAGGCGCTCATGTGCCTTAAAAAAGGTCTATTCGTTGCTGTCATTTACTGCTTCACTTTTGCGGCGAAACTGAACTATTTGTCGTATTTTTGCTGTGTCATTGCTGTGGTTCGCTTAACCTTGGCACACAACGCTACAGACGTCCGGTTTGGACACTATGCGCTCCTCGAAAAACTTAAATGTCCATAAGCGTTTCGTTGTTCATGCGGAGAAGACGTACGCATGGATCCCATTTTTCAAGTGATTTGGCGAGTTGTCAAAGTGCAGCGAGTACTCGTAAAAAGTGTGGACCACAGCGAGGGCTCATCTCCGTTTTCAGGTTCAATTGGATCAGCTGTAGCTGAGCAGCCATAGGCACGATCAGAAGCCTTCTTAGCACTTTCCACAGTCAGCTATAATATAACAAGTTTTAACATCACCTGATTCTGATATTTATTATTACATTATTCTCGAATGTAGCGTGCCTCTCATGGTACTCTTGTTTTTTAGGGGCAGAAACTGCCTTACCACGCTCAGTAACAATTTTTAATGCCTGTCGCATGTTTACGGCCAGCGTCACACGACAGATAATTTCATCCAGCGGACAAGAGTCGTTTTCGCGCATTCATCCTTGTCCTGGCAGAGAGCGAAATATGCGCATTACGGGTGCGTGCGTCTTTTTTAAAAGCGCCCTCTTCCTCCCACTCTGCACATCATTTTTTCCTTGCCGTCCTGCCTCCGCTTCGCCGGCGCAGGGTAACAAATCAGACATTCATCTTCCGGTTATCCTCCCCACCTTCCATATTTTACTTTTCTCTTTCCTCTCTTTCTACTTACTGAGGCTCCCGCGAGTTCAGTACGCGTCATGCATGGATGTCGAGAACCGCATTTCCACGAACAAGGCCTTCCGCACTAGCGATAATAAAATCCGCCATTGTTCGCCCTAGTTTTCATACGTCATGCCATCAGAACAATGTCGGAGGGGAAGCTTCCAATATCGTTTATAGCTAGCGCATTTCCCGATGCACAAGTCGAGGAAGCTTGGACGTGTTTTGACAGATTCTCGATATGTGCCACGGAATGTTGTAGCCCAACGGAGGAAAGACACCAGCATTGTCTTGATTTTTTCAGGAATTCCTCTAAAACAGACCATACGCACAAAAAACAACCTCGCCGTCCATGATAGCACAAAACAAGCAAAGTAGGGGCACGTTTTTATAGAGCTCTGAGGTTCGTGAAAAGAAGCACGCATTCAAGTTTATTTATTTATTTATTTACTTATTTATTTATTTATTCATTTTGTAATAATAAAACGATTTGAAGAGCTTTTGCAGCTTCAAAGTTGGCTCTCATACATTCATGCAAATTTCAAAATTCACACTCGTCACAGTTCCGAAAGGCAACGAAAGCGCTGCTGCGATTTCGTTAGAATACCCGACTGATTCAGCGTCTGCGATGTCAAGCGCGGAGCTGTGGTTACATCGGCGGCAAGTGTGACCTTTATCTCCTCCTCTCCAACTTCCATTTCCCTTTTCTCCATTGCAGGGTTCCCTACCGGGCTCAGCCCTGGTTACCCTGCGTATCTTTCTTTTATCCTCCTCCTCCCTCTCTCTCTTTATGCCACTTGACAGAGCTTAGACTTGGCGTGTTGGTAATCCATTCTACTATTTTAGCGCACTTGTTAAACAAATGCTACTTACGCCCTTTCAAACGTCCATGTCCCTTTCCCCACAGTAAGGTAGCATGCCTATTACGCTAACCTGGTTAGCCTCACTGGCTCTCCCCTCTGCCCTGTTTCCTTCTTCCCCCTAAAGAGAGAGATATATATTAAAATGAGAGAAAGACAGGGAGGCCAACCAGAATTCTAGCATCCGGTTCGCTATCCTGCGCTAGGGGGAGGAGGAAATAAAGATGGAAAGGAAAGCGGGGAGAAGAGCAGACGCGCGATAAAAAAGCGCGGCATGCGTTTCTAGCTCTAGATGCTAGCGTGCACGGCGCTTTATGAAAAAAGCAAGGAGAAAAACAAAAAGAAAATTGGCCGCGTATCTGCGTGCTCCGCTGCAAATGCCGTATAAAGACGATAGAGGAGGCGCTGCGTGAGATATGGACGCCATCTGGCAATACGTCGGGAAACATGAGTTTGTGCAGATTGTTTCCTTCCTCCGTGGCAGAGGGCGTTCGTCGGCGCGCATAGCATAGCATTTTCAGCGCAGCCGCATTTTCAGCGCAGCTTAGGAAACTAGGGTCTTTAGAATTACATATCTATGTATTTTCTATTAAAGGAACACACCACCTAATACTTACCTAGTGATGTTGCGCCTCAGATATGCGTATTATTTACTTTTTGATTGACAACGTTTACAAGCATGAACAGCCGTACCAGTTCAAGATGGGTGGACGGTAAGCAAGTGGTTCAACTTTGGCCGGGTCGCTGAATCGGGTGACAGACAGACAAACAGAAAGACAGACAGACCGAAATTTCTGCGTTTAAGTTCTCCAAGAAAGACTATCGTCTTTAAAATACAAAAATGAATAAGAGGGATGTGTAGAGCGGGAGTACTACAGCCTATTCAATAGGCCACTGGCACGCAAAAGGATCAGTAAGGCCTTAACTGATTTCCGGCATGAAGGCAGTTCGGGTCGACATTCTAGCACTGACTGTTCCGACAGGGGTTTGTCGTCAAGGCGGGCCAACATAGCGGCTAGCCGCAGTCTGTGCGCGCTGTAGCGAGGACAGCGATAAAGAGCGTGGTCTATCGTTTCATTGCTGCCGCAGGGGCTGCAAGCAGCATTGTCTTCCATGCCGAATCGGAAGGCAAAATATTTGGCCAAATCCGTTCAATCATTAGATACTGCTTGCAGGAAACAGTACGACCCCTGTAAAACTGGCCATCATCACAGTTAGAAGCAATATTTTGTCGTGGCGGTGTGCCGGCAATCGACCTTTAACAGCGGACCTTTTTAATCTCGAGGATCGCTAGGAGATGCTGAGAGAAACTATCATCATCATGAACGGCCTCTCCCTTATATGGCATCTCGCGTCGCCTTGCACCTGGCACAGCTGCGCATAGCGCGTGAAACGCATTAACTCGGCCGGCGCGCGTCCCTCCGTACTATTCTTCATCTGCTGCTTCGCTCCCCGAACACGTGCGCCCATTTGTCCGGCGTGGGATGCAATAACTCGGATTGGCGAGAGAACGAGTACAGATAGAGAGAAAGAAAGCGAGAAAGAGAGAGAGAGCAAAAAGAGAGAAGAAACAGCGAGAGAGAAAAAAGAGAAATTGGATAGAAAGACAGAGAAAGAAATAGACAGAGAGAGAAAGAGGTATGAAGATAGAGGAAGCGAGAAAAAGAGAGTGAGAGAACCAACAGAAAGAGAGAGAGAGAGAGGTAGAGAGGTAGAGAGAGAGAGCAAAGATGCAATAGAAAGAAAGAGAGACAGAAAGAGATACAAAAAACAGACAGAAAAAGAGAGAGAAACAAGGAAGGCCACCCTGCTCCGCTGTTCCTTCAGGCTTGGCGCCATCAGTGTGGAGCTGCCTTAATTTCTTTCTTCTATTTTTCTGGCCTGCAATCGCTTTGATGTTTTTAGGCATGTTACTGGGTGTACCGGTATGCTGGCCACAGCTGCAAGCAAAGACAGAACAAAACAATGTAGGCATTTTATTGTTTTGTCTAGCGTTATACTGCTTGTCCCCACAAAGCCTCATCAACTTGCCCGAGAGAAAGTTTTTGTTGATTCTCAAACACTTATGGGAAGTGACACGACCATGATACAGCAGCGTCACGAGTTCGGTAAGGCATACTGCCTCCTTACCGATGCAGCGTCTAAACTTTGTCGCTTTCATTCGCCGTCGTATATGTAGGGGCCAATAGAGAAGAGGCTCCGACGTGCACAGCCTCCAGTGCACGCAATTACGTCGAAGGGGGTTGACGCACAGACAGGCGCGGTAATCAATGGGTGGGCGGCCGCAGCAGGGTGGAGCGGGGACCTCCGCCGTGAGCGGAATTCCGAGGGCGACCCCTTCGCGGAGACCGTCGGCTACGGCCGTCACGGATGAGCGGACGTCGCGCCGACAAGGCTGCGCGCGCTGTAAACGAGCTCATCGGTCACGGATAGCGCGTCGTCCTCCCCGTTCCTCTTCCGTCGACGTTGACAATCCCCGCTCAGCGAAACCGTGTGGGGGGTCCGAGATAGACAAGTTCGAGAAGCAAGCGTCAGATCAGCTCACGGCACCGCGCTTCGATATTTGACTGCTTTTGCGAACTTGGTTACTACGACCGAATTTACTGTCCTGATGTGGAAGTTTGGTCCCGGCACCTATAGCAATAGTGCTGCAGTTTTCATTCATTCACTCTCGGTTGCGATGGAGGCAAAGAAGCACGGTAGACATTACTAAAGAGAAATATATATATATATATATATATATATATATATATATATATATATATATATATATATATATATATATATATATATATATATATCAGTGAAACCTCGGTGATACGATCACAGTTCATACGAATTTCTGGATGATACGAATTTTTCGTTGGTCCCGGACAAGACCTATTGGCCTGCAGTGTACTGGAGTACGGTTGTTGCGAACCGATTTTCACCCAGCGACGTTTGATACGAACGTACGCTACCGCCGAGGTACGCAGAAGTACTGTCCGCGCTGTCGCGGAAGACGTGCCAAGCACATGCGAGTGCGGGAACGCAAGCGTGGGCATGCGCGCCGCACCGCCAAATCGTCAGAATCACGGTGTAAGAAGAACTTTCTTGTTACGCTTAGAATAAACCTTCAGAGACGTGTCACGGCCTCCGAGTTTGTGTGCGCGAATCTTTGAGGCTCTTATGTGCCTCCGTGTGCCTTCGCGTTTAGATTACAGAGGACATTAGCGTCATGCTTTTTTTTTTATAACGCGTCGACGCGGGCTGCTGTCGTTGTACTGTGCTTACACGTGCCTGCCTCGTGCATCAGACATCCTATGAAAGGTGGACGAGGACTGAAAGAAGGCGAGGCGGCCTTGGCGAAGGGGTCAGACCTCAAAACGTCAACATGCGCGACCGTCGCGGTCGCACTTGTGCGGGCACCGCCGTAGATCTCCCAAAAAAACATCCCCAACACCTCCGCGATAACATCATAACACAGGACCGTGGTTCTGTAATTTTGTGGCCTTGATCCATCGCTTCAAAGCGCTTCTTTTGTTACTTTCGCTGCAGTACTCAAGTGTCATGCAAAAAAGCATGCTAAAATTTGGAAGGGGCTGCTGCTGTCGCGGGTCACAACGCACCTGGTTCCTTAATTGAATACGCGCGTAGGGGCCGTATATTTACGAGTGCTGATAGGATTTCCGACATCTAAAACCTTAACTGAAAATCATTCAGGTTTTTTCCTGGTGTTCTTGCGGCCCTGAAAAACAATAAATGAAAATGTACGCCAGCTTTCCTTTGTCGCATGGTAATTTTCCATGATTTCTGGTGATACGAATATCGGATGATACGAATATTTTTGGTGGTTCCGTGAGATTCGTATCACCGAGGTTTCACTGTATACTGTATACACAAAAAAAAAACTCCCACGGTCCCTTATGCATTCGCCTAAGACGATTAGAAGGCGAAATACTTCTTGTTCTTCTCAGTCGATGTATTTGGAGATACTGTGTGTGCTACCCTTCGGCTCCTAAAGTAGCCATGTACAGTAGCTCTACTCTAGATATATTCATCCTCCCCTATCCGAAAGCTTTCTGCACCTCACCGGGTTTTGCACTGCCTCCGGGATCGGCCCACCTTTTACCAGGCGACGATGTCATTTGATGACGTCAGCACGTGAGTCACACGAAGTGACGCCATGATGACGCCTTAGTGACATCGCGATGACTCGCAAATTTCGGCGATGTGTGACGTCATGACGTGGTGTCATCTCGTGATAATGATTTTTTGCTCCCTCGTGTTGACGCCGCCGACGCGCGACGCCGACGGTCAATGTTCGGGCTTGTTGAGGCATCTAAGGCTTGCGGCATAACATAACACTGTATTTAATCTTCGCTGAGTGAATATATCTCAGATGTCCGAGCTCGACATTCCTGCCTCGTTCTCAATTAGGCGTAACGAAGCGCTTAGAGTAGACATGGGAGCTAGGGAACTGAACAACGTGAAAGAATCTCAGACAGCATCTACACAGATGCAGAAAACCCCCGTGGTTCCTCAAATGACTACGCATTTTTTAGAAGAAATGTTCACCAAAATTTCTATTTAGGTTTTTAAACGCGAAGCACTTCTTAGTGAACCCAGTGCACTCTCTCCTGTCTACGGGTGTATTCTAATACTCACCGTAGACGGCTAAATAGACACCTAAGCGGGCAGTGGCCATCTTAAGTCTCATTACAATTCTGACGTGCCAAGCGAAATAAGCAGCTTCGGAAAGACAGCATCAAATGCAAATACGATATACTTCACTGTCCAAATAAGATGGCGGCTGAACGGAATGTTCCGATAGCGCGGATCTCGGCAGTAGGGTCGTCTGCGCACAGGTAGACGGTTAATCTAAGCCGTGTTCGGTTTTTGATAGATTTGAACAGTAACGAAGTTTAAGGAATTACAATTATGCTTGTTTTTCTAAGCTTTCTCTTGCCGACGCGAGGTGGCGTCTCGTCGCACAGACGTCATCCGGACGCGTTCCATTACTCGGACTTCTGGGGCTCGATGCTGTATTCGAAGCTGTCAGCGTAGACTCTCTATGATGCTGTCCACATTGGAACACATCTTCCGATGCTCGCATGCTTTGACAGTGCCCGGCGTTACGTGACGCCAAGTTCAGTGCAGAGCAGGACTGAGGGGCCTGTCGGATCGGTGTTCTCCAGGAACAAATAAAGTTCACTTTGCCTCACCTCCGATGCTCGCCAGAATTCGAACACACCCTCAGTCTCTCGATAATCTCTTCACATGAGTTGATAGCCTACGCCCTCCTTGAGTCGGCCTTGAACTTTAGTCAAACGAACAGCGACGCAAATGGATGCCGTCGTGAAAGCGGTGGATTGCAGCCGCCTCGGCTCGGGTTTCTCGCTTCCCTCGAAGCAGGCCGAGGAAGGAAGTGAAGCGGCTCAACGAAGACTGCGCGTCGCTGCCTGCCACGCTGCTTTTATATGCGCAGCGCCGAGCGGCGTGATAGAAAAATAGGAGCGGTGCACCGTACGGCGTGCTCCTGCATCATTGAAAACTCCACGCTCAATATTTCAGTGCATTTCCGAGCCCCTCGGCGCGACAGCACTTTTCAAGTCTTCGCAGCATGGTATTCTAGCTGCTTGCGAGGCTCAGCCGGATAATAATGGGTCGTACGTGAGAACGCCCGGCGACAGCAGTAGTGCGGGGCGCTGGAATGCGGCTAAAGAATGGTACTGATGGAGAGTTCAGTGGAGGGCCGTGGCCCGTCACATAGGTTACGAGTGAAACAACGTGCTGGTTACGAGTCGCGGATATTATTTTAATGCTGGCGTTATGCCATAGGTTGCCGCACTCATACTTTACGTAGCCAACCGGTGTATGTATCCTGAACCCCAGCTCTAAGGAGGCAAACATCAGGAGCCAAGAGATCCTGTCCGGGGGGAAAAAAAGGACAAAGTAAGAATAGACATCAACGAGTGCCTTAGTCCACTGAATGGAAAAGCTCATCTTTGCTGGCTGGCTGCTTCTACTATGTACAGGAAGGATATATATTCTTTATTCAGAGGCAGGAAGCACTTATTCGATGCCGGAAGACCGCCGGAAGCTACTTGCTTCCTAACCCTTTACGGAATTCACCATGAAATGCAGCTCGGTACACACGGGCCTCTCAGTCGTCATTGCACCTAATGGAAGGGTAGCCCTGACCCATCGGTGCGGAAATACAACGTAAATGGTACGTTTACACAGGAAAAACGAGTTATCTTACCTCGCATACATCTGAACTCAAACATGTGCGTGTCTTTTAAAGCAAATATTAGGCATTACAATGATTACGTGTATGGAAGGAAACAGAAAACATAGGAATTTAGTAAGAAGTCAACAACATCAATAATTTTCGAGAACCAACGAAATATATCAGTTTATACTCGCGCCTGCCGTCGCCTGATATCTTTGAGGGCGTCAAAAATATTTTTATTTGTCAATTTTTTACAAGACTGCTTAATAACCGTAACCGGCGAACCTTAACTCAACACGTTACCTTTAAGCAGGTTTGAGGAAATGTAAAATAGTTCCTCGCGCACTGATTATCAAGCAAACCAATAAAAATGAAGAAAAAACGAAAGACAGGTTATTTATCAGCGGACGCACTCGCGTGGGCAATGTGTGTGTGTGTCTATATATATATATATATATATATATATATATATATATATATAAGGGGTTAGAAAAGGAAAAAAATGGCCGTGAAGGAACAGGCGAGCTGGGAGGCCTTCCTTGGCATACCAGCCAAGCCTAGCCTTGATATTTAAGCCATTTAAGCCTAGATATACCCACATGAGCGCAGGGAAGGGCAGTTAAGTCTGGGAAAGACAAGTTGAGGCTCTCTCTTTCTCTCTCTCTTCCTCTTTCGCTCTATCTTTTTCTAGTTCTCTCGCCCATAGCAACGCAGTCATATGGTTCCCATAAATGCCTGTTCAACTAGCGAGCCTGGATAGCCGAATGGTTACGACGCGCGCCTTCAGACCGTCGGTACAGGGGTTCGAATCCCACCTCGGCAAGAAATTTTATTTCGTTTCATTTATTTTATTCTTCTTCTCTCTCCACTTCTCTTTTCTCTCCTCCTCCTTTCCTTCCTCCGACGTGTTGCTAGGCGACGCAGGGGGACGTCATCGCTCGGCGAGGTTTTTCTGCGCACACCGAACGGCCTACTCGGGCCAACTCTCCGGCCTAGACAGCTTCTCCGTTAAAGGGCACTGATATTTCGAGCACAGCCACACGGGCGCTTTGTTCAAAAATGGCGTCTTGATGTCTATTCCCGTTTTCGCTGTGAATGGTTCCAACTAGGCGTCAGACCGCCGATTTCATCAACCTTCCGAATGGAAGCTGTAGCCGTGCTTGCTTTTTGCTCACCCGTGTGTCGTGGGCCCGATGAGGCTGATGTAAGCGGACGTTTTACGCTATGCGAAACAATCGCATTATCTAACTGTCTACCAGGCTGCTACGGTTCACAGCGTAACCAGAAGCTACTCAATCAATTATTCTACGCACATTTGGCACTCAAACTGCGGTACCTCTCCGTTCCTCTTTCCTCATAATTTGAACGTCTATAGCGATAGCTCTTTATGCTTGCACGCAGTTCGAAAAGTCGCAGTGTGTCTGCTGAAAAATTAAGACGGTGGTTCTCAATTATCGCGAAAGTGAACCTTACAAACAACGCTTCGTTCAGGCCATCGTCGTCGCTGATGACGTGCTGGCACGTGGGGATTTGGAGTGGAAAAAAAAAACTGGATGCATTTAAGCTATGTATAAGTTGTCCAAGTGTTTGTTGCGATATGCATGGAGCCTTTGAACACAAATTCTCATGAAGAGTAAATAAACGACAGACACGGACAAAAAGAAGAAAAAAATCTAAGAGCGAATAAAAGACACTTCGGTTTCGCTACGGAAGCCTTCTTTATTTTAACTGAAGCGAACAAGTCTTCCGTAGCCTTGCGTTTCATTCCGACCAGACGGGCTTCCGTTAAACGCGGGACTTCAGATTCATAAAGTTTGAAAATGACATTAATGAAGCAAATCGGGCAACAACAAAGAAAAATAAAGAACGCTAGAAAGAACGCCACAAATCGTGTTCATAATTGATTCAGCTGTTCACGAACACACACACCTCCATAAAAAATAAATATTACACCAACGTTAATTTCCATCGAAGCTACGAGCTCGATTTGGTTCGAATCGAACGAAATTTGACTCACTAGGGGTGCGCGTATATTTTTAGTATTTTGCGTATTGCTGCGTCAACTTATGAATAGATATAGTTCGTCCATCCCCTCAGACGACGTAAATCGACTGGAGGAAGCGTTTTTGAGCAATTACGCGTCCTATAGTGCTTATAGCTCACTCCAGATCACCAGGTACATTTCCACACGAGGGTCTCTTCACAGGCTTGGATCATTAGAAGACCCTGGTATGGAGGCAAGCGCGCTAGGCTGTCCTCACGCGCTCTGTGCTCCAGGAAAAGAGTGACCCTTTACTATTTGGCATCGCGGCAGCCATCGGCGATCCATTTCCAGAGCTTCCCTTCTCCCTCACAAAACACACCAGAAAGGGAGAGCGCGTTGGCCGCGTCTGGTCAATATTGGCCGTGCGTCGGCAAACACAATCCAGTCTCCCGTCGGGTCCCCCCTTCAGAAAGCGCGAGCAACGCGCCTTTTCCTCTGTCAGAGCCCACGGACGCGCCTCAGCGCATCGTCTCATCGCGGCCTGCTTGTTCACGGGCGCTGTTCGCTCCTGCTTACAAAACGCACACAGAGAGGGAATGCCCCCAGAAAGGAAGTGCAAATAAGTGGAGGAACTTCAGAAAATCGCCTGTCGGCACTGGCGCCTCAGAGTGGGTGAAAAAGCGTGGCCCGGCAAAGACCTCGTTCTGGGGATTGCGATCCCGAAAGTATGGTGCAGGCGCGGGCAACATGCGCACTCCCTTCTTATTGCAGTATACGAGAGGCCGAGCTGTCCCTCACTTGCAGTCGGCCGACAGAAAAATTCAGGTGGTATGCCTCGAGTGTGGCCGAAGAGCGGTGTAGTCGTTCAGCGCTCATCACCACCGTCTATTACGATGGCTGCGAGCGCGTTCCCGGGAGGTGTGAATTTTCCTCGCGCTTAACCGCACTCGAAAGATGTGTAAGAACCAGCTCAGACATACTTGTGCTCGGTCTAGACTGCCCGCCACAGAGTCTACCAGCAGCTATGATGACAGAACTGCCATTTAGAGAACATTGAATCCACGAAGAGTTGCAGGTACGCTTTGTTTTTTATCGTGCCGATTTGAGAAAGCGGCAACCCAGCACAAATATACCTACATGCGTGTTGAAGTCCTGATGAAGATCGATGTTGTGTACATTGCTGATATATATATATATATATATATATATATATATATATATATATATATATATATATATATATATATATAATGACGTTCTGCTTCGAATTGCGTTGTAACCCGTCTCGGCGTCAGTGCAGAAGAGTGAAGTTGGCATGCGTAAATGGACGTATCTGGCATGTATGTCAGCTTCCGGATAAGGAATATTCCGAACGTATGTAAGGCGCCGCTCGTGAAACTGAACACAACCCTCAGACGTCAGGTCATGGCTTAAGTTTGAGAAAATCAAATATTGCAGAAACATTAGGCCTTCACAGACAATGAAAATAGGAACAATAACGTACGACGTTGAAGCTGACATCCTTGAAAAAAAAAAACACACGCTTGCAGGTTCAAGCAACAAATGAGAAACCGTTGAAGATGGTAGTGCACATAATTATGGCAACCATTCAGATCGCATCCGAATTCCTTGATCTTTCTTCAGCCGCAATAACTCTGCGGCATCCAACTGGTAAATCAGATCTACGTAAGAAAGCGAAGTTTGCTCATCCCGTCCATTAAAAAGAGATCAGCGTTATCAACTGCATTTGTGGCAGACTCAGCAAGAAATACGCGCTTCGGGTAATGCCTCGCATATTCTGGCAGCTCCAACCTTAACGATCAGGCCTGTTTTCATAAATATCATATATTTAAATTCACTTTCGTTCATTTATAAATGTAGGAATGTCCTTAGTTCGTTTCTTATACAGTCGGCAGGGAATAATGACATAGAACGTACTTTAGTAATGATGTCGTTTTACCAGCATGTCTTCAACTTCGAGAATATCCTGATTTATCTTTCAACTTCCTTCTTATGCTTCTGCGGTATTTTCTATGAGCTAATGGCTCTCCCCAAACGTAGCGATAATAACACGCTTATAGCGTACATATAAACCTGAAATCTACATCGAAAATGCAGAAAACAAGCAAGAAGAAATCAGGCGTATTACTTTATTGCAACGATAACATTTTTCGCGACTCAGTGCTACGTATCTTTAGTAGCTTTTGCGAAGGCTCTTCCTGTGCAAGATAACGATGTCTCGAGTTGGTAAGCTTTGAAGGGGCCCTGCAACACTTTCCCAAGTAATGTTCAAATGGCTTCGCTAAAAGAGCTTATTGCCTCGCGAATCGGCTGCCCCAAAAATTTTTAGAATCCGTCAAGTACGAGCGGAGTTACAGGGATTTGTCGTCGCATTCTTCAGGCGCTTTCTCTCTCCTTTCGCACTTGCGAGCACGAAAGAGACAGCCCCGAGAAGTTGGGGAGGCGCCGCCTGGTGGGAGGCCCGGTTGACGTCACGGCACGGACACTTCGACGCGCCTACATCGCCTACATAGCGTGCGCTCGCTTCGTGCGCTGTTCCGCCGTTTGTGGTCGCTTTTCGCCTGTCTCAAGCTTCTGGTGAGTGATAAAAACAGCATCCATAATGCTCGTAGTAAAACGACGAAAAGCTATATACATCCCTGCAGTACAATTGCCAACGGTGCCCGCGCTCCGTCGTACACACTTTGATCGGGTTCATTGTTGTGTCGCGCTGCTGACCTCGATGATGGGGTCGATTCCGACGAGGCGAACAGCAAGAACATGTACGTGCCTAAATACAGCAGCTCGTTAAGGAATGCCAGGTGGTCAGAATAATTCCACACTGTGCCCCGTAATCATGTCGTTGTTTTGACACGTACGACACCATATTTGCAGTATTAGGTTGCGCTGTTCACGGGCAGTTCCTTTCAGAGATATGATAGTTTCACCTCCACAAGTGTTATTTGCATCGGACGCATGCGCGTGTCTGCGGACAGCGTTTTTGGCGGTGTACCAAGCCCCGCGTACAGTTACAAAAACACATGCAGTATCGAGGCTAGAAAAATATCTCGAAAGCGCTTGTCCTAGAATACCACTGCAGTTGTGCTTGTTGTGTGCTCGCTCACTCATCATGTTGTTTAGTTTCACGTTCTCCTCGAAATAATTTCGGGGCTTCATTTCACTGCAAAAACAAGTTGATGTTAACTGCGGACACTTCTTATTGCTGTCTTCGTGTTGTGTCTTCGTGCCGCATCGTCAACGACGCTATTACACTCGTAAGTATCAGGTTAGGTAGCCAGCTCGTAAATTAATTTTCCTTGCATTTGATTACCCCTGACCATCATCAACCTGTATGTGGACATGACGTGCGAGACCAGTCATTGACTCGTTGAGGCGAAGGATGTTTGATTATTAAGTCAGCCACGTCACTAAGAACGCCATCGAAACAGTTCAGAACGCTCATTTCGACTTTCAGGAATTTGTTTTGGAAGCTATTGCTATTTATTTATTTATTTATTTTCTTACCCTCAATCGCCCAAGCTCTACAGAGGGGAGCGGGTTACAACAATGCTATGACGTAAATTTAACATTACTGCTTGTGACGCGGCGGTTGATCGGACCGGCAGTTCATGCAAATCAGGGTATACGGCAACATAATCCCAGACGACTGTTGAGACGAAATCATTAGTAATCCAAGTATAATAACACCTCAGTATTTCCGAAACCGTTTTGTGTGGCAGCATTATTTTGTTTAATTTTGTGGATATAGTAAGCGATTCTTTATAATCGACAGATTCAGCTAAAGTTTCCTGTAGAAGAACGCGCAACTTTGTCAAATCACCTAGATAATCTGCCGAGACCAACATAATGTGTACGACAAACCGCAGTAGTTAGTTAATTGAAAACGTCCTAATTTTATTTGTAATTTTTCGGGACCTATGTTCTAACCGTGAAGTGCATGCCAAGTTGTAATGAAGTTAGAACTATTAGTGTAAGTGTTTCTTTAGAACCGCTTTCCAGGAGTACGCCGTGAAAACAACGAATGTCTTGCGTCTTGCAACAAGCATCCTCCGTTCGGACGGGAGTTTGCCCATTATACATAGTTTTAACGTGACGTCACAGACAGGTTCTCTGCACTGGGTACCTCAACATGGCGGCTACCGTGACGTCTTATCTCATTACAGAGTGTCATTGCGGGGGAGGACACACAGTCGTTCGGTCCCCGCGTTTTTTTTTGTGCTCCCCCCACTATACTGTTCACCAGCCGCGCCAAGGGGGAACACAAAGGCACGCGAGGGAGCACCTGCACTAATCTGATGTCACAGTTTCTTTCTCCGCACGTTCGAGTAAGAATTCACGCAGCATCTTAACCAGCTAGTACTCCAAGATGGCGACCACGGTGACTGACGTCAATGAAAACTATGCATAAGCTATACTATTCAAACTTTCTGCAGCTTACTTAATTTTCCTTAGCCTGAAAACATCCACCTTCTACCTTGGGGGATTTGCATCGCAAGAAAGCAGTAACCACCACCGTATTGAGAAAGAGAGGGTGCACGACGGGCGCAGAAAAAGGCGACCCTCGGCCGCGGAGCCAGCCAACGTTTGAGCCAGCGAGTTCTTGCCGCGACGTCACATCGCTGCGACTGCCGCGCCGCCAGTGTTCGTTCTCGGGGCTAATAGGCTGCGTTAGCTGCGTACTCCCGAGGAGGAAGCCGCGCATCTCGAAGCCGGACGTGCCGATTGACGAGGAGTATAAGGGGCGACGGGCCCGCGCTTCGCTATGCCAAGCGTTGCACGATTCAGTGCAAACTGCCCGCAATACTTTTATTTGCCACCACCCAAACAAGCTAGCTCATTCTTTCCGAAGGCCGCGGGAGATGACAATTTGCGACTATCACACAGCGCCGCGCGTCGTGCAGGCGCTCTGTTTAAAAGAACAGTTCGCGCGCCCCACTCCATGGCCAGTCCACTTCGCCGGCTAAGCGACGTAATTTCGCGCATGGAGAACACTAACTAGCACTGTCCCCGTCGATTGGTTCTTCACGCCATGAAACTGCGCTTTGGCCCTGTGGTAATGCGGTAGTCGCGTCTTTGTTTACCTCGTCAGTGCCTCGCAGCACGCTTCCTCACCGCGCCGCCTGCGAGTATCTGGCACGAGCAACACGTGTAGAAATTTGTTGCAGCAATACTTCTTTGCAGACAAGTTGGTTCATATACTTGTAAACTCGACTTGCTGCGCAACCAGCAGGAAAGACGGAGGGAGACAGGAAAGAGCGCGCTCTTTCCTGTCTCTCTCCTTCTTTCCTGCTGGTTGTGCAGCAAGTCGACTTCACACGTGTAGGAAGCCTTGCTCGGTCGTCGGCTGCGCGCCGATGACGTCATCACTAACGTCGTGTTACGTTACTGAGGTGGGCGTAGTCACGGCGAAGGGCTACACCTACCGCTCTGCGCGGAGAAGAGTTCGCTAATAGCGAACTTCTGCGACTTTGAGCGTATCTATCTATCTATCTATCTATCTATCTATCTATCTATCTATCTATCTATCTATCTATCTATCTATCTATCTATCTATCTATCTATCTATCTATCTATCTATCTATCTATCTATCTATCTATCTAGACGCCTACGATTCTGTGCTCTCCTGCTCGCTTCGTTAATTGAATGTACACCAAAATTGGTGTCCGCCGCGGTGGTATAGCGGTTACGGTGCTCGGCTGCTGACCCGAAGGTCGCGGGTTCGATCCCGGCCGCGGCGGTCGCATTTCAATGGAGGCGAAATGGTAGAGGTCCGTGTACTTAGATTTAGGTGCACGTTAAAGAACACCAGATGGTCGAAATTTCCGGAGCCCTTCACTACGGCGTCTCTCATAATCATATCGTGGTTTTGGGACGTAAAACCCCAGATATTATTATTATTATTATTATTAAATATTATTACCAAAATTGGTATGGCATAACATGACTGTATGACGAACATGAATGACGAGTCATAACATGAAAATCATGACATGCATGTCATGAACGAGATGATATACATGTCACAGTCTTGGTGCTCTTGCGTCCGTTTCGTTAACTTGATATATACCAAAATTGATACGGCGTGACAAGAGTGTATGACGGACATAACCGATAGGTCCTAACGTGCAAATCATGACACACATGTCATGTACAGCATGATATACATGCCACGCTCATGGTGCGCTCGCGGCCGTTTCGCTAGCTTGATATATACCAACATTGGTACTGCGCGACGTTACTTTGTAACGAACATAAATAACATGAGTGAACATGAAAATCATGACACGCATGTCATGTACAGCATGACTTACATGCCACGCTCATGGTACGCTGGCGGCCGTTTCGCTATCTTGATATATACCAAAATTGGTATCTTGCGACACGACTGTATGACCAACATAAATAGCACGAGTTATCATGAAAACCATGACACGCATGTCATGTACAGCATGACTTACGTGCCACGCTCATGGTGCGCTGGCGGCTGTTTTGCTGGCTTGATATACACCGAAATTGGTATTGCGTGACGTTACTGTGTAACGAACATAAATAACATGAGGGGCACGCATTTTCCTCAATGACACACAAGACGATGTATGCAGCTCTATGCTGGCTGCTTCGCATCACATCGATTCCCACAATGCGTGGGATCTGGAGGCTCTATTTTTAGTGTGTACCGTCTCGTGCGCTGCCCGCTCCCTCATCTCTTTTTTTATTGTTTGTTCATGACTTCAAATATATCGTTTTTCTTAGCATATATGTCATTTCAAAGCACAGGCTTAGAAAGCCTCCGAGAACAAGTCCGATGTGTTTCATTAACTTCAGATAAAAAATAAAACTCTTATCAAGGTATTTGAAAGACTTATAGTTGCCCTAACGCCGCAGTCACACCTGAAATTCTACATTTAGAATAACTGCCATTTCGGCAAGTTTATGTCAATTCATGACAGGAAAAGCGCTACTAGAAATTAGACTTACTAGCAATATATATGTATATGTGCGGTAGAAAAGGAGGTCGACAAACGTGAGAAACACCAGTTTTCCTAACGTTTCGGCAGGAAGGCCTGCCTTCTGTGTAGTATTCTTGCTAAGATACCCATCTGGTAGCTCTGTTCCCATTATGAACTACATGTCTAACAAACCCCTCGATGTCCTATATTTCCTCCTTGTTGAAATATTACTGACTTCGGCGTTCCAATATAGACGAACAGGACATACTAATGGACGAATGCCGGAGGCGCTGCTCAACAGGAACATAAGAGTATCCACGTTGGGATAACATAAACGTATACATGAACGGCACCCGTTTCTTTTCCTTACTGAAATTCGGTGCCGTTTCTCGGACTAATCGACATAACTGATTCCTGGGACCAATGTCGTGATACTTGGCGCGCTTATTTGAAGACGAGACTCCTCCAAGCGCGCGTAGGGGCTCTATCGCATGGGCGGTAGTCTTATCTCGTAACCTAGTGGTGTGCGGGAATACCGTGCGTCGTGCACAAATACCATCGACTGGATGGCTTCTGTGGCTCCACGAAAAAGCATTGCCTTGAAAAAAGAGCTAGCAACATAAGCGTGCGCAGGGTTGCCCTTCAGGGGGGGCGAAGGTTCGTCGCAGCGCCCCCCCCTCCCTATTATGTCAATGTATGCGGCTGCCTTTGCGCCCCCCATCGCCCCCCCTACAATGTATAGGGCTGACTTTTCGCCCCCCCTTCTCGCCCCCTTTGCCCCCCCCTGCGCACGCCTATGACTAGCAATATCCTATTGCACTGAAATGGCACTGAAATATAAAGAAAAACTGCGCAGTGAGTTACTTCCTTTTCGAAGAAGCTAATCAGGATGAAGGAAAAAATGAAGGAGTGCCCCCGTGGCTTCACTCGTTTCCCCACTTACCCCAGGAAGAGTCTTCTGCTCGTGGAGGGCGTGCTGTGCTTTGATGGCGCTGTCCCGGGCGCAGTACGTGAGGAAGGCACAACCTGCGTAGCCAGCGAAGTCAGGAAATGCTTTAGTAAAAATTCCGCAGCAATTTTTGTTGAACGTTACTTTAAATAAACCCTTGCGTTCCGTGGAATTTGGTAGCGATACATGTAATGTCACTTTTTGTCTTCTGTATTAGAACTTGAGTCCAAACTAATATCAGTTCACAGCAAAGAGCATGAATCTACAGAAACACTTTCTTAATTTTCGTAGAAACCAGTAAGGTGTACGAAGCATCCATGACGCCAGGACAGCAGGTATTTCTATCAGCAGTTTTAGGGCTTTTGAACTAGAACAAGATTGGTCAGAGTATCATATACATACGCCACAGCAACCATTTTCAAAGAGCAGGTCAGTGAATAAGAAGCACCATGGGCGCAAGCAAACATTACCTTGTAAGTACGCAAGCGGATTACAACAAAGTCAGCTTCTTACTTTAACTCTCATGCTGCCGTGATTTTCTTCAGTCAAACATATTACTCCATCAATAAAGGATAATCACTCAAAAATCGCTGCCTTTTTATTTTCCTTATTAACAGCTTTGTGATTTCTTTGCTTAGGTGAAATAGACCAAATCGAGAAATCCTGAATGCAGGCTGCACGCCTTCTGATATTTTCTCAGAATAGCGTAAAGTCAAATCCTGGCACTGCATTTGCAAAGAACTTCGCGGAGAACACACGAAATAGAGCATTGTCTGCACAGAAAGAGAAGACGAAGGAGGGTAAACCGAATGATGGCCATTAATCGTTACACTTGGCGTTCGGCCGAGTCAAAAATCAATGAAGGAACTCTAATCACTGGATCCCCGGGAGGCGCCTCCGAGCTTGCAGCGGGAGACGCTAATTGGGAGGAGCAAGTATCGACTCGGGAGACGAGTTGTTGCCCGGCCGAGCATCCAGAGCCGAGAACGAGTTAATCAGGAGAGGGGGGACACAAAACAAGCAGTCTCCTTTCTCGCAGACCCGGCAAGTCGCTCGAGGGCCGAGCGAAGTCAGGCCGCAGAAAACATCGATACACGACAGCTAGCGGCTCGGCCATCTTCGCCTTCTCTCTGGGGGACTGACATCTGATAGAGGAAGAACTCCTCTTCACCGCAGTTTCGCACAGGAAGATCAGAGGTCTGATAGGAAAAGCGAGTGAAGGTTAGCTATGTCTTCATTCGGCCGAGTCGTCTCATCTTGGACTCTTGTGTAAGGGTGTGCCTGCGAATTTTTCGCAGTTGTTGTTCTAGCGGCAAAACGCGAGCACGTGGACGTGAAAGCGAATAAACGCGATTGAGCAGGAGGAGTGTAAACTAAATGTGACGTTTATTGAGAACTGCCTGCGTCAATGCGCGCTCTGACAAACGGCAGGACAACCACAAGACAATGCATAAGAGAACGTAGAGCACTATAATCCTGGTCTATGTGCATGTGTATCACTTCATTTCACTTATGTAACCGTTAACGCGAAGGCCTTATATGGCTCATGAATAAAAAAGTCACAGTTTCGCCGCAACGGCGAAGCAATGAATGCGATAGCAATAAATTGGAATATAACGCGAAGGACGGAAAGCAGCTCGAAATTGCCAGCGCGTCGCTCGAGCCCAAAGGACGCACGAAAAGAACGCACACAGGACGAGCGCGAACTATCATGCATCACAGCTCGACACTGGAAGCGCACTGCTCAAACATAACGCAGGATGCACGAAACGAACGAACAGGTACATACAGGACGAGCGCGAACTAAATGTCCCAGTTGTTACTTATTTCTGTTTGAACAGCGCGCTCCTTTCGCAAACGTGGCCGCTGTAGCGAGCGAAGCGACCTTCGTACGCTCTGTGACTTCAGCGCGGACATCGCGGGGAAAGCACAAGACATACAACCCCTTGCTCTCTCCCCCCCCCCCCCCCGCCAGCCACCCCCTTCTTTCCTCGAGATAAGCGCACGAAGGCGACCACGCCCTGTAGGGCGAAGAGCAACGGCGTTCGCAGGAATGGGGCGACGATCTTTAAAGCGCGCCACGCGTGCACATAGCGGCATCTATGTGGTAACTAAGGAAGCATGCTGATGTAAGTGGTGTATACAAATAGCTCGCCGTTAGCAGGCTGAGAGACGGTGCTGTTGGTGGCCTAACCGTCTAACGCCGCGCGCTGGAAAGTGGAAGGTCGCCCGTTCGATTCCGCGCGTCGGAAAGTTTTTCTGAATTATTTTTCTTTGTGGCTTTGATATATATATATATATATATATATATATATATATATATATATATATATATATATATATATACACGGTGCATGACGACGGCGACGGCAAAAATCAGCC
Organism: Rhipicephalus sanguineus; assembly: GCF_013339695.2. Lineage (NCBI taxonomy): Eukaryota > Metazoa > Arthropoda > Arachnida > Ixodida > Ixodidae > Rhipicephalus > Rhipicephalus sanguineus. The sequence continues at coordinate 9,407,157 of NC_051180.1, read as the reverse complement.
GAGAATGTCCATACAATTGCTATCGCAATAAAACGAAATAAAATCCGGCGTCAGCAGCGTGAACACGAATAGTAGTACCATGAGACATGTGTGGCGCATGCTTGCATACCACGGAAGAGAGTTAGGAATAATTAAGTGCTAATCGAATGTGAGTGAAAGTGAATTAAAGGGGTGATGAACCACTTTTCCGAGTAGTGATCCGAGTAATGTCCTCAGTATCCGAGTTTACTGCCTCCCGAATCCATTGCCGCAAAAATTTCTCGAATCCGTCAAGAACGAGCGGAGTTACGGGGGTTTGGCGCACGCTCTCAGCACTTTCTCTCTGTTCTCGTGCCGACGAGCGCACTGGAAGCTAGACAGGGAGGGATGGCACGGGGGTAACAAGTTCCGTCAGCGCGCGTCATGAAACGCGATCGCTCTACCGCTGTGATTCGCGTGCGCGAGTGCGGCTACCGTGTACTGAGGAGTGCGGCGCCGGCAAGTCGCGGCACCCCGTGGCAAGAAGCGCATCTGATCCGAACGCCGCTCTCGATTTATGTCGGCTATCGGCCAATGAGGACGCTATGTCTTTTGCGACGCGGCGATGCAGATCGCGACGTCAACCGGCAGACGCCCCGCCCACCGACGAGAGTGAGAACCGGCCTCTGTTTGAAAAGAGGGCGCCTGAGAAAACAACAACTTCGCGTTCCGCTTGTAGCATTTACGCGGCACGCACGACTGCAATATTTCGCTGAGCAGTTCATAGCCGTGTCACCTTTCCGCAGGATGTGTTTTTTCAACAAGTCCAAGGAGTGCTTCATGACCGCTTTAAGGTAGTAAACGTATGCCCAGTGATTATACTTAATAATTAAATGCATAAGGTGAACCCAATGCGAACTAAAATGAATGAAAATGAATAATTGAGAATCGAATGTTAACGTGAATCAAATGTACATTAAGAGTAAATGAATCGTAAAGTGAACTAAACCAACCTTAAGATGAATTAACAGCCAATAAAACGTGAGAGCATAGGCATATGCTCCTTTGTTTAAACAGCGGAGCTGTTTAGGGCGGCCGTTAGTCCGCGAACAGAAAATGATCATCATCATGAACGGGCACGCGCTCTCTTCTTCCTCGCTCCCAGAACACGTGCGCCGATTTGTTCGGCGTGCGATGCAATAACTCTGACGGGCGAGAGAACAAGTACAGAGAGAGAGAGAAAGAAAGAGAGAGGGAAAAAGATAAAGAAATTCTAGGGGAAAAAATTTCGCCGCGAGGCGAGATTTAGACCCCCGTACCCACGATTTAAGTGGTGAGCGTCTTAAACACTCGGCTATGCAGCCACGCTGGCAGAGCACAGATGAAGTGGTTTATTGTGGAAATGGCACTTGCTTCTGCAGCCCAATATGGAGCACGGCGCAGCGACAGGGGAAGGGGAAGTGGGAAATAAAGCAGAAGAAAATTAGAAACAGCCAGGGTCTCGTCCAATTATAGGGGAGGCCGATCGTGACGGGAGTCCATCAAGTTGCGGGCGCTAACGGTAGGCGGTGGTCCCGGTCGCCTCCACAAACTCCAAGAGGCTGTGAAGAGCTCGGAATTCGCGATTTGAAAGGAACAGCAGGTCATTTCTGGTCGTAGCAGGGAGGCCGTGTTGACTGTAGGCCACGGTGAGCCTTGAGCGTTCCTGCGCCAACGTTCAGCAACCACAGAGAAGGTGCTCAAGGGCCTCGGTGTAACTGCAACGTTCGCAGGCTGGTGACGAGGAGCGTGCCTTGGCGTACAGGCGCGCCGCTGTCCACACGCAGCCCGTGCGGAGGCGAAGGGGCGATGCGGTGTGATGCCACCCTCTGGAAGCGGCTTGGGACACTTGCCGTTGACCACTCTGGCATCCGGGTGGACGGTTTTGAGCAGTTGTTTCAAGCGCTCTCTCGAAAAATCAGAGCCAGCAAGTGCTCGTGTCAGCGGTCAACCAGGGCGATGGGCGGTTGTGGCGAGGGTGTCCGCTTGCTCGTTACCGGCGATTACCACGTATTCCGGCATCCAGTGAAATGAGATGGAAACCACCGCGGCAGCAAATGCGGATAACTTGGACCTCAGAAAGGACCCCTTAAGCCCGGATCGTCGGCGGTTCACGAGGCTGTGGAGCGCTGGCTTCGAGTCCACCTGTGGCACTGCCACCTGTGGCTAGGGAGGGTCCTCAGCCAAAACGTCAGCGGCTAGGTGGAGACCCGCTAGCTCTGCCGCGGAAGAGCTCGCAGCAAAGGGGAGCCGACATCGTCGGTTCACCGACCTAGCCTCGATGGTGCAGGCTGCAGTGGCGGATCCGTTAGCCCGGACTGATCCATCCGTGAACACCAGCAGCCTTCCTTCCAGCTGAACGTGGAGCTTGTAGGCAGCAGCCCGCTGCGGTGCAGCAGCTGGTGTCCGCCGTTTGATCGCCCCCACCGTGCGACAGCTGGACGTCCGCTGGGTGGTGGTGTGGTGGCGGCAGGGCGACTTGCATAGCCTTGTATAGTATAGTATAGTATAGTATAGTATAGTATAGTATAGTATAGTATAGTATAGTATAGTATAGTATAGTATAGTATAGTATAGTATAGTATAGTATAGTATAGCAAGGAGGTGGGAAAGGGAAGTGAGGGGGAGGGGGAGAGATGTGAGGGTGCGGAGGAAGGAAATTAGGAGGGGATAGAGCACAGCTTAGAAAGTAAAAGAGTGGTAAGTTGGGCTAGTTGGTAATGATCCATACTTAATGTAACTGCGCAAAAAACGGACGGAAACACGAAGGGCGAGAAAAGGACAAACAAGCGTAAGACAAAGTAAGACAAAAAGAGAAATAGAGAGCGAGAGAAAGAGATAGAAACGAAGAGGAAGCGAGAAATAGATAGAGAGAGAGAGAGAGCAGAAATTGATCAAGAGAAAGAAATAGATAAATAGAGAGACAAAAAAGACGTACATAAAAACAGAGAGAAAAAGAAAGAAATAGAGAAAGAAGGAATGAGAAAACTTGCAATACTTAACAAAAGAGTCGGGACTACCTAGATGCCCATCAGCTCAGCTGTCTCTTTAGTGTTGCGCCTCCGCTGCAAGCTACACTAATTTTTTTAACCAAGGAGACTGTACATTTTTTTACGACGCCTGTTGGTATATTATATTCATTCGCTTAACCTTCAAACATGGCCGAATGGGTGACGTGAGGGTGACATCAATGATAATCTGCAATTCGACAGGATTCGCTGTCTTCCGTACGTGCAAAAAAAAAAAAAAAGAGCACCGAAGAAACCACACTACGACGTTCCCGGACCGGGGACGAATTTTTCGGCAACTAAGAAGCTTTCTTTCTGAGAAATCCGTATGGATTTCCTTGTGGCCTCGTGCTTCCGTTCGTTGACGAGATGCTAATGGTCTTTCTTATATTTAGCACCAAATAGCATTATGTGATTGGGCTATGACTACAGAGACGAAGATCGAAGTGCAGAGGGCTTAGGTTTTGCGGCTAATTCAGAAGTATATTAACACCCGCTTTTCATATGTACCTTTATCAGCGAGAAGTACGGAAACATTTTGAATGGAGGCACGCTGGGACATTGAAAGGTTTAGAAAAATCGAACTTAATTTCTGCGCAAAAGCAATATGCAGAATCCGCGACTATATTCACAGACGTAAAATCGACTTGCGCGATAATGGATGTGTGCCTGCTGCAAACATGTTTTGTTTCCTACAGTGCAGCGCAATTTTGCGAACGTGCGCAGTCGGCATTTTCTGGCTGCCGTTTTGCCAAGGCTGCGAGAACAAACTTCATTACGCTTATCTCGGCGTTCTTCCGGCCGACTTGTGGCCGCAGGGCTCGGCCGCGTTCAAGTTTTACAATGAGCTTGGCGTTCTTTCAAAACCTTGTTGGGCAAAATGGAAGCTCGGACTGGGCTTCACACGGTTTCGTGGAGCCCTGACCACTTGCACGCGTGGTCGAAGCCGGTGCGCTGTGGTTATGCGTGCACGTCCCGCCTCTCCCTCTTCCACAAATGGAATCGTCTTCTTTGGGTTATTTAGTAAGACGCTCCTCTGCTTAAACTCTAGTTCACGAGAACAAAGCTCTTCGAGACAATTAGCCGGTACAGCACATTCTAATCACGGAGATAAGCCCTTGATTAGAATGGTAGCCCATAGTCTATGTGCAGCACCGGTAGTATACCCCGAGAAAGACCCTACCAGCTTAACGTTCTCTTAGAGTACTCAGCAGTCTTGAGGCGGAGGGGTTCCCAGATTTTCGAGTGTGGTATATCCTGCATCTACGACCAAGTTGGCTTTTCTTCCATCATGGACTCGCTATTTTATGTTGCAAATAACTTGCAAATCTCTTCAATTATCGTTGATTGTTAACCATCCAATTTTTGTGTTTTCTACATCCGTCCAATCAGTTGCCCTGGCTACAGCTCGGTTGTGTAAACTGGAGTTATCCGCCGCGGTAGCTTGGCAAGCGTCGCGTTGCTAAGCTCAAGGGCGCGTGTTCGATTCCCTGTCACGGCAGCCGCATTTCGATGGGGCCAATATGCAGAGAACTCCTGTGTGCTTAGATTCAGCTGCACGTTAAACAAACCCGGGTGATCGAAATTAAAGCGGAGTCCTTCACTATGGCGTGCCTCATGATCGTATCGTGGTTTTGGCACGTAAAACTACGGCAACGATTATTATAATCACGAATTCTTATAATCATATAGAAAAATAAAAAAAATGTAACTATGTGGTTGGGTATATAAGAAAAAGCTGCGTCGCGGTACTTTTTTAAAATTCTTTTTCTCTCTTCCCTCAACATGTTCATAAATATTTTCTCCTGTAGATTATCATAATATTCGTACATAATCTGATCGAATACGCGACGTGTATCCGGGAATGAGCGTCAGCATCAGCGAATGTACAATCAGTCTTTTATGAGTATCCAACACGATCGACCGCATATCAGATTTCGGCGACAGTTATCAAGTTAATGTCTTTACTGATAAGCAAATTGCGAAAGCATTCGAAAGAAAAACGACATAAAATGGCAACCAATTAACATTTTTTCCCTCTACATCAAGATCGCCGCCCAGAGTTTATCGGCGAACACTTTGACAAAGGCTAGGACATCGGGCGTCACAACAATTTCTCAACGCAGTCGGTATCTGGACGAAGTTTTCTGTATACATAATAGGACCTCTACCGGGCGATTTGCCGTAACGAAGGCTTGTACATCTTGTATGATATGACTGGTATGCAATATCGACACGATTTGATGCTCTACAAGTATTTTTCTGCTCAGAAATTGCGAATCATCGTGTGTATCTTATTACAACGCATCCCCCTCTTAAAAAAGAAGAAAGAACTGGACGCACATATTCCAGGCGTATTCACCAACGTTACTGTGCAGCAGGGGCGTAGCCAGGAGGGGGGGGGGGTTGAACACCCCCCCCCCCCTCCCTGAAAGTTTTCAATTTTGCTTGCGTATATATACACGTTCACATACAAACGCACGCAAGAACTTACACAAAGTATGACTCAAGCCCCCCTCCCCCCGCGCAAAAAATTTTTGGCTACGCTCCTGCTGTACAGCAAAGTTTTTTGTGCAAATACTTAACTGCATCGCAAGAACAATTACGTGAGCTTGTATTCATTTTGCTCCGGTGTTACATCCGAATTGTTCCTCGCAATGAGGCCGTTTGGATAATGGCAAGTTGGATGCTGTCTGTTGATAAGATCGGTGCGTCTGGCCACTATGCTTACTGCCTGTGCGCCTATGCACGTGTCCATGATGCTGACTGCGCCTGTGCGCGACGAAGCGCCTGTGCGCCTGAAAGCCGGGAACTGTCTCTATTGCAGTCTTCTGTTTTGTGCCTTGTACTGAGACGCCGCTGATATGTCAAATGAAGCAGTAAGCCCCTGCTGTCAAGTTCGTCTGGTTTTTGTCCTTCTCAAGTTACAACACTCCCCCCCTAGTTTCTCTGGACCAAAATAATATTGTTGCCATGCCGTGTCATGCGTTGACCCACAGAAAACGTCTAACCTTTGTAATGTATTTCATTATCTTCGCACTACAAAATAAAATTTGTTCCAATATTTGTTCCAAATTTGTTCCTAGCCTGGTAAATTATTATAAATTTGTGATGGACATTAAGCAGGATCAGTTATTTCCTTGTGCTGTCCATCAAGGTGCACCACTGTTTCGAACCTGAGCAGTCGCAACAGAATCAGTTGCTTCCTGTTGGCGCCAGGCAAAAAACCACATACATATAACGCTGAGAGCGCATTAGTCGAATCTATCGAGGAATCGGAAATATCAGAAAAATACTAAATCAGATACAGTGAAACCTCGGTAATACGATCACAGCTCATACGAATTTCGGGGTGATACGAATTTTTCGTTGGTCCCGGCCAAGGCCCATTGCCCTGTAATGTAATGGAGTACGGTTGTTGCGAACCGATTTTCACCCAGCGACGTTTGATACGAACGCACGCTACCGCCCAGATACGGAGAGGTTCCGTCCGCGCTGTCGCGGCAGACGCGCCAAGCAGGTGCGAGCGCGGGAACGCAAGCGTGGGCATGCGCGCCGCACCGCCAAATTGTCAGAATCACGGTGTAAGAAAAACACTTTTCTTACGGTCAGAATAAACCTTCAGAGACGCTTCACGGCCTCCGAGATTGTGTGTGCGAATCTTTGAGGCTCTTATGTGCCTCTGTGTGCCTTCGCGTTTAGATTACAGAGGACATTAGCGTCATGCTGTTTTTTCTAACGCGTCGAAGCGGGCTGCTGTCGTTGTACTGTTTACACGTGCCTGCCTCGTGCATCAGACATCCTATGAAAGGTGGACGAGAACCGAAAGAAGGCGCGGATGGTCTTGGCGAAGTAGTCAGGCCTCACAACGTCTACATGCGCGACTGTTGAGGTCGCACTTGTGCGGGCACGGCCGTAGATCTCCCAAAAAACATCCCTAACACCTCCGCGATGACAAAATCATAACACAGGACCGTGGTTCTGTAATCTTGTGGCCTTGATCCATCGCGTCGAAGCGCTTCTTTCGTTACTTTCGCTGCAGTACTTTGATGTCATGCAAAAAAGCATACTTAAATTTTGAAGGGGCTACTGCTGTCGCGGGTCACAACGCACCTGGTTCATTAATTAAATACGCACGTACGGGCCGTATATTTACGAGTGCTGGTATGATTGCCGACATCTAAAAACTTAACTGACAATCATTCAGGGTTCTTCCTGACGTTGCTGCGGCCCTGAAAAACAATAAATGAAAATGTACGCCAGCTTTCTTTTGTAGCATGCTAATTTTCCATGCTTTCTGGTGATACGAATGTCGGATGATACGAATATTTTTGGTGGTCCCGTGAGATTCGTATCACCGAGGTTTCACTGTATGAAATATTGCTCGCACTGTAAATTATTAACAGCTGTACTTGGTTACATGTTTCTCGTGTTTTTATTATATACAGCATTTCTTTCTGAAAACATTGTAGTTGTAATTACAGTAAAACCTCGGTGATACGAATCTCGCGGGGACGCCAAAAATATTCGTATCATCCGAAATTCGTATCACCAGAAAACATGCAAAATTGCTCTCCGACAAAAGAAAGCTGGCATCCGTTTTAATTTATTGTTTCTCAGGGCCATAACAACGTCATGAAGCGCTCTGAAGAAATTCCAGTAAAGTTTTAAGAAGCGAACGATCATACTCGTACTCGTAAACATACGTTGCTTGCGCGCGTGATGAACCAGGTGTGATGTGACCCGTGACAGCTAGTAGCCCGTTCCTAATCTTAGTATGTTTTCTCGCATGACACCATGGTACTGCAACGAAAGTGACCTAAGGAGCGCTATGAACGCGATATATGAAGGCCAGAAAATTTTCAACCACTGTCCTTTGTTTTGATTCTTTTGTTATCGCGTTGGTGTTGGGTGTTTTTCGGGATATTTAGGGCCGTGCCCGCAAAATCGGGAGGTTTGCTCAAAAATCGGAAGTCTCCAGTGCAAATTGGAGGCAGATGTACGCGCCCTCAACAACCGCGCATGTTGACGTTGCGAGTCTTAGCTCCTTCGCCAAGACCGTCCTCTTTCGGTCCTCGTGCACCTTTAATGGGATGTCGGATTGCGAGGACATGGCTTGCATCGGCGTGGCAGGCATGTGCAAACACAGTACAACGACTCTACCTCGAGCACAGCAGCACTCGTCAGCGCGTAAAAAAAGAAAAACGCGACGCCGACGTCATCTGTAATCTGTACACGAAGGCACACAAACGCGCATTAAGGCTTTCAAGATTCTCGCGCACGATCTCAGAGGCTACGACGCGCCGCTGATGGCCAAACTGACGGCGCGGCGCGCTGCCCGTGCTTGAGTTCCTGCGGCCGCGCGATTGGCGCGTCTTCCGCGACAGTGCGGGCAGCACCTCTTCGTACCTGCGCGGTAGCGTACGTTCGTATCAAACGTCGTGGGCTGAAAATCGGTTCGTACCAACCGTACTCCATTACATTGCAAGCTAAAGGGCCTTGGCCGGGACCACAGAAAAATTCGTATCACCCCGAAATTCGTACGAGCGGTGATCGTATCACCGGGGTTCTACTGTATATTGCGGCATTTAGATGATAATTTGGAAGTGGTCAGTGTCTGCTGTCATGCTAGCGGAGAGGAATAGCCGGCGCTACACACCAACCTCTTATTAAATATGGTTACTCAGAAAAGAAACATATACAAACCCACTTCAGTTTCCAAGATTATGCTGCAGCGTAACTGAAATCCTTAGATAAAAATTGTAAATGTTTCTTTGAAAAAGTTACTGACGAGGAAAACAAAGCATTTCCGTGAAAGTTGCTTTCTTTTCTTTGTTGATAATGAGGAGCACACAATTCTTTGCTTCAATTTATGTTCCAATAAAGTAGCCAGAAAAAAAATCCCGAAGCCGCCCACCACGGAAAAGTTGCTATTCCATTTTCCGGTCTACCTTGTTCGTTCATCATTCCTAGTTTTGCTCGTTTTTAGTCTTACTTGGAATGCGCTCTCATCTTCTGCTTTTATTTTTAATATTTATTTATCAATGCTCTGCTCTAGCGGCAGTGCAGAACGCGGATAAATTTCTCGTGCAAAATTCAACAGAGACTGCTCCTCGAAGAAGAGCTTAATCTGTCACGCAATCACGGAAAATTTCCCCGGCGAGCTAGAGCGGCTTGTTTTTCGGCGCTCTAAACTCAATCAATTGCGTCTCCTATCGTTTCCTGATTTCATTTGACGGTTATTATTTTCAGCCGCTCGCCGAGATCGAGACACGCAATTTCCCACCGTTTCTAGTTCGGGAAGAGAACTATTTACTTTAACGTCATTTTGCTTTCAATTTGCTTCTCCGTGCTCCTTAGTATTCTAGGTGAGCGTTCAGGACCTCAACCGCTACGTGTAAGCAAAAATGACGGCAAGCTCTCCGGTTTTCATGCGGTCTCACTCGATCTTTTTTTTTTCCTCATTTTTTTTTTCATATGACCGGTTTGGCAGCTCACTAGAATGGGGCAGTTTTCTTTTGTCCTTGAAAACGCGATCGGGAAAGTTCATTATTCATCGCCAAAAGCAACAGAGTAAGCGTCCTGCGCTTTCTTTCGTGATACGAGAGCGGGGTTTCTTTGGATTAGCTTTCTCGTATTTTCTTTCGGCGTCCACCCCTCTTCCGTGTAGCTTGCGGTGCATAACCTTAGCGCTCCCCGCTGCCTGTTTCTCTCCATTTTTTTCGGTTAATTCCAATTTCGGTTTGTTTCCTACGCTTTCGGTCCCACCTCGCACGCTTTCTGGTGATGCAATATTCATAAGGCCCTGCAGGGCCACCGCTGGAACAAAAGGAATTCCCGGCGGGAAGAAAGAAGCAGAGAGAGGAGAGCAGAAAGGAAGAAAGCTCGAGAGTCCAGGGAACGGCAGGACGTGGTTGCAGGGAAAGAGGGGAGGGCGCGCACTTCACGCTATGCTGCGAACAGAAGCAGCGGCCCGGGAGGCAAGGAACTGAAAGGCCACTCCAGCCTTTGTAAGAACACTCACCGCTTATGTAGAAGTCGGCCAAAAAAATAACCGTCGCAAAGCAGAAATACGGGGACCGAAAATGGGGAAGGTGTGTGAGGCGACGGGGAGCGTCGTTCCCTCCCAACCGGTTCACGTGTAGGCGTCCAATCCAGAATTCATGGCGATCTGCGACGGCTTGCGTGCGACGCGCGGCGCCGAGAAAGCTTCCCGCAAACAGGAGCCGCTGTATCAAAACGCGGAGGCGACATTTCGGACCACGCGCATTCTGGCTCGTGCAGAATGAATAGCGAGCGAGACGAGGACGCTGCCATCGTGTTGTTTTAAAGGCATAAGCATTTCTCTGCCGGCTCAACGAGAAGGCTGTCACGGAACACGATCGCCGCTATGAAGAAATCGACGAATAAAGCACGTTTTCACTCCCGTGCTCGCGCTTCAACCCGGGCCCCCACGCTCCGAAAGCGGGTGTCTAAACAGCTAGGCCAGCTACTCACCCGCGTTCGCAAGATATGAACGTATCTGACCGACATGAATGCGCCGCGCCAGCGCAGTAAGGCATGTGCGGCAAGATAACACTCTACATGAAGGCTTCGTTAAATTTCGTGCAAATGGAGTAAAAGCCATCTGCAGGACAAGGTGTAAAGCCGACAGGACGGACTGTACGCTGGAGAAAAATTCGAATTTTGCGAAATTTTTATGCCAAGCACCCGTTTCCGCGGTCCGTACATGTGGTAACTAGTAATTTTTGACGTATTCGATGCTCTTAAAGGGCCCCTAAACCACCCAGAGGTCGAAATTTAGTTGTGGCGTTGCAGTTGTGCACGAGTCTACAGCGAACGCTGGCGGAGTTGCACGCTCTCTCTCGTATCGCTCTTACCTTCGCCAGGCTGCGTTCGTCGGCTCGTCTATCCACCTCTCCGAGTTATAGTGTACTAGAAAGTACACTATACTCCGAGTGCCGTTCCTCAGCGTTCGAGGTGGAAACGCAAGACGCGCGCGCATCTGCTAGCAGAAAACAGGCCCTTGTTTGCCCACTGACAGCGTCTCTTGCTCGCAACGTCACCTAATCATACAGGTGACGTCACGGCGGCTGTTGTCGACAGAGCAAAGGCACGGAGAGGAGCAGGCGAGCGTCTGTTAGTGGTTTAATGGCCCTTTAAGCTTTCTACGAAATGATTCGCAAATAATCGATGTACTATAGCCAGGTTATTGTTGTGAAGTACGGGGTCTAACATACAAAACTCACATAATAACTATGTTGCAGGAATAATAACATTCTCTTTGGTCCATTACCCAAGTAGCATTCTTTTTAAATGAACTTCGTATCCTTTCTCTCGCAGCTTTCAAAGATGTAACATTACGTGTTCATTTCACATAATCCACACAAACTTTCCCGTACCGAACGCCACATTCAACTTTTTCACGTGCAAGCACCAGGCAAGCAAGAAACCTTAAGTTAAATCTTCGTCCTTGTAACAATGCTTGCCGCGAACGATTATTAGCATTATTTGGTGCCATAACGTGCAACATTGTGCATGTGGAAATGAGAGTAGCACGCGACATTGACCGCGCAAGCATAAACGCTTCTTATTGAGCAATGAAAGGCACTGTGTGATCGTTCCTAGATAAAATTGTAAATTAATAAATTGGAACTTGCTCACGTCCATGCACAAAACCTTCTCACTCCATAATCGATTATGTGCGTTGCGAGCCATCATATATTTCCTAGTGGACCAGCTACTGGCCACGTAGGTTATTAGTCTAAATATGGTCACGCATTTTTGTGCTTGCACTAATAAAGCCCATCTTGATTTGATTTAACGACTATACTGCGCTCGTAGTCCCTGCATTCTGCTTCCCTCAACCGGTGATCGATTCTTCAACCTTCGCAGCAGAACACCCCAGTTTAAGCCGCTCCGGTGCGTTCTGTACGTGTTTGCATATCGGCTTTCTATTTTTCTACCTAATGCGATCACTTGCCGGGCAATGATATCCTTCAGCTGTGCACGACCATCACCCGCCGTGGTTCATCCTGCTTTGTTTGATATGGCGAGGTGTTTAGTTCCTAAGCTCGAGGGCGCGATTTCCATTCCCAGTCACGATAACCACATTTCGATTGGAGCGAAATAAAAATTCACCCATTGAGGTTGCGCGTTAAATGCGGTCAATATTAATGCGCACCTCAATGGTGCGTCGTACCACATAGTGATTTTGACACGCGTACGTAAAAACTGCGGAATTTATTAAATTCTACGACAGCTCATACAATCGCTGCATGTCTGGCAAGGACACTGTTCGTCACTTCGGCGACTCCCGGCTTTTATCTTTTCTCGACTGAGCGATGAGAAACGCAGTCGACGGAGGCAGCGAGTAATACGTAGTGACGAACTTAACAAGTTAGCAGGAATAAAATGGAACCAGCTCGCACTGAAGACCATTAGGAGTCGCCGTCGTCTTGCAGTGGACTTAAATAAACTGAAAGTAATGATGACGAAGGTCTGCGGACCTTCATCAACGCTTGCTGTGCAATGTGAAGGCATCAGCGTTTGCCCTGAAGGGTCGCTGCGCGCTTCAAGTACGTCACGTGTCCCTATTTACGGCAAGCTGAGCCAGTGACACGTTAATGTGAAGAAATTGTCGGCATCAATTTAGGACTTGACTGCCTTCTCGACAAGTGGGTTTGTGAACTTCACTTGCGCGTTCGCACAGAAACCGAACGGGCGGCACATGGGTAGCTGTGCACTTTTTGGCGTATTTCAGGAGCGTCAGCCAAGAACCACTTTCCTGCTCGTCCAAACAATCCCTTCAGCTTGCCGCTACCTCAAGTTAGAGCTGTCAAAGCCGTCTTGACGCATTTCGAAAGCCGGTGTTGACTCATCGGACGAGGTACCTCAGTACTGCACTCCACTGAACGGGATTGCACAGAAGAGTTAAATTGGATTGCTAAAATGAGAGTGCGTGAGGAAAAATAAAAACCAAAAACCAGATTCAAGACCCTCTTGCGCGAAAAAAAATATTGCACCGCTGTCCATGCGTATAAAAGGATTACAGCGCTTTTAACTTACGGGTCGCATTAAAGACTGATCGCAAAAAAAAAAAAAAAGATGTGAACAGGAAAGAGGTTCGCCTTAATCCTTTTCCTTTTGCGAGTTATTTGGAGGAGCTCGCGCGTTCCTTACTCTGCAGTGCCTCATGAGATTTGCTAATGTACGAAACGACGTAATTGCAAGCTTGAACGGCTGACTTTCGTTAGCTACATTACTTTGGAAAAGTTCATTAGACCACGCAAAAACAGGAAATAATGTATCCGGCCAAGGTAGCGCTCTCAACAGCAGCTATAGTAACGAGCATCAAACAGCGACACAAAGAAAGTGCAGACAGGCCTGTCTGCCTTGACTGCGCGACGCAGCCAGCGGGTGGGAAACCGTGCTTACGGGTACAGGTGAACCTGTCGCCAAGGGGTATGTGCCGATATTGGCACTCATCTGTACGAGCTCAAGAGCTACCGAGTCGTGCACCCGTTTCCTTGCACGTCTCTGAGGCAAACAACAGGAGTGGCGAAAGTGGAACACAAGACCGCAATTGGAGACCTCGAGCGTGCGCCATAGTTTAGGTAGGTAGCTTGCGGTAGCGTGCACAGTCATATCTGTAGGAGTGAACTGCTTCGGGCCCGTTGGCAAGGTACAGTAGGAAAAACTCTGCCTGTGGTTCTGTCTTTCGTGCTCGAGATTTTATTTATACTAATCATATCTTGCTGTCACGAAAATGATACTGAGAATCTTACGCTGAACTTTTGATGAACCGGGACGCTTTCATAGCTTGCGTCTGCCGCCATCGTCCCTCCGTCTGCCTGCTTTGGATTACAAATGCGTAGGCGCAGTAGCTGCGTTCTTCCCCTCCCAGCAATGGCGGAACGGACGCGGCAAAGAAATTCCACGAAAGTAGGGAGCTGCGAAGCGTGCTGCCGAGGCTAGTTCTCGGACCCTGCACGCAGCGAACTAAAGAGCGAACGCCGTCTGTACACAGCCGCTTGAGCACGCCCGATGCCGTTATCATTAATGGCTCGGGCAGCAAAACAAACGGAAGCGGGCGGCGGTAAATTAAAGCTGACCGCCGTGATGTTGTCATCGTTATTGCTTACTTAGCCCGCAAACCCCAAACTCGCCGGTGCGCGGGAGGCTTAATTGCGGACAGGCGGACACGTAATTGAAAGGAACCCACAGCCAAAACCCTATTGCTGCCCTGCCAGCACATTTGCAGGCGTTGGTTGGGCTAACGGCGTCTGTAGCGTTCGCTCAGTACGCGTGAAGACCGCAGCGTCGGTCGACATGCACGTGCCCAACGTGCGCTTTCCATCTTTCGCGTCCTCTTATGGAAACATGCGCGGCATTCGCTTTGTCATTTTTTACACTGCCCGCAACCCGTAAACACGGCGAGAACGTTGTTACGCCTCTTAAAAGAGAGTGATTATCCGTGCGCCGCGTAGAGTGGAATGTCATAATTAGTAACGACACGGAGGAGCCACTACTAATGAGCACGTCACCCGGCAGACTCTTCCGGCGTCTGTTTTGTTTTCTAATGTTTATATGCTTATTTTGCAGGCGAACTGGGCGCTCTTCATTCTTACCGTCTTGCTCGTCTTCTTGAGTAATTGCTCTGGGCGACACTCCCGTTGCAGACAGGTGTTCCCTCGCAATTATGATCGAAGTGCGCCGTGGCGACTACCATGTCGTGCGAGCGTTGTTTCGACGTCATTTATTTTCCTGGCCTATCTTCAATTTCTACGCGCAGAGGGAAATTAAATCTAAGAATATTTCGTCCACCCTGCGACCAGATGTAGAATCAGCGAAGCGTAAAGGCCACCGTTCATACTGTTAATTTGTGTTATTATACGAAACCTAAATCTTTCTTATCTTTAGTGCATAAAAAAAAATAACATTCTGCGGCCCGGGCCGAGCCTGCGCGTTTCCGAACTATTCCTCTTGGCTGCTCACGGCGCAGAAGATTAATTACATGCAGAATGAAGGGGTAGCCCTCGTGTCTACGTACGCAGAATATAATTAGTGGAAAGTGCTACTAAATAAGCAAAGAGAAGGACAAAAAAGGATAGACGGTTCCTGCACCACCTTTTTTCTAGTGGTGCAATAAATATCACATCGTTAGCTGTAAAAGAAGCACGTTGAAGACAGGGCTTTCCAAGTGCGCGATAAGAAATAAAGGAGAAGCGACATGGCAAGGTGAATTCGCGCATGCCTTCAAAGGAGCGATAACGTCGACCATTTACTGATAAATGGACCTGTCACCGCGAATCTGTTCGACGAAGAGAAAAAAGAACAGAGGCTTCGTGCTGTATTGATCTAAAGTTCTGTGCAGTAGAGTGTGCGCGTAAGTATGCAATATGGAGTATATCTAGGCCACTTTCGGGAATACGTAAGCTGCTTCAGCGTCGCCATTCTTTGTTAAAAAATATCCATTCGTACCAGCGATAAAGATTTGAATTTCACCGTTTTCAATGTGTTTATTTTATTTTTATTTTGTAATATCTGCTTTGGTGTGATGTACAGGTGCGGCACTTATGAACAATTTATTTTCTCATCTGTTCCACTGCGTTTGTCCTTCCGTTAAATTGAATCCTCGACAAACAACTGTCTGAATAAAGAGCAAAGTAAGGTCATTAAAATACATCATTAACTAGATTTAAAAGTACCACATTGCTTCAGCCAGCTATACGGAAGTCTTACGCTTCCATGCATAACCTGAAGTGTTGAATTTTCTCCCTCAAGAAAAAGTGCAGAAAAAACTAACTCAGTATATCAGCTGCTATAATATGAGTATTCGCCTGAAATTGCTTGGGCCGCAATTGCGTTTTCATTAGGAAATGCTGAGGCAACTATCTCCGAAAAACCAACACGTTGTTATTCTTATGATACACCCACCCGAATCGTCTCAAACTTTCGGAACGGGGGCCAATGATTTTGTTTGAAATGTATGGCTCTTCCGTTATTTATGGGTGATTGCCGTCAGCATACGCTGTGAGGGGGAGTAAAAAAAAAGGGGGGGGGGGGACGCCAGGCCTGTGCGATACATGGAGCACAGTCACAGCGTAAAATGGCGTTGTAAACTCTCTTAGGGTGCCTACTGCAAGTACAGTTGAGAAGTACCCATTGCACCTCAATTAAACACCTATTTTTGAAGTAGCAAAATACCCAGTACACGTGTGCAACGTCGTATGTGCACATATACCTAATGCACACATTGTTGATGACGATATGTGGTGCTTTATGGTGCAACGACCAGTGGCGGCCAAAGAGCGCCAGGTCACAAGAGAGGATGTGATAAAAGATGATGTTTAGTGTCTTTATAAGGGGGGCCTAAAATACTGCGCACTAAAGGTGTGCACTAACATATAATTACTGAAGTCATGATTCTTGTTGCAATATCAAAAACAATGGCAGTGGAGCACTTTTCTACATTACCGAGAGCATATAAGGACATCATGGGCTCCGTTAACATTGTTCCACGTACAGAAAGTATTTAAGGCATATTTTAAGCGTCTTCTGAATGCTCGCTAATAATTTTTCTCACCTACGTGAATGCAAAGTCACAGTTCCTCTGCAGAACAAACCGGATTATTATTGCAATCACGCTGCGAAGAGAACACTCCTCTTCGACGTTCACGCTTGTTCGAACAGAGTGAAGGCGAGGTGAACAGAGAGATATCCTGGGAGCGGGTTACATGCAGCTTCTCCATTCCAGAGGCGTGCAGAACTTATGAATATTCAACCAGCTAAGCACAAACCTTGCGCTGCTGGCGCGATTTATTTCTGCTGTTCTTTTCCTGAGCCTTCTTGCGCTGTTCATTTGAAGGCAGCTCAGCGAGTGTGCACGAACGCAGGAATGTGCTTTCGGGAATGGGATATTTTTATTCTTATGCTGTTCTTGATCGCGCCTTTGTCTTGGGAAAAAAGCTCGTCCTAGATGAAGAATTCAATTTGCTGGAAAGGCGGAGCTACAGCGAAGTCTCAGTAACTACTTTTTTTCTATCGCATATGTTGTAGGCCTCGAACTTTAATAAAAATGCGCAGTTTGCACATGTCGTACTGATGTCTGCCCTGAACACGATGAAAAATCCTCGGAACACGGGGTGTCGCTTTTTTCTTTTTTATGAACACTTTCCTTTCGACTCACGTGCCCTATTCGACACGCCGGCCCCTCCTTCTCCCCCGTTTGCGCACAATTGCCCTTTCCTCCTATTTCGTCTGGGTTGGAGGAGGGGGTATACGAAACATCCACATGCATGCACTAAGGTATACGCACGTTGCAGCCTCGAAATACGAAATGCCGCCTGTCGAAACGCTCGCTCCAGGAGAGTGCATGCAAATACTGTCCTCCACCTTTGTGGTCGGGAGAGAGTGTACGAAGCACACATATACACGCACTAGGGTAGGCAGCTGCTGCCTTGGCCTTGCAGTGCACAAGAAAACGTGCCAAGTTCACGCCCGCCGCGTGTCTTCACCGTGCAAAGTCTCCATGTCAAATAAGTGCTGGACCAGGAGACTTTCAAAGAAAGAGAGCGAAAGTAGGAGTGTCATTTGGGCGAGTTGGTACGGATTCATTATTATGAAAAAGGCGTGACGAAAGAGACGAAAAGACTGTTCGTGTGTTTTCAGTCTTTCTATTGCGCCGTTTTCACAAGAATTAAAATAGTGACAAAGATATTTAGCCACATGGGAAGCTGATCGAAAGTACACAGGATGGTTATCGGTCAGTAAAAAGGAAAAAAAAAACCCTTGTGTATCTACTGCAAATCATGCAACGCTTATGGCAAATGTGGAAAATTAGAAATTGACCGCCACCTCAAAAGCCTTAAGAAGAGGGCTACAGACTTGCGATTGACGCGAACGATCACATCTATGCTTTCAATGAGTGGGAAAAGCGAACTTGACAAATCTGTCTGTCTCTGTAACAAGTGGCGCCATATTCAAGCACTTTATGTGTCATTACTACACAGAAAATGCAAAAAAAAAAACCTTCAGTGGCTGTTACTCTGTTGCTTTTTACTTCTAATAACATTTAGAAGAACTGGGCCAGACAGCGAACTGTCTTTATAATTTGTTAAAGTTGAATTAGCCTGAATAATGACATGAAAAAGTCAATTTAGGGATTTTTTATTGCATTCTAGGATATTTTGGGGGGTTAATCTAGGGGGAGAACGTTGACTTTGATTTGCATCACTGCTCGCCAGTTCCCACCGCGCTCCTCCTCCTTTTCTTTATATTCCACTCCCACAAGCGCCGAGCCGTGTCCCCACTTGGGAGACCGAAAGTAGCGTCTCTTCACCGAGAACCATACTCTCGCCAGTTCAAGGCCAGCTGCGCTTTTGGTAGGCCGCGTTTGGTCCGCTCCTCCGAAGAGGAGGCAGCCTTCAAAGAACGTGAACGTGCGCGAGCTCGCCGAAGTAGTCCCGAGTTTCGCCAAGCCGAGGCAGAAGCGAAACGCAGGGCCGATTCACTATAGCAGATCAACAATGGCCACGGCTTCGCTGACTCTTATCTTCGCAGTAGTAGAAGGGCTCTACTTTTTTTTTCTGCCTTGTTCTGCTTGTAGGCTTCTGTCACTTCTTGAAGCATTTCGACATCGCTCGCACATACTAGCGCCAAGGAACTACAATGATAAATATTTACTTAGCAAACCGTCGCCAACGGCGACCATTCGCGGTTAAAATATGTCTCATTTCATGAAAGTAGTCGCTTTGAAATCCCTGAGTTGTAGGTAAGTTTAAGTTCAATTACACCGCAGATATGGTGGGGGCTAGCATAAAAAGAAAATAAACTTTCTGATATCGTCAATCAATAATTTTGTTCGTGTGTTCGCAAGCGGATCTACCCAAGCTGGCCGATTCGGCAGTGAGCCAACACTAGTAAAAATGAAATGTTTTTGTTTTTATTCACACATTTCGTATTTTAAAAGTACTCCGAAAAAGTTCATAGCCTGAAGTTTTATGAACTTCCTTTTAGAGGTGGATGCCTTGTGAATGAATGAATTAATTAATTAGTTAAATAAAGTTAGATTGGTGTCAGTCCGGTGGTTTCTTTCGGGTGGGGCGGGGGGAGAGGGGATTAACTCCCACCCTGCGTCGATGATGATGGCGTTGTGATGTTCTTTTTTTTTTTCGAATGACAAGCAACTGGCATGCTCTTCCGTTGAACACAGTATGTATAAAGTCCAATGATGAATTTTACCGCGCTTTGTGCGCTAGAATTGAATAACAGTTTGTGTAGTTATTTGTGTACCCACTCCTCCTGCTGTAATGCCTGCAAGGACTATGCAGGTACCAAATAAATAGCGACAACGCATTGTCATTCAGGGGAATTCTTCACGGTTCAGCGAAATTAAATCGTGATATCACCAACAATACCGACTTTTTCAGCGCCAACAGAACACAGACTATAGTTTATTCGTTTTTTGGACGAAGCGCTGAAGAAATGTGGACGCCGTTCTCTGAGCAAAGAAAATATGTGACCGCGAAAGAAAGGTGAAATTCTCGCTTTGAGTATAGCAGAAAAACGCTGTTCAGAAAAGTAGGCAAAATGATGAACACACTGAACCTACACATCACCAGCGAAGCACGTCACGCTATCTGAATGCTTCCAAGCTTCTCTGAGAATTGAAAAGGGGCGAGAAATACGCAAGGCACCTTTGAATCGGCTGCTCATTGTTCCGCGACATTTCGACCTGAGATGAACGTCCGTAGGAACTGATAGCAGGATTTAAAAGAAAGCCAAATGCGCTAACAATACGAGATGCTTCGTTCAGCGGACGCCTAAGAAAACTGAGGAATAGAATGCCCCAAACGAAACGTCGCCTGTGACGCTTTTTGCGTAAGAGGCAAATGTGATGAGCACGTTTTACTGATCGCAGACTGTTCTGCAGAACGTCAGATGGGGGTGATAAGCCAACTGCCATATCTATTGAAACGAAGCCCACATCATCGCTATAGGGCAGGTCGTTTGTTCTTTATGAACGGGTATCAACAGCGCAGTTTTTCATTTTAAAACTCCCGCTTATTTTCATGCTGGCCTCTCTTCCAACCGTAAAATAAAATTCCCTGATGGAGAACGGGCTAGCAGGCTTCCGATAATTGTCGCTTTCCAATAACATGTGCTATCGTGAGCACTATGGGAACACGCGAGCGCATGGCGAATAGCCTGAAACCCAAGTTCAATCGATACTCGGATGGCGCTGTCAAACGTACGGTGGAAAGTATAGTGTACTAGAATAATTGGAAAGGGCGACGCTTTTCCACGAACTGCTGTCACTCCCAACATGCGTCTGCTTTTATGACATGCTAAATGTACCTCATAAGTAACAGCTTGATATTATAGCGCCTGTTGTAGCGCTCAAGCGCAGCGAAGAGCAGTATAGTTTTTTAAGATAATGTATTGCTGTGTCTTAATTTTATGAGTTATACGTACACACGCAATCGAATGGAAAGGCGGTACACTACCGCGCCCTTCTTGGCACACCCGCCTTTACTCGCGAGTGGTTTGTGGTACGCAATCAGCTGTAGTTTTTTTTTTTTTATGGACAACAGCCAGGAGGGCGTGCAGACATTTAGCGGGAGCGCGCCGCGGCGCCCGTTCCAGCTTGTTTCAGACAGCGGATCGCCTTGCGTCGGGTTTGAAGCTATTTGCCACGCGCTCGCATGTTCCCTGTCATGGTGCTGACTGTATACATCTCACTTAAATTGCAGAGGAAGGCTTTTATGAAGCTGGTTTATTCATCCCTGTCGAAATATACCATCTGCATATCTAATGCAAATTTATACGTAAGTATCACTTAAGGGGGATATTATATCCCCCTTAAGTGATACTTACTGAAGTAAGAATATCGATGAGAAGTCGATGTTCACTGAAGTGCGAGATATATTCAAATAAATTTAGGCACCTTCTAGTCGATGTTTCAGAATGATGCAGGCACCTGATGGAGGACTGAACGAAAACGGTATCCACTGGCTCAACCCTTGTTTGCAAATAATCAGGTGCACCAAATGTTAAGAAAATGCAAATAAACTGTACATAGCCTCCTTGGCACGTGCCTCAACACATGAGCTATTTTAGCGTGCAGCAAACAACAACGTGGCCACACTGTAGCGTTTATAACCACTTAGATAGGCTCGCTATTTATATTAGACGCGCAAATACACAACAATCTCGCGAACTGTGAACACCGCGTCGTTTTCCTTAAATAATATGCATCTGCTAAATATAAAGCTGTCTTTTCCAATGATTGATGCTCTCTCGATCGTGGGCTCGTCGGCGATCATAATAATGTAATAACTGTTGGGATTTAACGTCCCAAAACCACGATATGATTATGAGAGACGCCGTAGTGAGGGGCTCCGGAAATTTAGACCACCTGGGGTTCTTTAACATGCTACTGAATTTAGGTATACACTGGCTCTAGCATTTCCACCTCCATCAAATTTGTCGGCGATCAGTCGTTTCTGATACCTGAACTTTCATCGAGGTAACTCGTCATTTCGCTGTTGCCACATTTCACTCTTTCCTGGATATGAACGCACGACCTCACATTCAGGCGCCCGAACTTTAGGCACGATTCCAACTGCGTAGGCGCGCCCTCACGCCACGCCCGTAAGTAAATCAGAGCCGTTTCGCTTCCGCCGGGGATAGAAAGAAAAATAGAAAAAAAAACAATGAACGAAAGAAAGAAACGTGGTCGGTAAGGTACGGACAAAGAATTCTTCTCTCCCGCCCATTTTTCCGATAAAGGAAGGAATCCTGAATTTAATGTTTCTTTTTTTTGCCCTTAATGGCCCCGTTTCCACCATGAGATGGCAGATCATCGTTGCTATAAGCATTCAACGTTGTGAGCTTTCAAAAGCATCTACTGCAGTCTGTCATTGTATTAGTTAGTGAAGCAGCTTCAGTAATGTTTACAAGGACGATTTCCAAAACGCGTTGTCTTACTTTTCTCCGCAGTGTGTCAAAACCGCGTTGCATTTTCTTACATGTCACAACGAGAGGCACTAAGCAAAAAGCCCCTTTCGAACAGGGCCAGCCATTTCAACCTGCCTGTCGCATTCGGAGAGAATTTCCAGCTCTCGGCATTCGCACTCCTCATCTCTCAGTGCGTCAGAAGCGCCTTCCTCTCGTACTTTGCGAACCGGCTGTCCACGTGGGTGCCCTGAAAAGCTTCGCATGTTTTCGACGAAGCATGTGATGATGCTGAGCCGCTCGACAGAAGTGTACTGCAGAAAAAAAAACACTCTTTTTCGCTCGTGGGCGTTTTGACCTGTCACGCTGCTGGCAGCGCAACTTAAACCGTTCCGAAACATCCGTCCGGACAGCGACGTCCCTAAGAGGATTTTCCGACATACCGTGAAAAGCGCCACAAAGAATGCGCAATAAAAAGTTGCTCTCACTAGCGCAGTCGACTTGTTAAATAAGGATGCTGCGGCGCTGTGTTGACCTTTTCGTCCTTGGAGTTCCCCCCCCCCCCCCTTTTTTTTAGTGCATTCCCTCGCGAGGGTGTGGCACGTGTAAACCTTAAGTGACTCTCAAACGGGATTCTCGTTAAACATTTGTGATTTATAAATGACGCACCAAAGTAATTTTGTTTATTAGACACATTTCTTGGCTGTTCTTAGTTGTATTACATGTTTTCTCTACTAAACAAGAACATATCAGTTTTTAAACATCCTACTGAGGACACGTCTATAACAATATCTCAGATAACAAAACTTAATTATAAACTGCGATAAAGCAAAAAAGGAGGGGAGTAAAAAATAGCGAAAGGAAGAAGTGAAGAGAGAACAACTGGTACGCGCGCACACATTGCAGAGTAAACAAAGTTTGAACTTCAATTTCAAATTTGCCTTTAAAAACTAACCGGTTCTTGGCCAATCCCCCAGTGTGGGTATGAGCCACAGCTTCCAGGGTCTACTCTACTCTACTATTCCCCGCGCATGCCAAGAATGTCACCAACTGACAACTGTTTCAGAGTACGGTTCATCTGCGATTATCTTAGATAAAGTAGACTGCAATCCATGATGTTAATGAAGGCCTCCAGAGACTGGCTCCAAGATATCCAGAACTCGCAGCGCGCTTCGAGCGTATACGGGGTTGCCATTGCCCGAACTCCGGCGGACCGCCGGACGTCTCTTCGGCGACTGCTACCCCCACTATACTGTCATTGCCATCACCAGCCGACACGTTACAATCGTAGAGCCTAGAAGACGCAGATCCGATGAAAGTGGCGGCGGATGTTGCGTGGCCGTCATTACCACCATTGCGCACTCATAGAGAGCCGGCACAAGATTTACCTCAAAATGCTGCATCTTCGACTGATGATCTCCGCAACGACGACTTACTTGTCCCCGCTGTGTTGAGGCACGGCCGCTAATGTAGCGGCCGTGCCTGACATGTATCTCAGTTGAGGAGTGTACTTACCGTGCTTATCAATGGCCTCAGCCACGGCCGCTAATGTAGCGGCCGTGGCTAAGTACACTCCTCAACTGAGATACATGTCAAGACGCTGACACCTCAAAAAAAAAAAAAAAGACGCCATATCCACGAAGTGAATGATGATTGAGGAGCTGGCTCGGAATATGCTATGTTTGAACTGTCAAGTACGCCTCACGGAGTCGGAACCTTTTATCGTGTGCAGTGACTGTACTTCCACTTTTCATACCGGAAAATGTTCGGGAATTTCGGTGGCGGAATACGCATCTTGATTAAGGAAGCATTTACTTGTGAATTATTATCTGAACTTTCTGTCAGCACACATGAATGTGAAATGCTGTCAACTGAGGTGCAAAACATGGTATTAATTGTCTGCTACTGTTCTCCCAGTGGTGCTGTCTCCATTTTCAGTCATCTTGAATCAATTGCAGAGTTCGTTAACGAAAATCCCTTTGATGTTGTGTTTGGTGGTGACATTAATATTAATATGATGAAAATGACTCTCTCAAGGAAAAGCTTGATTTTTTACTTATGGTAAATGACCTAGTTAATGTAATTAATTTACCCACTAGAATAACTCAACATTCATCATCTTTTCTCGAGAACTTTTCCGCAAATATAAATTATGCTAATGTTAAAGCAGGTGTTTTCGCGTATGATATCAGTGATCACCTACCTATATTTCTTTGTCGCAACATACATACACGTAGAAAGAGGCCCAAATTAACACATTTTGTCCAGAAAATTACAGAGGAAAGTTTATCTAGATTTCGTAGTGAAATAGAACATACTTCCTGGGAGGAAGTGTTCAGGTGTTGTGATGCGAATAGGGCCTACGAAATCTTTCTTCGTATCCTTAAACCTATACATGCAACTAGCTTTCCTGCCATTTGCGTCAAGCTAGGGCGGAAAATTCGAAAGCCCTGGATAAGCTCCGACCTTCTTTCTAGAATCGAGGAGTGACGAACAACCTATACTACAGATTTATTGAAACTAAAGACTGTGAGCTGTTTTGCATATTCAAATGATGCCGTATACTCGCTTGGATATAAAGAAAGCTAGGCGTAACTACTTTGTAAACGATTTCAGCGCCGCAGCAGGATGCTCTGAGTTTATGTGGAAAAGGCTAAACACTGTCTTAAAAGTAAACGCCACTGCTGAAAAGATTACGAAATTAGAGATGAATGGTCAAGAGCTCTAAGGTACACTGCTTGCAGACGCTTTTAATAAGCGTTTTGTTAGCGTCGCAAACATTCCCGTTGGGCGACACAATCTAAATAGCCTTCCCTACATTACAAACACAATCTTTTTAAACCCTGTAAATGAGCTTGAAGTAATTTATATAACTGAGCACCTAAATAGCAGCAACGCAAAAGACATAGATGGTTTCAAGATTAAACCTACGAAGCATCTAATCGATCTATTAGCCCCTCCTCTTTCTTACATTTTCAACCTTTGTACAAACATGGCTGTCTTTCCCCGTGGAATGCAAGCCACACCCGTGACGGTGTTACTTAAAAAAGGTAATAAAAATGATATGGGTAACTATCGTCCTATATCTATTCTTCCGGTATTTTCCAAATTACTTAAAAAAAAAGCCGGCAGATCCCACGCATTGTGGGAATCGATGTAATGCGAAGCAGCCAGCAAAGACCTGCATACATCGCCTTGTATGTCATTGAGGAAAATGCGTGTCATGGTTTTCATGTTAACTCCTATTATTTATGTTCGTCACACAGTAATGTCGCGCAATACCAACTTCGGGGTCGATCAAGCTAGAGAAACGGCCGCCAGCGCCCCATGAGCGTGGCACGCAAGTCATGCTGTACATGACATACGTGTCATGACTTTCATGTTAACTCGTGTTATTTATGTTCCTCACACGGTCACGTCGCAAGATACCAATTTTGGTGTATATCAAGCTAGCGAAACGGCCGCCAGCACCCCATGAGCGTGGCACGTAAGTCATACTGTACATGACATGCGTGTCATGATTTTCATGTTAACTCGTGTTATTTATGTTCGTTACACAGTCACGTCGCGCAATACCAATTTCGTGGTAGAGCAAGCTAGCGAAATGGCCGCCAGCGCTCCATGAGCGTGGCACGTAAGTCATGCTGTACATGACATGCGTGTCATGATTTTCAACTCGTGTTATTTGTGTTCGTTACACAGTCACGTCACGCAATACCAATTTCGGGGTAGGTCAAGCTAGCGAAACGGCCGCCAGCACCCCATGAGCGTGGCACGTAAGTCATGCTGTACATGACATGCGTGTCATGATTTTCATCTTAACTCGAGTTTTTATGTTCGACACACAGTCACGTCGCGCAATACCAATTTCGGGGTAGAGCAAGCTAGCGAAACTGCCGCCAGCGCTCCATGAGCGTGGCACGGAAGTCATGCTGTACGTGACATGCGTGTCATGATTTTCATGTTAACTCGTGTTTTTATGTTCGCCACACAGTCACGTCACGCAATACCAATTTCGGGGTAGGTCAAGCTAGCGAAACCGCCGCCAGCGCCCCATGAGCGTTGCACGGAAGTCATGCTGTACATGACATGCGTGTCATGATTTTCATCTTAACTCGAGTTTTTATGTTCGACACACAGTCACGTCGCGCAATACCAATTTCGGTGTAGATCAAGCTAGCGAAACTGCCGCCAGCGCTCCATGAGCGTGGCACGTAAGTCATGCTGTACATGACATGCGTGTCATGATTTTCATGTTAACTCGTGTTATTTATATTCGTTACACAGTCACGTCACAAGATACCAATTTTGGTGTATATCAAGCTAGCGAAACTGCCGCCAGCGCTCCATGAGCGTGGCACGTAAGTCATGCTGTGCATGACATGCGTGTCATGATTTTCATGTTAACTCGAGTTTTTATGTTCGTCATACAGTCACGCCGCGCAATACCAATTTCGGGGTAGATCAAGCTAGCGAAACTGCCGCCAGCGCCCCATGAGCGTGCCACGTAAGTCATGCTGTACATGACATGCGTGTCATGATTTTCATGTTATCTCGTGTTATTTATGTTCGTTACACGGTCACGTCGCAAGATACCAATTTTGGTGTATATAAAGCTAGCGAAACGGCCGCCAGCGCACCATGAGCGTGGCACGTAAGTCATGCTGTGCATGACATGCGTGTCATGATTTTCATGTTAACTCGTGTTATTTATGTTCGTCACACAGTCACGTCACAAGATACCAGGCCGCCAGCGCCCCATGAGCGTAGCATGTAAATCATGCTGTACATGACATGCGTTTCATGATTTTCATGTTATGACTTGTCATTTATGTTTGTCATACAGTCATGTTACGCCATACCAATTTTGGTGCACATTCGATGAACCAAGCGACCAGGGGAGCACAAAATCGTAGGCGGCTAGATAGATAGATAGATAGATAGATAGATAGATAGATAGATAGATAGATAGATAGATAGATAGATAGATAGATAGATAGATAGATAGATAGATAGATAGATAGATAGATAGATAGATAGATAGATAGATAGATAGATAGATAGATACGCTCAAAGTCGCAGAAGTTCGCTAAGAAATGCTTCGCATTTAAAATCATTTTAAATCGATTTACTGAATTTGAAGGAAAACACAACTTTATAATACCTTCTAAAAAGACAGGGCGTGCAAACACGGACACAAGAAAGAAGTCAGGACACCACAAACGCCGACTAACAACTGAAGAGACGCACAACGACTGAAAAGAAAGAAGGCACGAAAACTTATCTGCGCATGCCCATGCAACAGGCAAACCTATCAATCCGGCACGCGTGGCGGTCTACGTGGAAGATAACTGTTAAGGCATTTGATTTCATCTTTATGCAAGTTAATCGACGGTTGGCTCACGCATGCACTACCACTATTCTCGATATGCCATGCTTCAATCATCAGGCGCGTTTCTTCATTTCTATGACGGTACAATACTGCGCATTCATCGAATTTTGGCGTGCACTTACAATCTCGACAATGTAAAGATAGATTAGAAGGTCAGCCTCCTGTTAGCGATCTCTTATGTTCCAACAATCTCTGGTTAATGCATCGGCCCGTTTGTCCTACGTAGATGCGGCCGCAGCTGAAAGGACCCTTATACACCACACTAGTACGGCAGTGAATTTGTTGGTGTGTTTTACGAAACAAATATCGGTCCGCTTCTTGTCTCTTACTCGCTCATTCTTCCTCTGCACAGCGGCACAAATCTTACCTAGCTTATTGGCAGCCGTGAAAACAACATTAACGCCGTATCTACCTCCTACTTTCTTTAGCCTGTGAGATACGCAATGAATGTACGGTATACCTACGACACATTTCTTCCTATCGCTTTCTGCAACCATGCTCGGACTTAACACAATAGACTTCTTTAAACGTTCAGCGACCGTGGCCACTGCATCACGTGGATACCCGTTTCTTTTCAGCTGTTGTGCGTCTCTTCAGTTGTTAGTCGGCGTTTGTGGTGTCCTGACTTCTTTCTTGTGTCCGTGTTTGCACGCCCTGTCTTTTTAGAATGAATACTTACCAACTAGCTCAGCTCTCTGTTATTCTAAGATTTTATAATACCGTTCTAATTTGGTTTCCGCAAAGGTCTTAGCACTGAATTGGCGTTATTAGCTCAAAAAGACCTAATATAAACGGCACTTAGCGAAAGTAAATTAGTCCTACGAATTTTTGACGACTCACTAAAGCATTTGGTCTTATAAACCACGCCCTTTTAATAAAGAAGCTGTTACGCTATGGCTACGGCGGCAAAGCGGCCCACCTCATTAAATCGTACGTATACAACATCGTATCCAAAGAGTCGACATAAACCAGGATCTCTCTAGTCCCCTCGTCGTGTCTTCAGGTGTGCCACGAGGCAGTATCTTGGCCCATTCCTTTTTAATCTCTATATTAATGATATTATGAACATAAAACTTCAGACAAAATATATAATTTACGCTGATGATACCAGCATCTTTTTAATAGGGAATTAATTGATGAAGCCAACTTAACCTTACAGAAGTTAGACGAATGGGCACGTCAAAACAGTTTTAAATTAAACACAAATAAAACAAAAGCTACGTTATTTCGCAGTAAAAATAAAAAAGATTACGTTTAATAAAGATAACAGTAAACTCCTCGCCCATCGCCCTCGTATCCAGCTTTAAAACATTAGGCGTCGTCTTTCAGGAAACATTATGCTGGGATACACATGTATAGATTGCCTAGCAGCAAAGCTGCCTCAAGTGATTGGTATTGTTTACCGCAATCGCCATATACTTCCACGGAATGTTATGATGCTAATTTTCAACAGCTTGTTTCAGTCCCGACTTAATTACTGTCATTTATTTTTGGGGCACTACTCAAGGAAATCTACACATAGTACACGTTCTACAAAAAAGTTCCTATGCACAATTGAAGATGTCCCAAGTTACTTCCACACACGCGAATATTTCTTAAAATATAGGGTACTGCCAGCCACAACACTGTATGATCACCGTTTGTGTAGGGCGTATAAACGAGAGTTGAAAACTAAATCGGATTTTCTTAAACACCTTTCCGGGTTACAAGAAAACACCACTGTATATGCAACACGTAAGAAAGAATACTGGAAAATACCAACAGTGCGAACAACATATGGAAAACAAGCGCTCGGAAATAACTTACTAAGATTATTAAGCAGATTAATTTGCGAAGGGCTGCAATTGGAGAACATGCCTTTTAAAGCTTTACGCAGTTATTCTGAACTGAAGACAGATACTCTTCAACAACATTCTTTTTATGCCTCTCATTTGTAAATCTTGCACATGTGTATGTGTTTTCTTTCTTTTTTTTGGTGTTCTACAATAACAAAGGTTACGTGTGAATAATGTCATCATCTTGCGTCTTTTCTTTGTCTCTGCAAAAGATTGCAATCTTGTAAAATTAGACGTTATTGTACTTTTTTCTATATGTGTCTTGTGTTATACATTGCTGAATTATGTTGATATATTGTTAATATATCCCTTCGTATCAATCACTGTATTGATGCGAAAAATAAACGTCGTTGTAACCGTCATTGTCATAATCGGGTAAACCGTGAATGCTCCGTACAATTCCTCTACTGTCATATAAGGACGTCACACCTTGCTATGGTAGCGATTGTGGTCAGGTTGTTGTCGAACCACAAGCGGTCGCAGACCTTGCAGCTGTGGCCGAACATGTGGTGGAGGAAATCGCGTACGCAGCGCGCGTCGGCGTCACCAACTTCAGGTAGCGACTGCTTTCGGCGCTTGGCTGCTGCATCCCGCGTCTGTACCTCTTCGAGGTTCTCTTGCCGCCGCTTCCGCGCTGCTTCGGCTTCGCGGGCTTGTATCTCAGGGTCCGCACGACGCTGAAGTCTCTTTGCGGCCTCGCGAACTCTCACCGCAGGTTCTTGGAGGCGAGCCCGCGCTGCTGCTGCCTTGCGAGCCCTCCGCTTCGGCGCCTTGTCTTCTTCGTTCATGTTATTAGTATCGGAGCGCACTGCCGGAATGGAGCGAGCGCCGCATGCCACAGTTGGCTATGCTACATGTGGTTTTGCCTGCGTTATTATCATCATCAAGGCTCACGAAGAACAAGAGGAAGACTTCTCTTTCGCGCGAGCGTGCGCATGCTACAGTTGGCTATGCTATATGTGGTTTTGCCTGCGTTAATATCATCATCAAGGCGCTCGAAGAACAAGATGAAGAAGACTTCCCTTTCACGCGAGCTGCGCCTGTAGCGGTCGCCTCTGGAACTAAGGTTACCCTTACGGCGCGGGACTTTGCCCCAGATTAAGAACCTGGCGAATCAGCTCCTAAAATAGGCAGCGGTAAAGAGCTACGAGTACTGGAACAAAATTTCTTAACTCTCTGCGTGGCTAAAATATGCTGTCGTCCTCTTTACCGTATTATTCCTAAGATACTTGTTTTTTTTTCTTCTTCTATTCAAGTCAGTAATACCATACGAATGGCGGCGCAAAAATGTTTTGGGAATTATATAAACAAAAACAGGAAGGCGAGTGAGAATGGAAGTAAATCAGGTTGCCACCGATTCAGATCTTTCTGCCCCCCCCCCCCCCCCCCTGCCAGCTTTATGGTTTTCGCCGATTGCGTAGAGAGAGCGACCATCTGCGCGGCGGTCGCCCATCTGGCTGCCGTGCAGGCAAAAAGAAAAAAAAAAGCCAGGTCGCCCTGCTCCGATGAGAAGCGAAAAAAAGAGGAGCTTAGAGGCGGCCGCCCTTATTGGCTCGGCTCAGTCCCGGCTGCCTCTTGTCCAAAGTGCACCGCTGCAGTGCCCTTGCCTCTCGCGCGGGCTGCCGCCACTGCACCTTGAAGAGGGAGCGTATATTGGCTTAGCACCTGAGCCACTGTGCGCGCACCGCCTCCGCGACACTGCTCGGCAAGAAAATAAATAGACTGACCGTGATTTCGTTTCTTTCAATGGCAGTGATGGCGACGACGATGGAATGGTTTCGATAGCAAGAGCATTTCGAACGAGAACGAAGACAGACGTTGAAGCGGGGAGAGTACCTGAAACGCCAACAACTTGTCATCGCCGCTTTCCTTGGGAACGTCTGCAATGAGGAGGATCGTCTGCAAGCAGACGAGCCTCCTGACGGGGCACTGGACTTAGGAGATTGTGCCGTCAAATCCGAGCACTCAGGCTGGCAACAGCTGATGTAGTCACAATATTGGCTGGTGGTATTACCAAGCTGATTATTAACGCGAGAGCGTTAAAAAGCTCGTTTCGCGGTAATTCCGGTGTCGGCGTCGTTGGCTGTGAGCGAAAAAGCGTTGCTCGTGAGGGAAAATTCGAGATAGATGCAAATAAAGAAATAATAAAGAAAGCCCTCTGTTTGAATAGATATCAAACCCAGAACTTCTGCATGGTAAGCAGGTGTTCTACTACAGAGCCATGTGCGTGCTCGAAACTGCTCCGAAAAAAAAAACAGTATATGCGAGTAGTGTCATTAACACATGTAATATTGCGTGGCAGAAGCGCAGGATCACGCCGGGTGTCAAAACATGTGAATTGTGCAACGAGTGATCGGTTTAAAGGCCCACCAATTACAAAGCACACAGGCGTAATTAATTATGATGATTAACAACGTGTGCAGCTGCGCAGGTGAGCGTATAGCTCCACGGACGCGTAGTGGCTAACTCGCCAGCTCACAGAAGGAAGAATTATGTTGTAGTGGGCACTTCGCAACTGTACTTGCAGTAGGCATTCTAGGATAGTTGAAGTGGTCAGTTTACAGGCGCACTGACGTTCCTTTCCTTGCGGCATAGTTTAAGTGTCCACCAAAAAGCGAAGCCAGGTGGACACATCAACCGTGCCGCAATGCGAACAGGGTCCCATTACTCATTCGCGTTGAAGGCGAACCTCAAGCGTCTTACAAGTTTTAACACGAAAGTGTTTTATGCCGGGCTCCACCAATACTTAACTGACGCATTTCCGTCACGGATATGACGTTGTAAAATGGACACTGACAAATGACAAAGTAAAAAATCACAGCATATCCACGGAGTGAATGATGATGAGTGGGCGAAGCTGCGGAGGTTCATCGGTAAACCGTGAATCTTCCGTGAATTCTGCCCAGTACATCATCACCGACGTGAGATCGGGCGCGTTTATACTAAAGGTTCGATGAGTTATGACGACTTGCAGCTCACTTTAATTTTACATGTACGCTGTGAATTTTCATTGTTTAGAAAACCATTGCTTTAGAAAAATCTGGCGTCTTTCGTTAAGCAGCTGGCGTCTTTTCGTTTTGCTTTAGAAACATCTGGCGTTCTTTCGTTTTGCTTTTACAAAACATCTGGCGTCTTTCTTTGGTTTATTTCATCAATCAACGGCGTTTTGAACAACATTTTTATTGTTTAATCACGCACAGGAGAAATCTCACCAGGCACTACCTTGGAGGTAAACAATGGCTGCTAATGGGAATGAGAGACAGAAGAAGTCGGCTTTTAGCTAACACTTACACTTCTACTTCTACTAACGTTTCCTACTGGAACATGCCAATGGCTGCTAATGGGGAATGAGAGACAGAAGAATTCGGCTTTTAGTTAACGCGCACGCTGCGAATTTTTTATTGTTCAACAACGCACAGGAGAAATCTCCCACCGGCACCACCTTGGAGGTCAAAGCGTAAGACTTGTTACTCACTACTACGACCACGACGACTACGAGGGACGAATGGGTGCCGCCTTAAGGAGCTTCGCCCCTAAAAGGTTACGCTACCGGTGTGGTCACTGTGTGCGTCACACACATAACATAGGCGACAGAATGGATGAACAAACTGTTCAACGGGGAATGTCCCTCGACAAAGGGGCTTGTCTTGTTGCAGTCTTGACGAAGACATTGCTTGTCCCTGTTGAAGGATTTGTTGATGCTGTGGCTGATGACGATGAACAATTCAGGCGGAGCCTTTTGTAAGGGTTGGGAAGCTTTAAACCACCCACATGTCATGCGATTCGCATTACATGACGTATGGTGTTAATTTACACATCTACCACGCTATACTATATCTGTTCACCTGATTTCTTGTCCGAAATGAAGTAGCGTCATATTGCGAAGGAGTTTCATAGATACTCGACTGCCACACAGAGGGCCTGCGTTCAAATCCCGTTTGGTCCTGGATTTGACTTTTCTCATCGTGTGCGATAGCGGTTACGGACGCCGGCGGCGGCGGACTACTACGCGACTAAAATTGTCTGTTCTTGTCATCTCACAGTAGATTTCGATGCTTTTAAAACTTAAAAGTAATACGCTGCCAAGTGATAAATCATGAAGAATTTGAAAGAAATTAGCCTGCCGGCGGTTTGAGGAGTATATAGCAGTCAGCACCGCTCCATACTGCTTCGTTCGTGCGTCGACCTACAAGACCGTGAACGTGCCTTCGGGTTGCGTTTATTGACTTCCTGCCGCAATCACAAATATTTATTTGTTTCTCGAGTTCGCTTACACGGACGCACTCACCCTCCAACGGCATCGTGTCGAAACAACGTACACGTGTTCGAATAAACGGCGCAAGATGCCCGTGTCTGCGTTGAATCCGAAATGAAGAGCGCGAACCTTGTACCTCTGCAGCCGACAGACTTCTTCGAAGAGGCAGGAAAGGGAGGCGCCCTTTGAAAGGCGCTCGAAGCAATTCGTTAAGAGCCACGATTCGCAATTAGAATAAGAGCCAAGTTGGCCCGGTCGAGCAGGGGCGCGACTCTTGTTTGTCGATGTGTGTGCACCGCGGGCACTGTGCAAACGAGGCGCGGTGCTTGCTTTCGGCGCAGCGATCGATGGCCAGAGTAATCGCCATTGCTTATATTCGCTCGATCGGTGCAAGGCGTGAGAAACCGCACAGCGAGATGCACCGGAATTGGCGTTCCCGCAGCTACGGAAGCCGCTGTGCGTGACTGAGAAAGGAATGACGCGATTCCACGAATGATCGGCAACTAGAAAACGAATATATTGCCGAAGGTGCCGCGAGGACTCCGCATCGTTAACAGACTCAAAGTGCGATCAACTTGTTAATTTCGAACCGGAGTTGTCAGACGCGAGACGTTGAGGAGAACTTCTTCTTGGCCTAATTGGTATTGCTTGCTGTATGACATACTGCCGCTAGTACACACACACACACACACACACACACACACACACACACACACACACACACACACACACACACACACACACACACACACACACACACACACACACACACACACACACACGCACACACACACACACGCGCGCGCACACACACACACACGCACACACACACACACACACACACACACACACACACACACACACACACACACACACACACACACACACACACACACACACACACACACACGAACAGGACGGCACGAACAGGACGGCAAATGGGCGAATGGACGACAAATGAGCGACAAATGGGCAAAATCCGCCCATTTGTCGTCCTGTTCGTGTCTCTCTTGTGTGTGTGTGTTCGTGTGTGTGTGTGTGTGTGTGCGTGCGTGCGTGCGTGCGTGTGTGTGTGTGTGTGTGTGTGTGTGCGTGCGTGCGTGCGTGCGTGCGTGTGTGTGTGTGTGTGTGTGTGTGTGTGTGTGTGTGTGTGTGTGTGTGTGTGTGTGTGTGTGTGTGTGTGTGTGTGTGTGTGTGTGTGTGTGTGTGTGTGTGTGTGTGTGTGTGTGTGTGCGCGCGCGTGTGCGCGCGCGCGCGTTCTTCCTAGCGGTAGTATGTCATACAGCGAGACGTTGACTCGTGTGTTTGCAATCAAATGGCAAAAGATGAGGCAGCGGCTTCCCTTCACTCTAGCTCACCTGGCTGCATACCGGCGTTTTGGAAATCAACCATTCCCACAAACAATTGCCTGCATTCTTGATTCCTAATTTAAGCATGTCTCTGAAATTACGGCTAGGAAACTTTGCTGCACCGGCCTGACTTGCCGTCAACATTTGCCATGTTAGTATTGGTTTCCGATCAAATGCAGTAACTGCCCTGCCTGGCACAACTGCAGCTTTAACTGAATGCCAGTGCACAGGAAATGTCGCGGGAGCCGACGTTTAAACAAGAGGACAAGATGATTTAAACAAGAGGGCAA
This sequence comes from Rhipicephalus sanguineus, assembly GCF_013339695.2. Taxonomy (NCBI): domain Eukaryota; kingdom Metazoa; phylum Arthropoda; class Arachnida; order Ixodida; family Ixodidae; genus Rhipicephalus; species Rhipicephalus sanguineus. The sequence continues at coordinate 9,372,071 of NC_051180.1, read as the reverse complement.
CGCTGGCTCCAGCGACATTCGCTGTTGAACGATTTCTCACAACTTCAAACCTCCAACTCCTGTCTCGCCTGCAGCCATTATGATATACTTGCATTTCGTCTTTGTATCTCTCCACGCTACAGTTAAGATGTGCCTTGCAGCGCGCTAGATACGCTGCCATTGCCAGTACAAGTCATTGGGCCAGTTGTCCCAACGTATACGAGTGTACTTAGAAATTCGTTCCATGCTGTACGCCTGAGTATGATCAAGATTTAAAAAACGGACTCACAGATGTCCATGATCAAGAGCGGCACTCACTGTCCAGACCGATGAAACCGTTCAAGAAGCGAACCATGAATTGCGATTTGATTGACGACCGATGATCCGTACTCTTCGTGACATATTACAGGCGAGCTGTTATGCTTTTCGTTGTGCCGTTACGCGTTAGCATAAACAATCATCACCATCATGACATCTCGAATGATATTTTCATCATCATGATATCGTTATCATGATACCTTCAAAATATCTTCATCTTATGCTTCGCTCCCCGAGCATGTGTGCCCTGCGCGCTCTCCCGCTGCAACGAATTGTCCGGCGTGGAATGCAATAACTTGGATGGGCGAGAGAGCGAGTAAAGAAAGAAAGAAAGAAAGAAAGAAAGAAAGAAAGAAAGAAAGAAAGAAAGAAAGAAAGAAAGAAAGAAAGAAAGGGAAAGATTCTTGGCGAAAAAAATTTCTTGAGGAGGTGGGATTCGAGCCCGCGTACCCACGATCGGAAGGCGAGCATCGTATAACCACTCGGCTATCCAGCCACGCTAGCAGAGCCAAACATAGCCTTGTATAGTATATTATAGCAAGGGGGTGGGAAAGGGAAGTGAGGAGGGAATGGACGAGGGAGAGAGTATAGTACAGAAAGAAAGAGAGAAACAGAGAGAAAGAAAGGGGAAAAAACTGAGAGAGAGAATCAAAGAAAGAGAGAGAAAGAGGAAGCGAGAAATAGAGACGGACAGAAAAAGAGAAAGAAAGAAGGGGAAGAAACAGATAGAGAGAGAAATATATATATATATATATATATATATATATATATATATAGAGAGAGAGAGAGAGAGAGAGAGAGAGAAAGGAAGAAATAGACAGAGACAAAAAAGACAGAAAAATGGACAGAACAGAGAAAGGGAAAGAAGAAGATGCAGAAAAAAAAAGTGAGACATAAAGAAAGACACAAAGAAGGCCGGCCAGCTTCCTTCGGGCTTGGCACCACTAGTGCGAAGCCACCTCAATTTCTTTTTCTTTTTGTTGGACGCGCACCAGTCATTTGTAACAGAAAACATCGGATATTGCAAATTGGACTACAAGATGGGTACCCATAATTCTTAACGGCACCTCTCGTGGGGTGAAACATGATTCACAAATGAGGAGCTTTAATTAAGACAAACACAGAAGTGGACGAGTGCCAGAAATTCTTTCGGGCCAACTCAGAGGGGAAGAGTGTCACGTTGACGACCATTTATGGACAAAACGGAACCGACTTCTTTTCCCCACATTACCACACGCAACGAAACCTGGATATAGCACATTGATTCAGAAACGAGAAGGAAGAATCGATGCAGTGGCGCCATTGTTCCACCGAAACGTAAACTTCAAGGTCGTCTTTGTGGTTTGCTCTAATTCCCAGGTGGCGAGCTTCTACGCACATGGTTCAAAGAAGCTGGCGCAGTGTTACGAAAAGTTGTCAAAAGTCACGTTAACGCAATTATTGAAGAAAAATGAAGGTGCTTGTGCGAAACGAGAGCTTCGAGAAGAACCGCTACGCATGAAAAATATTTTTCTTTGCTACCAAACTGCTCCTAGCTTTTTGAATATGCCTCGTGTTTTTTTTTAAATAGAAAATATCCTGCCTACAAAAAATAGCTGCTGTTAGGGTGGCACTTTCTCTTTGGCACACTTTTTACGGCATTGTCGCTCATCATGCCGTGCCAGCAGACTTGCCATTTCTTCTAGTTTCATAACTTCAGCGAGTTTGTGTACTCGTCTACTCTTGCACGTATTTCCGTCAGTGCAGTGCGTAGAGGTTTGTGTTAGCCTTTTCCGCATGCTGTCATTGGCTCCTGGCGGGTGTTTAGCAGAGCAAAACTGATTTCTTTCAATCTATTCATCGAATGGTGCATGAAAGGGAAGATTGTTGTATCTCTCTATTCTCCCATATATCACCATACTAAAGCGCATATATGTATAGTTTCCCCAGTTTGTATTAAGCATCATTGAGTCGACAGCGACTCAATGATACTTAATAACAACTATCAAAAACAAATGAAAGCATGTTATTGACACTGTGCATATCTCCTGGAAAGACATTGTACTACAGCGCTCGGCGATTGAAACGCGATACACTGAGCGCGTGGCCGCTGGCACTGAAAGGGACGGTGAGGGTGAGAGCGTTAGTGACGCATGGTGACTGCATCCGGCGAACAGTCGTTCAGTCTGTGGTTTTCGATGGCGCCGGCCCAGGTTCAGCCGCTTGGCTCAGCACGTGGGCGCAGTGTTATTGAGCCATGGCGAGTGGCGCTTCACCAAGAACCAGAGACTCATGGCAGATTGCTTCGTCATCTGCACGATGACCACTGCGCATGTCATAGCCCAAGAGCTGCTGGCACAAATGTCAGAGCACTTGACAATTAACATGATTTCTTCCTCGATTCCGCATGCTGTGTGACACAAGACTGAACTGTTGTCCACTGGATGCAGTTACGAACTCTCACCGTCACTCTCACCGCGAGCAGCCACGTGCTAATAATAATTGTTGGCATTTTACGTCCCAAAACCACGATATGGTTATGAGAAGCGCCGTAGTCGAAGGCTCCGGAAATTTTGGCCACCTGGGGTTCTTTAATGTAACCGAAATCTAAGCACACGAGCCTCAAACATTTTCACCTCCACCTAAAATGTGGCCGCCGCGGCAGGGATTCGATCCCGCGACCATCGGGGTCTGCTGACGAACATCGTAACCACTAGACCACCGTGGCGGGTGCAGCCACGCACTACAAATATCGGGGTTCAATCGCCGAGCATTGTACGTGTCTTGCTCCGAAAGTGTCTGTCTGTGAGATAACATACCAGTACCGATACTTTGGGATATCTTCTCGAAACAACAGGATAGCCCGAAATCGTGGAGGGTGGCCAGTGAAGTGCAATAAAGCATTGTCCGAGAGTCGCCTGGGTAATTGGTAAAGTCAAGAAGCAATTAGTGCGCGAAGCCTTGAATATTGTGCGCAAGATGAGAGAACTAGGCTGCAACAACGTGCTATATGCTGCTGCAGCGTTTGTAAATACCTGCTCCGCGCACTACTGCGCGTCATGCAAAGTGTACTTCATGCATTTTACATGCGATGTACGAAAAACTAACGCCTCTTGTTGTTTTTTATCGCAAAGTCCTTCTTGAAGATCACACGTGTTCGAGAAGCAGCGGCATTGGTAATACGCATTGCTGTTAGCATAATCCTTCGAGTACGCAATCGCTTTTCGAATCGCGTAATGCCGTGTTCGGTGCAGCTGAGAGAAGAGCTGGCGCGAGGGGAGAGGTCGCTCCGGACAGGATCCGGGCCTCGCGATGCGTTCGAACGCCCGTGGGACGAATCGAACCGGGGATTGGGGGATGTTTCGCCGACGGGAAGGCTGTCCGTGCGCCTGGCCGATCGCGTTGGCATCCATTCGCTTCGCGCTCCGCCGGCTGCTCCGATGTTCAGCGACCGTAGCCGCATGGGCTGAAGAGGGCGAGCCGCCTCTCCCCATCACACGCTTTCTTGTTGCGATGCCGTAGTCCAGCACTGAGGCAACGGACACAGCAAGGTTGGGTACACGGTAAGAGCACGTTGGCACTGTTGTACTAGCCTGACAGTGAGACAAACGTTATACGTGAGAAACACCATAATTTGACTTTCTTGATTCGCAGCTATTCACATTTCATTAGCGCGACCCACCATTTCCATTCTATTAAGAAGTGACGGCTCTCTCTCTCTCTCTCGCCTCATGAACCGCAACATATTTCTTCGAAACATTTCAAAGAACTTCTTGACGCAGCGCACTATCGTTTAATGGTTCCATTGAACGTACTTGTGTGTGAGATAGATAGATAGATAGATAGATAGATAGATAGATAGATAGATAGATAGATAGATAGATAGATAGATAGATAGATAGATAGATAGATAGATAGATAGATAGATAGATAGATAGATAGATAGATAGATAGATAGATAGATAGATAGATAGATAGATAGATAGATAGATAGATAGATAGATAGATAGATAGATAGATAGATAGATAGATAGATAGATAGATAGATAGATAGATAGATAGATAGATAGATAGATAGATAGATAGATAGATAGATAGATAGATAGATAGATAGATAGATTAGATAGATAGATAGATAGATAGATAGATAGATAGATAGATAGATAGATAGATAGATAGATAGATAGATAGATAGATCACTGAAAATATTGTTACCTATCTTGGTTTATGTCTTAATGTATACTCGTGTGGCGCCGCACAGCGATGTGTCAGTCTTCTGTGTGTCCTGTCGTTTTTTGCGCTGTTCCTTGAAGTATGTACAGCCATCAATTCCAACTATCCACACTTTTGGAATACAATGATATCGTCTTTGCCTTCGTAGTAGTTCTTTGTTATTTTGTTGCCTCACTGGACCCTGCAATCGCTCGACGACTGACGGTGAGAAAAGAAACATGATGCGACGTCATATCATAAAAAAGAAAACTGTGCTGAGTGTGATTGCCTGTCTGCGCAACAGGAAAAACGTGCATGTACTTAGATTTAGGTACACGCTAATGAGCCCCAAGTGGTCGAAAGTAATCGGGAGTCCTCCATTACGGCGTGCCTCATACCGTGTTTCTGGCACGTGAAAAACCCGAGAATTTATTACAAACACCGCCTTTATGCTCTCCTTGCTTTAGTTATTTGCTGGCTCTATATGGTTTTAAGCAGTTGTCATACTTATCGCTTATTAACACTAACTCGAAATTCCCAAAAGATCGTCACCATTTTTTTAAAGCTAATTGCAGCAGCCCCGATTTCTAGCATCATTGCTGAAGGCATACGTGGTATTATTGTCCGATCACGTATTTTTTCTCTGCGCAACGTCCTTTTTTGCATGCCACCACAGTGGCTGCTTGGACATACCGCGCGACAATCGAAGAAACAAAGGCCGTACCACTAGATATTGAGATCGCTCTTGTTTGTCCCCCATCGCGTCTTGTTTCTTCTTTCAGCGTTCTTTCTTTCAATCCCGTAAGTCAGCTGCGAGGAACGTAGTTCGTGTACCACAATTCCGTTACGCAGGTATCGCTTGACACGTACGTGTTCAAGCGCGCTGTCTATTTGCCCCCTACGGCGGAAAGCCCTCGCAAAAGAAGCAAGGCAACCAAATACAGCCAAGCTCATCGGACAGTTTCTTTTAGGGTAATAACCATTCCGGCAACCCAATCTCGCGTACACTGAGCACCGGCACGTTGCGAAACTGCACCAGTCTGCTGCTCGTCTCGTCTCAGAAGGGCACGTAGTACTTTGACGCGTCGAGGAAACAAGTATACAACGAGGTGCGACAAACAACGACCACAATAGGTCGCTGAGCGCAGAAGGCGACGCGTTCGAGATCAGGCTAATGTTCGCACCTTTCACTGCTTGTCGCTGCTACGGGGAGCCAAGAGCTAATTGGATTAAACGAGGGTGCCAACGTGACCTGGCTGTTCGGGAGGCTCGACCTCCGAAAACTCGCCGCTCGGAGGGAAGGACGCGGCAAGCGCGGCACGGCGTTCGGTGTACGGATAACGATGTGTCATACCTACACACATGCACAAATATTTCGGGAAGGCGATGGATGGTTCGTTGCGTTCTTGCACCTAGGGTTCGCAGCCGCTGTGTGTGTGACGTTCAGTTTATTGAATTTCATGGCTTCTCCCGTATGTTGCTCCTGGGCTTCGACGTCTGCGCGCTTTGCTGAAGACTTCGGTCTGCGCGTCGAGAAAGTAATATCTTTAAAACAGAGTCAAAAGCGGAGTCGAGCCAAGAAACCATTATTGTTGTTATTGTTATTGTTCTTCTTCTTCTTCTTCTCCTTCTTCTTCTTCTTCTTCTTCTTATTATTATTATTATTATTATTATTATTATTATTATTATTACTGGAAACGAAAGTGCCGTGTAACGTAGACATATTCTACCAAAATGCTCGGGGTCTGCGTACCAAGACACTGGAGTTTTTCTCTAATGTTCTTTCGTCTTGTTTTCCTATTATCGCTATTTCTGAAACCTGGCTCGGCACTGAAATTCTCTCATCGGACTTTTTTCCCCCGACTTACACCACCTTCCGCCGTGACCGAGATTTCAGTGAAACCAAACAGAAAGGCGGTGGCGTGCTGATTGCCATTGACAATTCACTGAAATCCGTTAGACGGAAAGACCTAGAAACTATCGAAGAATCGATCTGGCTAGAAATCAACCTTGAGCGCCGTGAAAAATTGTTGATTGGATGCTTCTATTTACCGCCCAGCATTTCCCCTGCCTCGTTTCACGATGTCATGTCTTCTATTGAACTTGTGATATCTTCTCATAGTGGGCGCAGAATTATTGTTCTTGGGGATTTCAATGCACCTGGAATTGACTGGAGCACGCTTACCTTTTCTCATTACAATCATTTCACAGAGAAAAGTGCAGCCTGCTCTTGGACTTTCTGGCGTTTAATTCCCTAGTGCAACATAATTCAGTCGTCAATTCCAGTGGCAACGTCTTAGACCTGTGTGTGTCAAACGATCAACCCCTTGAAGTTTCCCGCTCCAACATCTCTCTTGTACGTCCGGACAAATTCCACCCACCACTTAACGTAGATTATCTGCATCAGCCGAAACAACGAGCTACAGCAGTTACGTAAACAAATCTCCAAGATTTGCGTTCAAGCGAGGTGATTACACGGGCCTCTATCATCACTTGTCCACCGTTGAGTGGTCACAGGTTACTGACAAACCTAATGTTGATGACCAGGTTGATCGGTTTACGGAGCTTGTACTGAGCAGCATGCTTAATTTTATTCCCCAGTATACACCTAAACAACGTAAATATCCCCACTGGTTCTCATCTGAACTTATCAGTGCACTGAAGCATAAGATCACGCACACAGGAAATCTAAATGTTCTCCATCCAGCGAGTGGAAGGAAGAGTTCAGCTTTTTTTCGAACTCTCTCTAAACGCCTATATAAACGGGATCATAGTTCGTACATTCAATTCTTAGAAAAAAGCGCCTCTGACAGGCCGGCTGAGTTTTGGAAGTATGTGCGTAAACGGTCTAGCAAAAGCGGAGAGTCCTTCAGACTACTAGACTCAAATGGGGTAGAAGTGCATGCCGTCGCTGACTGTTTTGCCACACATTTCTCATCCGTTTATAAGGCCTCAGACTCCAGCACTGATATTAGACAACAGCCCAAGGCAGTTAGCTCATCCAGTGCTTTGTCGCTGGATGAAAATCTTATCAGCGAATGCATTAAGCGCTTAAAACCATCCTTATCATGTGGCCCAGATGGCATCCCCTCCGCCATACTAAAAGCATATGGTACTATATTTGTCCCAGTACTGACTACGATATTTAATAACTGCCTGGACACTTCCACATTTCCTAGCATGTGGAAAACTGCTCGTGTTTTCCCAGTATTTAAGTCGGGTTCTAAGACAGATGTTTCTAATTATCGCCCGATTTCTCTACTATGTGCCACATCAAAGATCTTCGAACTGGCTCTTCACAAAATATTGTCTTTTAGTGTGAAAAACTCACTGATTCCAAATCAACATGGTTTTCTTGCTGGCCGCTCAACTACCACAAATCTTGCTAGTTTCATGACGCAGATCTCCACACCTATTTCTCAGAGAGGACAGGTTGACGTAATCTACTGTGACCTGAGCAAGGCTTTTGACGTAGTCAGCCACACACTGATTATGGTTAAACTGGCGAACTCTGACGTTGACTTGTCGATTGTGAATCTCTTGCACAGCTATCTGCTCAATAGATCTTGTTATGTTGCCGTAAATGGCCAAACCTCTTCTTTGTATAAAGTGACTAGTGGGGTCCCTCAAGGGTCGGTATTAGGCCCACTCCTATTTTTAATTTACGTTAATGATGTTTCTTTTGCCATTCGTAATTCTTCTTTCCTCTTGTATGCCGATGACATCAAGATATTTAAGGAAATTCATTCAGTTAACGACTGTCGCTTGTTGCAGTCAGATTTGTGTTCTTTTTCCGAATGGTGCAACGGCAATAACCTTTCTCTAAATACCGCAAAGACAAAATTCATGTCTATCACTCGCAAAACATCTAGCGTGTCATTTCAATACTTTGTCAATTCTGTGCCGTTATGCAAGGTTTATGAAATCAGTGATCTTGGTGTTGTTGTTGACAGCGCGTTAAACTTTTCTTCTCACGTTAAGCGTGCTGCTATGCGGGGCCTTCGTTCTCTCGGATGTGTTTGTAGAATATCTCGAGAATTCAGGTCTCCCATGGCCCTACACAAATTGTACACGGCAATATGTCTTCCGCAACTTGAGTATGCGTCCGTGATATGGAATGGCATTGCTCAATCCAGCGGTAACACCATTGAACGAGTCCAGAAAAAATTCCTCAGCATATATAACCATCGCTTTGCTAAAAATGACTCTGGATCTCGTTCAAATACTGCTGAGTCATTATCACTGCCATCACTTCACTGCCGACGAAATCGTTCTGATCTCTTATTTCTCTACAAGCTAGTCCACGGTTTCATATGCTGCCCTGTACTTCTCAATTGTGTTAATTTTCGAATTCCGCGTAAGTTAACCAGAGAGAACAGACCGTTTCATGTACCCGCCTGCTTCTTCCAACACTCTACCGTTCACAGAATACAAAGTCTTTATAATATTAATTTTCTTGATCTTGACGTTTTTCATAGTCCACAATCACTGTTTTTATCCGAGCTTTGCACTGTTTTGACATAGTATGGCACAGTGTACAAAGTCTTCCCTTCTCCGTCTTTCCGCATAGTTGTATGTGTGCAATCTAATTTTTTATTCCCCTTCAATATTTCTCATATTGTCTTATTTTACTCCTCCCCTTTAGTGTTCATTTCTCTTTGTCTACGTGTTTTTGCTCTTTTTATTTCTGAAGACTGTCTGTATTGTATTGTTTATTTTTATTGATTTTATTTTTGCGTGCGCCTGCACAAAGACCTCACGGTTGTTCCTGGGCACGTGAAATAAATGATTGATTGATTGATTGATTGATTGATTGATTGATTGATTGATTATTGTTGTTGTTGTTGTTGTTGTTATTGTTGTTGTTGTTGTTGTGCATTCAATAACCGTATGACTTAACTATGTCCATTTCGATATTTTTCACAGAACATGTTAAAAGCTTCCTCATAACGAGAAGTACTGGCTTTCGTATTGTATTACTGTAAGTAATTAGGAGAAGGCAAATGAGTTTTCGCAACTCCCGAGATAGTTGCGCGATGTATCGCGTATTTCGAGGAGAACTCGGCCAATAAACCGCCTCAATGTTCGCCGCGCGGAAACCGATCTGCTGGGAAGTCCTTCCTGAGACGGTCTTTTAATTCGGCCAAGTGAAGCGGGAAATGACCGCAGCTTGGGCGCTGACTGCGACGGCGGCAAAGCGAAAGCAACTATTCTGCTCAAGCTTCAAACGGTGACCGCGCGCCTCTACAGCGTCTCACATGGCATCTGAGAACAGCGCAGTTCTTTTTTTCCTTCAGCGCTCTTCTATACAGTATCGTAGATATTAAGCATTGCTGCGTCCGCCAGCACAACATACCCAGTGAAGAATAGGTAATCACAATATTCGGTTGCCCCCCCCCCTTTTTTTTGCATATATACAGTCATGTAATATCCGCTGTTGAAGCGTTAATATTTAAGCAAAAAGCGTCTCAAAGTTATATATGAAAGTGTTAGTGCTGTAACCAGTTTCTTACGAGTTAAATACTATGATGAAATTCGTTCTTAATTGGAACGTGGACAATGCTTACCAATTTCATTACCATTCACGTACCGTAATATATAATGAGCCTACTTCGAACTTCACAGAGTTCTGCCTATATTACCGAAAGCTTTGCCGCAACCGAATGCTCTCTGGATTTTAATTAATCGAATTTCCTGCTTTTGTTCTTTGGTCCTGTGAAGGTTAGAGACGTGTTCTTCCCCATGGTCAGCTTCCCCTGTCCTGCACGCAACTCCAGCAAACTGACGCGCTCCACTTCTTTATCTCTTTTTTTTTTTCTCTCAGTCGAGACTTCAATGGTTGCTTTAACTGTTACTGGCACGAGGAGTCAGGGTTACTGGAACCTTACCCGCCGAACCACGAATGACGTCGGGTGAAACGCTATCAGTCGCAATGGCAGCTCACTGCCATTCTGGGCAATGACGCTCCTTGATTGCCCGTCTTGACTCTTTGTTCTGCTACTTGGTAGTAAAGTAATATAAAAAAGCATGCTCTCTTGTGCAAGCTGCAGTTACTCGAAGAATCATGCAACGAAGAGTCAGGGTTGAGCAACGTGTCCAGTCCGACAGGCTAGTTTTATGTGTCAGTGTGGGGCTTTGTGGTGTTATTCGGTGCCTCCATTATAGCCCCACTAGCTTCGGATTTAAAGTTTTTGCTGCGCGACATTCTAAGTTCCGTTAAAGCGGCACTAAAGTGCAGCAGTGAACCAGTTTAGATTGATAACTTATTCTTTGGAAACTCTAATTAATTTCGCTCTGATGGGTTTACTATAAGAAAAGAAAATGAAGGCAAATATTTCATTTTGAAATTTCGGGCCCATATCCCCGCACATAGTCGTTAGCGCGGCATCACATATTGCAAAGTACTCTTTCGTATTTTGGTCATATTGACTCAACAAAGGGTAATCTGAGAAAAATGTTTTTTCTCTCTTCAGTGTCCCTTTAAAATGGCACAATATCTTTTGTCCAGATATCCTTCCCGTCCTTCTATACGAAGTTTAGTTATTCGTTTTTGTAATCTCAATTGCTTACGTTTTTTTTTTTTACCTAAATTGAGCATTTTCGTAATCGGCAAGTGCGCTTCCCGGCGCTGCACATTCGTCCAACCGGCACCTGTCGTCCTTCAAGTGGAGACGAGGTCCTAGTTGCACGTGCTGGGGCTTGTCCATTATGCGCGTTTATATCAAGACAGCTGATTATACGTTTACCGCGTCATAGCGCAATGAAACTGCGCTTGAATACGCTGTTTGCAGTAATTGACCGCCATTAGTTGGGATAACGGCATCGCAGCAAAGCTAGCTTTACAATTATGGAAAGACTTCATGGCTTACGACGAAAAAACGTTCCCTTTGGCATTTCACTCGGCCGCTGATGTCAATGGCCGGTTCTGATAACCGCGCGCCACATACAGGAAGTCTCGCGTCGTGGTGGCCGTAGCCCAGCGCACCTAACATCGTTTGCAGTTGTTTTCAAAATGTCATATTTGAAAGCGGAAATCCTTAGCTAACTGTGGAGGTACAAAAAATGTTTTATAATTTTCAGTGCACAGTAGCGTGGACTGGCTGGGACCATATGACTATTACATGCGCTGTAACATGTCAAGCTGATCAAAACGCCCGGCCATTGTCGTCACTGCCACGTGAAGCAACTTCACTTCCGATCACAAAAATAGCTGTTGTGTGTAGCTTCACTTCGAAATCAGAGTGGTTTCTCCGTTGAAATAAAATTATAACGACTTTGTTTTCAGCTTTGCCACTCGCTCGGCGATATCGATGCATTCCACGGTACCAAAAAATCGAATAAAACGACACGTTTAATTTGCGTTGCAGGGCCTCTTTAATATTGGTCTGGCCACGCTGCTGCAAAGGTGCTTACTTAGCAATCTCGTGTTTACTACGATTATTATTGGCCCTAAAGCTGCTAGCCTTGCCTCGTTTAGCATTCCGATTTGTGCTATCGCACTCATTGGTTCGCCCATGCGGCAAAACTGTTACTTTTTTTCTTTTAGATGGGTTTTGAGCAGTACAAGGATTGATAGGAAGAAACTATATTCTTAAAAGCGCTTTGTTTTGCAGGCGGTAGGCTTCATATTAAAGTACTCAGTGCGGATGCATAAGAGGCGAATGTACGATGTCCACAGCCTTTCCAAGTTTGCACGCAAACAAGCCCGCACGACAACGCTAATTACAGATGACCGCAAGTAGATCACCAGCGAGCAATTTTCTTAGGAAACAAAGGCTGTAGATTCGAAAGTGATTAAGATACAGCGTTGCCTACGGACAGGTGCCCCGATTCACATGTGAATTAGGATGGACTGGTAGATCGCTAAATCCCTGGTGGCGATATTCATTACGACTGCCGTTGTAGTAGCACTTGTTGTGTGTTACCTAACCATTTTGAAGAATGCAACAACATGCTGCGAAACGTAAATAATAACTCATATTCAAGCATCTGCTCAAGGGGTTCATTGCTCTGTGACCCCAAAATCAGTAGCAACTGATATGGCAACGTGCGTTGGCGGGCTAGTTGGTACGACACTGAAATAAAACTGCGCGGGTGAGAGAACACAAGGAGAAGAAGTTGACAGGACAGGCGCAGACAGTGTCCTGTCAACGTCTTCTACTTGTGTTCCGTCACCCGCGCAGTTTTTTTTCAGTTATATGGAAACAATTAACGCTTGTTCCTGCTTGTTAAAATAAATGTTGAAATAAATGCGCCATTTATTAGGCAACATCCACGACAATGGGAAGCTACAGGGGCAACTAACTATCGTGTACAAGTGGGGCAATCGAAATCCGGCCGCTGTCTCGATGCCCTCGAGTAAAATGAATGCAAGAATGAATGAAGTGCGTCTTGGTGAAATGTCCAAAGTATAGGGGACGGATAAATTTTCAGCACACCGCTGACTTCAGAGTAGTTCTCTGATGGGTTTATGGTTCACGCTTCGAGTGGCCAATGGCGGTCCTGTGTTTTCGAGTGGACACGTCCATCGCGTCCCGACTTGAGTGCTTCCAGCATGGCAGCGTGCGCACAGACGCGCGCGCACGGAGACAGCACTCACGTTCCCTCCCTTGACAGCCTAGACGACTCATAATGCGGTTGGAAATGTTTGCGCCGGGTCCATCATTTCCGCCAATACCCGCCGGCAGTGGGAACTGTTCCCGCGTGAAACGCCGTTACTCGACTCGGCTCGAGAGGCACGGGCAGAGACGACCTCGCGGCCGGCGCCTTCTTCTACGCCACGTGGGAAGCGCGCCTCTTTCGTAATGGCATGCGGAAATAATTGAATCGTCGGCAAGTCTTTGGCGAAATGGCATCTCCTTTCCACGTATCTTGACACATACACCTCTATCATTGCAGTTTCTTTTTCTTTTTTCAGACACATATCCCATTTTTCCATTTCTGCACCTTTCTCGTTGCTTCAGGCAATTGCGTATACCGAAAGAGCGTATTGAATAGGAACGAGAGACGCCACTTTAATCTCAGTAGGCCGGCACCGCCTGGCGATTCAAATGTCAACGTCGTTTTTTAGCTTTCGGTGTTTTCGTTTTTAGTCCTACTTTGTCGCTTGCGGTGCAATGTTATAATATTATTTTCCTGCACTGTTCATTGATGTCTTTCTTTTTCCTTTCTGAGTCGGAAGTATACGAACAAGCATTAGAGCACGGCAGGAAGATCCCGTTCCGTTTAGCCACAGCAGGCAATAAGTGCCATCGAGAGCAACGTTTTGTAACGGCTCTCTTTTCGATGCGAAGCATCTTATGGCGGAGTTCAATCCGGTGGTGGTGTGCGGGATGACCACCCCTACTGCGCATGCGCGAACCTCTCCCACTTTCCCCCTCTCCCACGTCCCTTCCCCTCTCCCCTCTCTCTCCCTCTCCACTTCCACTCTCCCTCTCCCCTTCCCCTCTCCCACTTTCTCCCTCTACACTTCCCCTCATTCCTCCCCCTCTCCACTTCCCCGCTGAAACGCGGGCTCGACATGCCGAACCGCTGCTTCGCATCGCCTCATGGTCCCCTTTAGCGGAGATCGTGTGACTTTTTCTCCTACAATTCTATCCATTTGCTATGCAATCCGCCACGTTAAGTGTCCACTCATTCCCAGCGTTGTAGGGGTGCGGCTTCGTGCAAGCCTAAAGAAAGAAAGAAAGAAAGAAAGAAAGAAAGAAAGAAAGAAAGAAAGAAAGAAAGAAAGAAAGAAAGAAAAGAAAGAAAGAAAGAAAGAAAGAAAGAAAGAAAGAAAGAAAGAAAGAAAGAAAGAAAGAAAGAAAGAAAGAAAGAAAGAAAGAAAGAAAGCGAATAAATCCGTCGCCGTTTTCCCTAGTCCTGTTAAGACATTATTGCCTTTAGCATTATTCGCGCACTTCAAGCACTTCTCTGTCTGCCCGTATCTGTGCAACGACAAACACGAGCGGATGCCGAAGATCATGCAGTTTGAAATCGCGATCCTCATTTCTCTCACGCCGCTGCTCATCGAAACGAATTTCAGTGAGCAGCACTGGCGTTGCATACTTCTTCGGCCTACCACGCTAGGCTCAGCGTCTTCCATAGCGCCCCATTTCCGCGTTGCTCCAAAGATCTTACGTAGAGAGCACTCGGTTGCCTGGAGACAACTGCAGACTAATACATATCCCAATTTGAGTCTACTTAGCAAAATCTATCATGCACCATATCAAATGAATACGCGCAATATGGGGAACACCCAACGCTTTACGGCGTTACATGGGCCTGCCACAAACCAAAAGGTAGCGCCGATTAACAACACACCAACACCGGAGCAGTGGTAGGCTGCCCTGTCTTGCTTGAAGCCCGAATTAAAAACAGCTCAAGCTGATTGGCAGAGCTCGCAAGATGGCCACAGGGGCCCTGGAGCGACGGCTACACCTTCGTCGGGAGGATTTCTTCGCGACAATAAAGTATTCCATTCATTCATTCCGTACCCGTCAGTAGAGCGAGTTTTGGGAGGCCGCAAGAACGAACAGGATACGCAGCCCGACGTTCCTGCTAACACGAGAGCTCGTGAAATCTGCGAAGCCATCACGTTCTGAAGAAACGCAGATTCCCTGCGCAGGAAAGACCTCCAGCACCTTGAGCCACGGCCGGATTAGAAAGGCGCGCGAGCGTTCTGTCACGGAACGCTCGCGCGCCTTTCCAGTCCGGCCGTGCTTGAGCACGAACATGTTACCTTACATATGCGAGGGTTATACGCTGCTTGTCATGTTTCTCCATACATTCATTTTCTTTTAATTTTCCTCCTAACGCGCGTCGATGATAGCGCACAGGGAAACCAAGCTCAAGTTTGGGCGCGATGCTCGCGCCGCTGAGCAGCGTCTTCCCCCCCAGCGTAACTGTGGGGCAGACACTGCCCGCGAAGGCGGTTTGTCGTCGAATTTGCCAGCGGCGCCGGAAAGGACACGTGCGCGCATGCGCTCCTCATTCGGCCCAGAGCACTGCTAGTCAGCAGTAGTAACTGTGACGCACCACAGATGCAATCCGAGAGCTCTGCGCGTGTGCGGAAGCGGGGGCGGCAGTGTTGTGGCCGTGGATGCCCCCAGCTGCGATAAGAGCAGTGGCACCGCTCGACGTTGCTTTGGAAGGCTATACTGTGGTGTAATCGGCAATACGCCAAAAAGACGGGGATGGTATATCGCATCTTCTAGCGTGCCTCGATGCGTATGCGCGCATCAAGGCACCCTAGCGTCTTCTCCGAAAAAAAGCCCGCTACGTCGAGGAGCGTCTGCGGCAGTGTTGCCAGATGGCGCCGACTAAACAAGCGAATATAGTGAACTAGAACCAACTTATATGTTCTAGTTCACTATACAAACGAATAATCACCACAAAAGAAGCCCAAAATGCGGCGGCACTCCTGTGAATAAGCCCAAAACAAGCGGAAGTTCAAAAAAATGTTCTAATTCTTGAAAATTATTTTATAGTGTGCAAAAAATACTACAAGCACATAGGGAAGGTGAAAAAGTTTATTGATATTACTCTTTTCGTTATTGTTTCTTCATTTTACATAATAAAAATAGGCGCTTGAACGACTGAAAACACTGAAGGTTGTTACTTGCACTTCAGAACCGCACACTACACAGGGCCATCGTCACTGGTTTCCAATGCATCTGGAAAATCCATGTCATCCAGTTCCGCGGAACCATAGATGTTCTTCGAATTGGACACGCGTGCCGCGCCGCGCATCCCACGTGGTTTTCGAGCCGGAGGCACAGACGTGCCTTCTGCTTTACTGTTCACATGTAAACAAGAGAGAAGAATCTTCCCAGTCAAAATGACTGACTTCCCGCTTCACGAGGCTTCACTGAAAGTGACGTCAGGGCCTCTTCTGAGTTTTTCTTCCTCCATGCTGTAGCGCCTTTATAAATGTCGCCAGGAGGAAAAGAAGGACCCAAGAGCGCTAGATGAGTGCTTAGAGGGGGGGGGGGGGTCGTATATTTTGACTCAAGCCATGTATTTAACGACAAATACACGTGCCGGGCACTAAAATTATAATATTTCCTGAAAAAGCGCGAGTAAGCCCAAAAAACGCGACAAGCGACTCTAAGAATTTCCAAGCGACTCAGCCAAAAAAGAAGCCCAAATCCGCTTATAATACGCGGAACTGGCAACTCTGGTCTGCGGATGGACGTGCGCGCGGCTCAAAAAGAATAAGCGAGCAAATGAAAGACAGCTGTATGTAGAACAAGAAAGAGAGAGAAGAGAAAGGAAAGACAGCGAGGTTAACCAGAAGAAGTCTCCGGTGTGCTACACTGCACGTGGGAAGGGGACGCAAAAGAATGAAAAAGAAGAAAAAGAGATGTGACGACAGCACGCGGCAAAATACAACAACAACGTTTAGAACAAGAAAAGGGCGTGAAAAGTGAAAGGACGCAATGCGTGTCTTCGGAGCCCCTGTCGCTAAGGCGTGTAGCACAACGAAATCAGCAGCGGTTTATAGTTTGTCAATTTGTACAAATACAGTGATTCAAGTACAAATCGCACGCAAGTTTGGTCCGTAACTCAGCAGCGTTCGTGAAATGCGCATTAAGAAACGCCAAAACAAAGAACATGTCTTCTACGCGCAGGCCCATGAGTTCAATTGGTACTTGAAAAGACAGAGTGCGAAGAAAAAAAAAACACGGTTGATCCCTCCGTCATAGGAATCGGAATAACACGAAAGTAAAGCGTGCGCTTACAGAAGTAACTGAATGCTTACTGTACATTGATATAAGAGAGATTGCACAATGTATATGGATGTCTGGCAGCTAATGGCGCCGTTTAACGTGTATGCACCCACTTCGATGATTGGTGGTACATCTCCATCCCGACGTCTAACGTCCATGTTAGAGGATTAAACAAAACCATTGTGGTTGCTGTAGTAGTTAACGGCGAAAGCGTAATCAGAGAACGAGGTGTGATAGCCAGAAGAGCGTCGCATATTGGACGCAGAACTTGGTCGCCATCCCGCGGCATGTTAAAATGTGATTGAACACCACGGCTGGACTAGAGGGAAACGCAAAGCGCGTCGTGCCGCCCCGGTAGCCCGGCCGCGATTTTTCTCGAGGCGAGCGCGTGAGCATGGAACGCGGTGCTACAGCCAGGTGAGGCAGGCGCGCGTCGCAGAGCTATTTTTGGTTTGTATTAGCGTGATGCTGAGCGAGGCCGACGCTTTTACGACGCTTGGGCAAAGGTCGCCACCTCGCGGTGTGTTAAGGCATTGACAAAATTCAACTTCTATTGAAAACGCGCCGAATGGGACGGACGTGTAAACGCGTTGCAGGTGCTAGTCGCGGAGGTCACAGCAATGACGAATTACTTTACCTTACCACTCCCAGAGGTCAACACCACCCAGCCGACCAGGAGAGTGGTAGATATAAAAGGCGCGTTCGTGAAGCCTCCAGAGTCTGTGACCGTGGCGCAGTGGATAGCGTGCCCGGCATTTGTTGTTGCGGACCGAGCGGTCGTGGGTTCGATGCCCGTTGACGGTACCTTTCTTTCTTTGCCATCTGATTGTGTATATTTTTCGACGTCATTTCCGTGACGGAAATACGTCACTGAAGTCTTGGTGGACCCCGGCATAAAACACTTTCGTGTTAAAATTTCGGCTCCAATCCACGCCGCGAAGGTAGTTGGAAAGCGAAGCTGTATCAAACACCACGCATGCTGATGAGGGGAGAGTAACGGTGGAGGCCACCGCTTTGTGGTCGCTGTGGTAGACCGTGACTGGTTCCGCGACCATCTTCAGCAAGACGAATTTGTTCCTCTGTCAAACACTGTATTCATGCAGTTCTTCTGGCGTCTTTATTTCCGTGGTCTACCCATGGCAGAACTGAATTAGTCGCTAGACGGGTCTGCCTTTTATATATGGAATCGGGAAACACACGCGGGGAGAAGGAAGAGCCATTTGACGTCATTCGAAGCACTCGTCTGAAGTTCGAAGCAGCTGCAGCCCAATTCTTTACCGGGAACGCGTGGGAGGGTGTTCCCATTGTTCGCAGGCGCCTTATCATCCAGCATGCGGTTTTGATGCTTATTGAAACGAATACTGAGCTCTATGATGTATGCCTGATTGCAAAGAAAGATATGCTGTTTGCCTTCAATTGTTAAAGGGCCCCAGCTACCCAGAGGTCGAAATTTAGTTGTGGCGTTGCAGTTGTGCACGAGTCTACAGAAATTAATAATAATAATATCTGGGGTTTTACGTCCCAAAACCACGATATGATTATGAGAGACGCCGTAGTGGAGGGCTCCGGAAATTTCGACCATCTGGTGTTCTTTAACGTGCACCTAAATCTAAGTCTACAGAAATTGCGTTCCTCGGCTCGTCTGTCCACCTCTCTGAATGCCCTTCCTCAGCGTCCGAGGTGAAAACGCAAGGAGTGCGCGCATCTGCTCGCACAGAAGCACGCGAGAGTCTGTTGGTGGTTCAGAGGCCTTCTGCCCGCGGAGACGAAACCGTTGCGGGGTATACAGCTTCGCCGTAAACCATGTTTGCCTGCGCCCTCCTGATTGGTGACCTGTCGGCTTACCCTACCGACATCGTAGATCAGAGCTTACAGGTCTTGTGCATATTGATAAGCTTTCACTAAAGAAGCAAAAGGCAAGCGTGATAGGTTGCTCTCGTAAATTGCTCATTTGGGAGACAGGCTTGACTTTTCAGCTGGCGCGAAATGTTTCATGCAAGCAATAAAAAGAACCCAATACCGTCGTCCGCCTCGCAATAAAATTCTGTACGGAAGATCGGCTGCATTAAACGTAATTTGTGACGTCATCACTTCCCCCATCTGTTCGCGGATATCTTACGCTGAAAAATTACGTTACAATGCCTATTAACCCGAGCAACGTAACGTGTTTTGACATGCGATATGTGACTGTAGTCACGCTGAAACATCTACAGAATAGAGGTCAATAAAGCCTGAACTTTAAGAACCTGGACGCCTTGCTATGCTCCACTATGCTAAAGATTTATCTCGGGTTAAAGCCTTCTGTTTACTGACACATTTCCATCTCAATGGCATCGTTTCAGTGAAACACATGTTTGATACGTGACTAAACTGCGCCACCTCCAGCTGCCATATAAAGTTCTAGAAACGTGGAATTCCGTGTGCAGTTTTCTAATACTGCAAAGTCATTGCCTTGCTTCAAATGCAGTAAAGACAGGCGCATTCTTTCTCCAGTTTTCTATCCCAAGAGCGCAAGAAAGAAAATCGAGTTGTACACACTGACATGTGTGCTCGAAGAAGAGCTCCCAGCGAGATGCGTTTTCACCACCTGTCATGCCACTCAGCCAGCCTTATCTGCGTAGGCTTACGAGCACGTGTTCACCCACTTACGCGCCGCCGAAGAAATGCTGCGAGGACTCTTCGATTTACGAGCGTAAAGACGAAGGAGCAATCTCGCGCATTTTGCCGGCCTCTCCTATTATTCCGCGCTCGGCAACGCGACCCGATGTTTTTCCCGTTGCCTAAAGTTTTGGCCTTTTACCTATGCGTGCCATAGCACGACGGAGCGTGCTTATACATTTTCAGCGCTGCTTGTTTCTGTGCCTCCGGGCTCGCGGCTGTGTAAAACGAGCGGCCACCGCGCAGCCCGGAGTTTCACGCGTCGCTATAGGAACCGGTCTCGAGCGAAAAGAAAGAAAATCGCTTTTATTTGATCAAAAAAGGGAGGCCCTGGGGAGTGTAAACAACTCGCTGCAGCGGCCTTTCAGGCGGAACGGACGGCGGCGCCGGTCAACATGGCCAAGTCGATTGGCAAAGAAATCTGCGCGTCTCAAATTTTAAGGGCCTACGGACGTGAAACCTTTAAGCTCGAAAGCCTCTCTTATGGCGCGTTCACACTTGGCCTCGATGGGGGCGAAAGCGGCAAAACTCACCGGAAATTCACTCGCTTCGCCGCCTAAGCGGCCGGAAAACCACGCCGCGAGGCGGACGCGAAAAAATCGGTCCGAGACCGATTTTTCCGCCACGCGAAAGCGGATCGCCTTTCCGCTTCACGGGAAGCCGTACTTTGGCTGCGCTAGCTCAAATCACGTGACGTAAACAACAGACCGCAAATTCAACATGGCGGCCAAGGCGTCGGCGGTGGCTCACATCGGCGCATTTGCAAACTACCCGTCCAGCACGACAAGACTCACAGCCTCGACAAGGACGCGTTCCTCGAGAACCTGGTTTGGATTACGATTGACAAGAACACTGGAAGTAGAAAAAGGTGTAGCAGTAGCGAGTCGGCGTGCCCCAACGTGTCTCGCTTCTTGCAAAGCCGGGTGAATCCGCCGCCGCAGCCACTGCTGCCGTGTCCGCTTATGTAGTTTCTGCTGGTGTATCTCCCGAAACGGCGGTTTGAAAAGGTGAAAGCTATTTATTTTCCGTGTTTTGCATGCTCAATTTGAATTCGGTACGAAATTAAATGCTCAGGAAACGGGGAAAAGAGAATGAATTCTCGAAGTGGCGAAGGCGGCGGCGGCGGCGGCGACAGCATGCTGGAGAGGCAGAACAAATGTGAACATTTCCGACGCGCGCGAAAACGGTTTTCCGGCCGCTCTGGCGCTTTCGCTTTCTCTTCGCTTCTCAAGTGTGAATGCGCCTTTACAGTTTATGCGCTAGCGACTACTGCCGTGTCAGCGATGTTTGTCGCGTCTCGCTCGGCCCACTTAGGGACCTGATCGGCGAAGCGTGTCTAATGTTAAGCATTGGTCAGTCCTTCTTAAGCAGATGCGCATGCGTGACTGGTGAAAAGGCTAGGCATGGCTCGTTTTATGGCGTTAAACTTGTGAGCTGTGGTGAAGAGAAAGCAGCAGCAGGAATTGACCCGTGGGTGTTTGAAAGCCCTTTGTTGTGTGTCAGTACGCCCAGGAAACATGCCTACCATAATCTCTTACCTGTCAATATGCTGCGCAACGTACTTATACGTGTGATACTGCGCACCCTATGTTTCGTGGTAATTATCGTGCTTATTGCTGATTATTCAAAGTACTTACATCATCGGAGACCCATACTGATATTTTATGTCACAACGTTTCCTTCTAAATACATAAGCATTTCTATGCAGACTCAACAAGAAAACTGCCCGTCCGTCCATCTGTCACGTAAGACGATCATCGTCATGAAGAAATAAATTAAAACAAAACAAGTTTTCTTGTCGAGCCTGTATATATAGTGCTGGATAGTCTGAGGCTGCCGAGTTAGCGCGAAAGGGCGGCCGCTCTCCGCAGCACCTAGCTTATTGGCAGCCGTGAAAACAACATTAACACCGAATCTATGTAACACTTCCTACTTTCTTTAGCCTGTGAGATACGCAATGAATGTACGGTACACCTACGACACGTTTCTTTCTATCGCCAATAAGCTAGGTAAGATATGTGCCGCTGTTCAGAGGAAGATTGAGCGTGTAAAAGACAGAAAGCGAACCGATATTTGTTTCGTAAAATACACAAACAAATTCCCTGATTGCCGTACAAGTGTGGTGTATAACGTTCCTTTCAGCTGCGGCCGCTTCTACATAGGACAGAGGGCCGCTGCATTAACCAGAGATTATTAGAACACAAAAGATCACTAACCGGAGGCTCACCTTCTAATCTATCGCTACATTGTCGAGATTGTAAGTGCACGCCAAAATTCAATGAATGCGCAGTTTTGTACCGACCTAGGAATGAAGAAACGCGTCTGATGATTCAGGCATGGCATATCGAGAATAGTGGTAGCGCGTGCGTGAGCCAACCGTCGATTAACTTGCATAAAGATGAAATCAAATGCCTTAACAGTTATCTTTCGCGTAGGCCCCCACGCGTGCCGGATTGATAGGTTCGCCTATTGCATGGGCATTCCCAGATAAGTTTTCGTGCCTTCATTCTTTTTTGCCGTTGTGCATCTATTCAGTTGTTAGTCGGCGTTTGTGGTGTCCTGACTTCTTTCGTGTGTCCGTGTTTGCACGCCCTGTCTTTTTTAGAATTAATACTCACCAACTAGCTCAGCTCTCTGTTATTCTAAGATAGCTTAGTAGCGTTTGCTGTCGGGCTAAATGGCAGAAGTTGAATTAACTGGCGCGAATGCTCGGACAGGGACAAAGAACCCAGGACGCGGACAAGTGCGCTTGTCCGGATTTGTGCCGGTAAATTCAACTTCAGGCAAGTAAAGACATCTGACAGATGCCTCAGTGGGCAAGGTTTTCCCTCTTTCCCGCCATATTACGAAGCACGAGATACTCTCCGAAAAAGAGAACGCAATTCGCAGAGTAATACTGTTTGAGTAAGCAGAATGTGCGTAAGCAGAACCTACGCATCCTACAACGTGCACACATGCTTTCTTGTATTTGCTAAATCCGCGAGTCATAAGGCTGTTCGCAGCGTTCTTGCTCGCACAGCATCGCACGGAGACAGACCATCCTCCGCCGTGAAGGACCCAGCGACGGCGCGAAGTGGAGATCGCAAATGGGTTGCAGCACGGTCATCACTGCCGGAAGCGACACTCTACGAAGCAACGAGCCGCGACCAGCTGATTGGTTTAGCGAGGAGGGCCTTCAGTGCGTATTTTCGAAATGTAAAACGCTAAGAAGAAAAGAGCGGGGGGTTCTCCTTTCTCTACCGCCATAACCGAATTACATGCGACGAAGTGTTGCATAAATCAAGTTGACAGCCCACGTGTAGGGAGCGGCACCTCCTTTGTGTCAGTTTTTTGCTGTGACGCTGCGTGGACGGATACGGTGGTGCATTGTTTGTATAAATAGGCTGCGCGCGAGCGAGGAGACGTCGAGCAAACAAAAACGAAAGCCTATTGCAGTTTATCAGATGAATATGTCTTCGCCAAGAAATCTCGTTGCGTAATAGGTGACTGAGACCCCGGTTAACGCAATCATACGCAACGTTGAAGAAGCGCGCGCTGCCGTTTTCCGATAGATTTGCGACAGAAGACGACAGGAATTCTCGAGAACCTTGCACTGTTTGATCGTTCGATCCCAGCACACAATATCACACAACGGTCCGCCTCCTAAGTTGTTGACGTTATGAGAGAGGGAAAAGAAGAAGAGGAAAAGCAGGGACGTTTGCTACAATGCACCGGCGATAAGAGAAAGGGAAAAATGTTGTTCTTGTGCAGCGTTTGGCGTAGTTCTAAATCCTGCGCTACATGCAGCTCCACTGCCGTGAAACCTGAGGAAGAGCGTAACACGGGCGCCCGGCGATCACCGTTCGTGGAGTTCCGTCTGCTCTGTTGACCAAACCGCCGATGACGCCACTGTTTGAGGTAAGCGTGTAGGTTTGCCCGGCCACGGCCGCTAAATAATGGCCCGGCGCTAGAAGAATCTTGTGAGGGAGGTTCGCAAACTCGGTAAGCGACATGCGCGCCACTTTTTGCTGCGCTTTATTGATTTCCTGCTTGTTACGGCAGTTGAGATACGTGTCGTCTGCGGCGAGTTCCGTCAGGTTGCTGTCCCCTTCAGATGTAGCGCCGTAGAAGAAGAGCTGGTGCGAGGAGCAATCGCTTGCTTAGCGAGGCGGTTGTTCTTGCCTGAATCAGCCGCTTCTTTCCGAAACGTTTCTAGATATTTTATATTAAATATCGCGATTGCTTCCTAGTTATTTTTGTCAATTTTATTATTTTATACCTTCGTTTATTTTAACCCAGTTTTGAACATTTCAGCCTTGTTTGAGGCCTGTGTTGAGCGCTTGATTGTGCGCGTGATCACACCGCATAAGATACATGAATGGACGGCAAGCCGAGCCACTACAGTGCTACGCGCTTAAAAGTTAGAGAAGACGAGCACTGCACGCACACTCAGCACAGTCGGTCACTGAGGCACAGAAACCAAGGCGGTCAGCGTAGAGGGGGCAAGCAATTGAAAGGGGCCCGACGTACTCGAGTGGCAGTTTGACTTATCGGTGAAAGCGGAAATTTACGCAGGCCCTTTGAGAGAATTTTACAGTATGAACTGAGAAGACACTGCCGATTCTAAGCGCTAAATATTTGGAACACGCGCACGAAAACTCACTATTTTACTGAAAAGTCAATGGATGGATGGATGAATAAACTTTATTTCGGTCCCTCGGAATGCGCCCTAGCACGTTGCGGGCCGCTCCCACGTCGGAACAGAAAGACCAAGTCTCTCTGCTGCGTCGCGGGCCCGTTGGACTGCCCATAGTTGTGCTTCGAGTCCGGAGCTGGTAATAGTCAATGAAATTATTTAATTTTCAGGCTATCGGACGTTCAGTGCGATTTAATGGCGTTTTCTTGAGAGTTGGTACCAAGGCTCTTTTGAACACTGTGGTTATAGTGAGGAAAGAACGGCCAAAGGAAAGGTAACTGTAGTAGCACAGTAATAAATACTGCATCAAGAAGAATGTTGTCATAGGCTCATTTCAAAGCATGCGGAAATTCAGTGAGAAATAAGTGGGAACTTGTCCATTGATGTATTCGTGCTAAGAACAAAGCAATGGGTTCGATACCCGATTGCGGAAGCCACGTTTCGATCGAGATGGAAGGACAAAAAGAACGACCAAGCTTTCGGCGCACCTACGCAGATGTTCAATGAACTTTCCAGTGTGGTGTTCCTCGTTGTTCACTGAGCCGTGTGTATTCACTGTGCTGTGTCAAGACGTAACACCCTGCATGTTAGTGTGGATTTACTAATGCCATTCGAATTATTGCTTTGTCAGTTACGCTGCAATTATTTTCGATTTCTTTTTCTGTTCTAGCAATGTCGTCATAGAACACTTGCGCTGAAAAATGCTTGCGCCCTAAAATCCAAAAGTCCCTTTCGACCCAAGTTCGCCCGAACACCTAGAACAGCTAACACAGTTAACATGCAACACATGCTACGCGTAATGAGGCAACGGAAAAATAATATTGCGCGGATTATTATAGGACAATACACATAAATGTGCATCTGTAATTATAGTGCAACAACAACGCAAACATTGTAGTTGCACTATAAATGTGTTGGTGGTTCCCGTGTTGCACTCTCGGAAACCGCCATATTGTGCTATCTCGGACAGTTCCCGTTCCGTCGGGTTCCACTTTGTGTTTCTTTTAATATTGTAATCCAAAGTAAATCTGTTCCTATTCTTTCAGCCTACTGATGGAAGCATAATGTGCTAATTTCTGTTCCTGTTCTTTCAACCTATTTTAATATTGCAAAATGAATTGCAGTCATCTTTAACTAGTGCAAGCATCCTTCCCTGCTTTTACAGCTGTGCAAACATTCAGCGGCACAAAAAGAAATAAGCTGCATTCGATAACGGACTACGTTCGAGTGCGTTCATTAGGCTGCATGTCGCGACCAGACGTACAGCGCTGCATGAGTGCTCTGCCGCTCATACACTTCCAGCCGCTCGAGCGAGCTATGAAGACCCGCTTGTGAAGCATTTGTAGCTTTCTGTAGTTTTTATGCAATCACGGTTATGATGACAATGATGTGAATAATGTCGCGTCTTTTCGGACTGAATGCATGAAAAAGTGTTTCCGCGCACCATGTTGTATGTTAAATAATTCGTAGGAAGAAGAAACAGTCTGGGGTGGTATTCTGGACACTGTCAAAATCCGCCATGTCGAATTTCGCCGTTGATCAACACTGATTAGCCAGAGGGCTGCTACGGCATCTGTGATTGGCTTAAAAAATCGCCATCGGGAAATTTGACAGCGTCTAGAATACCACCCTTGCTTTTATGTTGAATTTAATGATCTGGTCTATCGCGTGCCTCAATGTCAACACAGCCATGACTCATCATGCACCTCCTTACTTGTTGTGTCGTTGATTACGACTGAAGAAAAAAAAAGAACACTGTTTGCTGTAATGCGAAGAGATTGCAATGATAGCGATCGATTGGCCGGTGTAGAATGGGTTGCTCTACGATTGGCCATCCTGATTGGCTGGGCCTGGCAGCATTCTGGCAGTGATATCATCAGAAATCACGGAGGATTCTTGCAGCATCAGTGACTACAATTTTAATAAAAGCAATTGCTTATCATCACATAAACGACAGAGTTATCGCCAGACATCAAAATTAGGTGCGGTACGGAAACCACCTTCACGACGAAGAAGCAACGTGCTGTTTTTCGGGTGCAAGAGCAGGCTCTGTCTGTCGCGTGGACTGCACCGTATTATTAATACAGGGCGCGGACGTTTCTTCATGCTTACCCGAGTTTCGCCTCGTGCGCTGTTATTTCTCCCTCGAATGCGGAACAATCGGCGCAATCGGTCGGTGGAGCGAGCGAACTGCTTCTATCGGTCGCAAGGGTGCCGTCAATGCGGCGCGCGTCGAGCGGTGGCAGCATTGTGCCGCGATGCCTTATCTCAATTTCTCACGGCACAAGCGACGCGCCACTGCTCCGCGTGAATGATCGCTTCCCACTGAGCTCCGAGACGGATCGTCCTTTACTGGGCCCGCGAGAGCTGCCGCAAAAGAGAATATACGACACGGGTGCCTATGGCCGCCAGGATATTATTGCCTCCCTAGCCCAATCCGCGGAACGAACTGCTGCTTATCTTAGAAAGGAAAGCAAAGAGACGGCCAGGACCACTCACACTGTCATCGCTGTAATCACCGCAATTTGAGGGTGATGCTAACTTTTCATTTCATTTCGACCGGCTTCTCGTTGTAATCAACGTGCATTTTCAGTGCTTATTGGTTTGTCTCTACTGGGTGATCCTACTGGGTGAACACGCAGCTGGGTTGAAGGCAGACGCAAGCTTTGTGTGGGGGTGAACTTAATACCTTTGAGCGTTTCTTTTGACGAAAATGTACTGCAAGGTACTGTTTTCAAGCACAAGTAATCAGCATGCTTTGCCACTTTCAACGTAGTATCAAGTTTTAATGCTTCTGATGGCATTCACGCCTTCAAGGCTACAAGCTTTCGTCTTCAAAAGGCAGTAAATGGTACGGTGTTCCTCAACAGCTGGCCAGAATTTCATGGGTTCATTTCAGTGTTTGATGTCCCCAAATTATTTGGACACAAAGCATCCAGCTGCACATCATATATATATATATTGGCACGTAAGTAAACAGTACTCGCGCCAGTCTCCTTTACGTCGCAGGCGTAGCACTAGCTCAAGCAGCTAAATATTTAGCATATTTACGCAGCACACATTTAATAAGAGACAGCTGGATTCCTCCCGTTTCAATATCTGCCTAACTAAGAGTAGCACAGTTTCGCTTGTAAAGGATAGTCGTTACAGGATTAAACTCGCGCAGATAACTTCCAAAAGGGATCGATGAACGATATTGCAGGTGACACTCTCTGCTGGCACGCTTTTGTGAACAAGACGCATTATTGTAAGAGCGCTCGAGAAAAAAAAAATATATGTTCCGCGAAACTACCCGCAAAGCGTACTCTAATTATTACGCGATGCATGTTAAAATGATGAGTTTTCACAAAACTTGGCGCGCAGCTTAAAATATGCGTCAACAAAACATCGTTTCACTCTTTCGCGAGCTGCACTGCAATTACGACTCACGCGCACTACAGCGAGGACGTTTTTTTTACAAATGTAACAGCGTACGTACCTGACGAGGTTGCTTCCGCAGCCTGCTCAGCCCGTACTGTATTATACATTGCGGACTTGCATGAGCAAGGTGTTCTTGACTTTCCGAAAAAAAAAAAGAAACACAGCGAAAATGTCCAGGCTAGAAAAAACGCGAAACACGCTCTCCGATGGGCTGAGTTTCGGGAGTTTCGCGTTCGCTCTGTGTAGCGTCTGCTGATATGGCAGCCCGGGCATGTTGTTTCGTCGCATGTGCGATAGATGGCGCGAAGCGCGATGCAAATGGCGCTACGCATAGAATTTTCTGTGTTCTGGTATATACACCGAGAGTGACCATATCTAATTGCTATCGCAATAAAAGTACAGATTTATGGAATGTGCTCGCAAACCACCGGCAGATATAGCCTAGTACACTTTCTCCTGTCTTTGTAAAGAAACATTTTTTCACATGGTGTGGGGATGCATACAAAACCCTCGCACCGCTACTCTAACCGAAGAGCAGTGGGAGGCCAAGCTATCGGACCCAGACCTGAAGAATCAGCGAAACCTGGTTCAACGGGCACGAGAGATGGCGAAGGCCCGCGGCTACCTGGAATAAGAAGGCCGCCTACCTTGGGCGCACAGTGCGCTTGCTCAGAATAAACGTTTATTCTCTCTCTCTCTCTCACACACACGCATAATATTGCACAATGACGTAACTAATTCATAATCATAATATCAGAGGCTTTAGGTGCCAAAATCACGATATGATTATGAGCTGTAGTGGAGGAGTCCGGAAATGTAGACTACATGAGTTCTTTAACGTACGCCTGAATCTAAGTAAGCGGGACTCTATCATTTCGCCTCCTTCGAGACGCTACCGCAGCGGCCGGGATGAATCTCCGCAACTTTCGGGTCAGAAGCGGAACACCGACACTGTACCACAGCGGTTAAGCTGACAAGCTAATTAAGATGGAACGGTATTTGCCACTCGGTAGTTATGTGGTCGCCATTTATTCCTCAATGGAGAATTGGAGTCTCAATGTGAGCAATTGTCGCTGTCACATTGCGAACACTTTGATTATGTACCGGAATTTTCTTCTGCTTTCGCTGTACGCATGTTTAATGACTTATGATTTGTTTTGTTACAGACGCCCAAATCTTTAACTATCGTACGCAAGCGCCGACTTTTTTATGCGTCAACGCCGTACGACGGTGCCAAGTTGCAAACAGGGCGAGAGTAAGCGCAAAAAAAAAAAACATGGTTGATCCCTCCGTCATAGGAATCGGAATAACACGAAAGTAAAACGTGCCCTTATATAATGTTTACTGTACGTTGATATAAAAGAGCTTGCACAATGTATATTGATGTCGGGCAGCTATAGCAGCGTTTAACGTGGATGCACCCACTTTGATGATTAGGGGTACATCTCCATGCCGACGACTAACGTCCATGTTCAATGATTAAACAAACCCTTGTGGTAGCTGTAGTAGTTAGCGGTGAAAGCGTAATCAGAGAACGAGTTGTGATAGCCAGACTAGCGACCCATATTGGACGCAGAACTTGGTCGCCATGCTGCGGCATGTTAAAATGTGATTGAACACCACGGCCGCACTAGAGGGAAACGCAAAGCGCGTCGTGCCGCCCCGGTAGCCCGGCCGCAATTTTAGGGGCGAAGCTCCTTAAAGCGGCACCCGTTCGTCCCTCGTAGTTGTCGTAGTCGTAGTGCGTAACCAGTCGTAACGCTAGTACCTGATCTTGACCTCCAAGGTGGTGCCGGCGGGAGATTTTTCCTGTGCGTTGTTGAATAAAAAATTCGCAGCGTGCGCGTTAACTAAAAGCCGAATTATTCTGTCTCTCATTCCCCATTAGCAGCCATTGGCATGTTCCAGTAGGAAACGTTAGTAGAAGTAGAAGTGTAAGTGTTAGCTAAAAGCCGACTTCTTCTGTCTCTCATTCCCATTAGCAGCCATTGTTTACTTCCAAGGTAGTGCCTGGTGAGATTTCTCCTGTGCGTGATTAAACAATAAAAATTTTGTTCAAAACGCCGTTGATTGATGAAATAAACCAACGAAAGACGCCAGATGTTTTCTAAAAGCAAAACGAAAGAACGCCAGATGTTTCTAAAGCAAAACGAAAAGACGCCAGCTGCTTAACGAAAGACGCCAGATGTTTTCTAAAGCAATGGTTTTCTAAACAATGAAAATTCACAGCGTACATGTAAAATTAAAGTGAGCTGCAAGTCGTCATAACTCATCGAACCTTTAGTATAAACGCGCCCGATCTCACGTCGGTGATGGTGTACTGGGCAGAATTCACGGAAGATTCACGGTTTACCGATGAACCTCCGCAGCTTCGCCCACTCATCATCATTCACTCCGTGAATATGCTGTGATTTTTTTTCTCGGGGCGAGCGCGTAGGCGGGGAACGCGGTGTAACAGCCAGGTGAGGCAGGCGCGCGTCGCAGAGCTATTTTTGGTTTGATTAGCGTAATGCTGTGAGCGAGGCCGACGCTTTTACGACGCTTGCGTTAAGGTCGCCACCTCGCGGTGTGTTAAGGCATTGACAAAATTACACTTCTGTTGAAAACGCGCCGAATGGGACAAACGTGTAACGCGTTGCAGGTACTAATCGCGGAAGCCACAGTAATGATGGATTACTTTATTTTGCCGCTCCCAGAGGGCAACACCACCCCGCCGACCGGGAGAGTGGTAGATATAAAAGGCGCGTTTGTAAAGCCTCTAGAGTCAGTGACCGTGGCGCAGTGGATAGCGCGCCCGGCATCTGTTGTTGCGGACCCAGCGGTCGTGAGTTCGATGCTCGGTGACGGAACTTTTTTTTCTTTGCCATCTAATCGTGTACATTTTTTCGACGTCATTTCCGTGACGGAAATACGTCACAGAAGTCTTGGTGGACCCCGGCATAACACACTTTCGTGATAAAAAAAAGAAAGCATTTGCGTCGTCAGATAAGCTGACGATCCACATTTGTTAAATTATCTCATGCGCACGGGCCTGTGACGTCTGCGGATTTCATTTGCTCGGTCGCTTGCTGATCTTCGGAATATAAGATAAGAGCAAGACGCGTTGCCTGTTCGTCTGAACTGAGTTAATGCAGGGTGACGTTCCCACGAAGGAACAGCTAAGGAGACGATGAGCCAAGCTGAGCGGACTTCGTGGGCATGCGTTTACTCTCGCCCTCTTTGCAACTTGGCTCAGTCGTACGGCGCTGACGCACAAGAAAGTCGGCGCTGGCGCACGATAGTTAAAGATTTGGGCGGCTATACATACCAGTCCTTCTAGGCGCATTTCTCGCACTCGGTGTTACGGGAAGCTTTCCCAGCGCAAAATGTCAAGGAAACGTGCGATGACAGAAAGCCGCTTAGTCGCGAATACGTTCAAGCGAGCGTGTCAGCCCTAAGAGACATCTGTATTGTGCCTTTTGCCTTTTGTGGTCCGCAGAATCGCACGGATGTTAGATGGCTTGGAAGCCATAAATAGGGAGGTCCCCCTCTGTCATATACGGAGGTCCCTGCACCCTTTGCCGGACGTTATTCCCCCCCCCCCCCCCGCATCCGAGATTACTTTTACGATCATCTTTTCTAGCGCTATAGACAATCAATGTGGAGGGCAACAAAGCCGGGATGAAATTATTGGTCACGGAGCGAGCGCGCAATTTCGGCCGCGCCAATGGCGTCACGTGCGCCGACGAACGGCCGAGCATCCGCGCCGAGGAGCACGGAGCTCACGTCGCTGCTACGCCATCGGGTCAGTCCAAATTTATATCCACGCTCCGTGACCCCGTTTAATCTCTCGGGCTTCTTGGTTAACGAGCTCATTGGAAGCACGGAAACCAAGTTGCACAAGAATCTGAGAGCAGGGTCGAAAACTGATCACTGATCAGCAGTTCTCGTCATCCGATGTTTGAACAGGGGAATAATTATACTGCACGTCGAAGAAGATTTTTCTAAAAGGTTGTAAAGTTTGTCATGTGTGAGCTCACACTTAGGCAAAGAAATCTTGGGAGTTCGGCAGGTATGGTGTGTTGTGGTCCACTATCTATATATTACCCGAGAGAACCGGCCCATTGACCCATTACTGTACACTATATATTACTGCACACTGCATACTACTCTCTCTCTCTCTCTCTCTCTCTCTCTCTCTCTATATATATATATATATATATATATATCATTATCATCATCAGCCTGTCTACGCCCACTGCAGGGCAAAGGCCTCTCCCATGTTCCGCCAATCAACCCGGTCCTGTGCTTTCTGCTGCCACGTTATACCTGCAAACTTCTTAATCTCATCTACCCACCTAATTTTCTGTCTCCCCCTCACGCGTTTGCCATCTCTTGGAATCCAGTCAGTTACCCTTAATGACCACCGGTTATCCTGCCGACGTGCTACGTGCCCGGCCCATATCCATGTCTTCTTCTTGATTTCAACTATGATGTCCTTAACCCCCGTTTGTTCCCTGACCCACTCTGCTCTCTTCCTGTCTCTTAAGGTTACACCTATCATTTTCCTTTCCATCGCTCGCTGCGTCGTCCTCAATTTAAGTTGAACCCTTTTTGTAAGTCTCCAGGTTTCTGCTACGTAGGTAAGTACCGGTAAGATGCAGCTGTTATATACCTTCCTCTTGAGGGATAGTGGTAGATTACCATTCATGATTTGATAATGCTTGCCGAATGAGCCCCAACCCATCCTTATTCTTCTAGTTATTTCACTCTCATGGTTCGGCTCCGCGGTTACTACCTGTCCTAAGTAGACGTATTCCTTTACAACTTCCACTGTCTCGCCACCTATCGCAAAGCGCTGTTCTCTGCCAAGATTGTTCCACATTACTTTAGTTTTATGCATATTAATTTTCAGACCTACTCTTCTACTTTCCGTATCCAGTTCAGTAATCATGAGCTGTAATTCGTCTCCCGCGTTACTCATCAATGCAATGTCATCAGCGAATCGTAGGTTACTGAGATACTCTCCATTAACTCTTATCCCTAACTCTTCCCAATCTAGGGCCCTGAAAACCTCCTGTAAACACGCGGTGAATAACATTGGCGAGATCGTGTCTCCCTGCCGTACGCCCTTCTTTATTGGGATTCTGTCGCTTTCTTTATGGAGGACTATAGTGGCTGTGGATCCGCTGTAGATTTCTTCCATTATGTTTATATAGGCTTCGTCGATGCCTTGATTCCGCAGTGCCTGCATGACTGCTGATGTCTCCACCGAATCAAATTCCTTCTCGTAATCTATGAAGG
This sequence comes from Rhipicephalus sanguineus, assembly GCF_013339695.2. Classification (NCBI taxonomy): domain Eukaryota; kingdom Metazoa; phylum Arthropoda; class Arachnida; order Ixodida; family Ixodidae; genus Rhipicephalus; species Rhipicephalus sanguineus. The sequence goes on along the minus strand of NC_051180.1, from coordinate 9,338,834 downwards.
CTATGTATAGGGGTTGGTTGTATTCCGCGCATTTCTCTATCACCTGATTGATAGTATGAATATGGTCTATTGTTGAGAATCCTGTACGAAATCCTGCCTGGTCCCTTGGTTGATTGAACTCTAATGACGTATTAATTCTGTTAGCAATTACTTTTGTAAATAGCTTGTAGACAACGGGCAGTAAGCTTATGGGCCTGTAATTTTTCAGGTCCTTGACGTCCCCTTTCTTATGGATCAAGATGATGTTGGCATTCTTCCAAGATTCTGGTATCCTCCCCGTCGAGAGGCACTTCGTATACAGGGTGGCCAGTTTCTCTAACATAATCTCTCCACCGTCTTTCAACAGGTCTGATGTTACCTGATCCTCACCAGCTGCTTTGCCTCTTTGCATTCCCTTTAGGGCTTTCTTTACTTCTCCTGTCAATACTGGTGGGATGTCAGATTCCTCTGCGCTATTACTCCTTCTTACGTTATCATCCTGAATGCCTCGGCTGCTGTACAGATCTCTGTAGAACTCTTCCACTACCTCAACTATTCTATCCATATTGTTTGTGACCTTACCTTCCTTGTCCCTTAATGCATACATCTGATTTTTGCCTATGCACAGTTTTGTCTTCATAGCTCTGAGGCTTCTTCCGTTCTTTAGAGCATGCTCAATCCTCTCCATATTATACTTTCTTATGTCGGCTACTTTACGCCTATTAACTTCGAAAGCTCCGCCAGCTCTATTTTGTCTGTTGCATTTGAGGCTTTCATAGCTTGGCGTTTAGCTATATATATATATATATATATATATATATATATATATATATATATATATATATATATATATATATATATATATATATATATATATATATATATATATATATATATATGTGTGTGTGTGTGTGTGTGTGTGTGTGTGTGTGTGTGTGTGTGTGTGTGTGTGTGTGTGTGTGTGTGTGTTTTCGGTTGGCCAAAATGTCAGGTAGTCAACGCACTAATTTCGAGCCTTCCTGGGCGTCTCACAGTCTCACACAGTGCAGCTGGACGCTTCGCATTAGAATAACCTCACCTGCCATTATTACTCGTTAAAAAAAAGACGACCTCTGTACTTATTTCTTCATTTCTTTTTTCTTTTCATACTTGATGAAGAGCTGTACAGCTTCCTTGCGACAGTAGCAATATAAGAGGCGCCGGAATCCGGGATTGGTTTTCCACAGGTGAACAACATGTTACGCTTTCGATTCGTGACCGGGTTCTCATAGGTACAGGTTGTGCACTGAGATCTAAGTGCACGCTATAGAACTATAGGTTGAAAAAAATGAACCCTCCACTGCGACATGCATCGTAACCCAATGTGCAGCCGTTAGTATAGCACTCTACGTTGTAATTTTTGGCTTTCTACTCGATTATGCTCTTCTCCTGGCGTCACAATGCGGCGTATCCGCGTCGGTACCTATACAGTCTACTAAATCTCCTGCCTGTGACATCACCTGCACTTCTCCCATTTTAAACAATGATTGGAAAAAATGATGGCCACAACAAACATCATCCATATTTATTGGTGAAGCTTCGCCACGACAACTTTTCAGACTTTACACGATGCAACGTTGCACGTTCTGTGATAAGTGTACTGCACTGGAGAACGATTCCCAATAATCAAAATTTGGGACACGGCACCAACTTTGCAAAAAAACGCACCGAAAGAAAAATCAGAAGTCTTACGCGAGCGATGCAGGATAGTAACCCTATACGATACTGCAGCTCTCGTGAGCTTTTATTCTTTTACCTTTCTTTTTTCCTTCCTTTCTTTTTTCCCTCTGCCCTTTCAAAAGATGTTTCTTCCTGTGAGCGATTGTTTTTTGTGAATGATGCTTCAATAGATCTGTAGTAACGAGTGCATGGTGTACGCAAAGCAATAATATAAATAGGCATAACATAACTACACCCTGAAACACGGTGTCCCAGATGTGGAAAATAAACCTAATTGAAAAGTGCGAATATTAACGGTTATCTCCGAAAAAACACGAACACGACCGTGCTTGTTTGAGCCAAAGTAATATTTCCTGTTGAGATTTTTTCATCTTCCTCTCTGTAGTCGTGATGGGGAACGTGTGTGGCCTTAAGGAAGACCGCAATAAGTGGCATTTGATGTGGTCGTGACGTCGTCTACATTTTATCCAGAATCGATCATTACGAAAAGCAGCGAAACGTTCCCATTTGTATTGCGAGGGGAAAAATGGTAGCCATCATTCAGCGCATCGTTTTCTTGCATGTTATACGCACAAAACGCACGAGCTGTCACCAGCATGGGCCTTCTTGATTGAGTGAACAACTTTTGCGCCTTTAGCGAAGGGCTTTGCGTAGGCTTTAGGTTAAACGTGTTCGGCGGCGAGCACCGTCGTGGCAAAAGAAATAACACGGGCAGTACACATCGGAAATGTTCCTACCCGAAACAGTAACGAAGCGTCATGCTGTGCCGAAGCAGGCGCGCTTTTGTTGGGGCGAGCGGGCAATTCTGCACCGCTCTCTCAGACGGGGAGAATAAATCAAACTTCGCGCGGCCATTGTTGAAAACGGCTGACCACTCGGCGAACACGTCAGGAGAAGCGTCATTTATTTTCTTTTTTGTCTAGCTCTGCAGCCTTTGCAGGCATTTTAGAACCGGCCAGCCACGCAAGATGAAACGAGCGCTGCTCCCGGCAAAGCGCGGCCGTTCTTCATTTCTCTGCGCAACACTTCGAGGCGCGTACGTTTTCCAGCTGGTAGTTCGAATGAGCGATGCACTTATTCTGATTGAGACACAGGACGGGTTCCTCAGTGACCCCGCCGTTTCATTCGTGACCGCGTACTTTGTGGCTACTTTTTATTAACACGAAAGTGTTTTATGCCGGGGTCCACCACGGCTCCACCGACGTATTTCCGTCACGGATATGACGTTGTAAAATATAAAGACTAACAGATGACAAAGATAAAATCTAGAATAAAAAAATTCCCGCATATCCACGAAGTGAATGATGACGGAGTGGGCGAAGCACCGGGGATCATTCGGGTAACCGTGAATCCACCGTACATTGCCCACTTGAGCATGCAAATGTGTGGCAAACACGTGTGTACAGTATATACAATATTGTTTTATTGATGTCATAAGGCGCATATGGTGTTGAGGTGCGGACTTCGTTTCCCCTTCATTAGGACCGCCTTTTGATCGGTGAAATGAAGAGCCAGGGGTTCTTGAATGGGATGTAGTTTGAAGTTAGGGATGATGAGGTCTCTACACGTCTCCCTGGTTGTTGTTGGATGTTTATGGCTATATGAACTGCATCTGAGAGCATAACACGCCCCTAGCTGTCTCCATTCAAACCAGAGCACGCGCCGGGAGTGAGTGCTGCTACCGCAGCGCCCCTAGCGGTCTCCATTCAAACCAGAACTCGCGCCGGGAGCGAGCGCTGCTGCCGCAGCGCCTCTAGCGGACTCCGTGTAAGCCACAGCTACGCTAGACACCGGGGGGACAAGGCTTTGCCCTAAGGTGCTTTGCCCCTAAAAGTTCCGTCACCGGGAGTCGAACTTATGCTACAAATTACGCTAAAGATCTATAAATTTTATACGCACACATATATGCTGAAGAGCCGCATATGTGTTATTTAACCGGTTGTTTATACAGTTGGGTAACGATGCCAACGGCAACGTGGGTATTACCAACACCAGAAGCGGTAAGCTGATATGTAGTGTTTATACTTGTCCCTAATGATGGAGAACGCACGCACGTTTCACGATCCCGTGTGCATGTGTGGAAGAGGTTCTTGACAGTTCTTGAACAATGTCATCATCACCGTGGTCAGTGAGCACCAGCAGCTAGTCATGACTTGCTATTGGATCCGGTCGTGATCGCGGTGACGAGGGGTCTATATGTAGTGAAGTATGAGGTATAGTACAGTTGCTGGAAATCGTGGATTCCTCGGTCATTTCGTCGACAAATTGTATGTCGATAGAGCCAGCGACATGTCGGAACCTGAAGTCACCCTTCGCGTTGGTGAGGTATAGGCCGTCGAGGCTGGTAGGCCTGGATAGTGCTACTAGACCAACATCAGTGGATGGCGCATGTATTCGTAGACTACATGGGCGTATGTGGCCTACGTAGCCTAGTCTACAAAGCGGCTGTCAATCAATCTGGCATCATCATCGGCCAGCATGCGGCCATCGCGCAGCCTCGTAAGAAATGAAGAGGACACTGCATCGTTCTGGCGGACTAAGCGCACTTTACGGTGCAATGATGTGAATCGCATACGTAACGTTAGTTAATACGCGTATATTCCTCCGGGGTCGAACAATGCTTCAATACAGCTTGCGGAATCATAGGAATACAAATGTAATCTTTATTAGACTGCTATAAAAGCGCAGCCAACACTGGAACCACAGACGTCAATCTGATATGACGCCTGTATCGTACGAGTACACATTGTAGGAGTATCATGTAGTGTTTATTGCTTTCTTGCAAAATTAAATCTCCAGCACCATAACCACAATTGACGTTGCACCAACACTACGCCTGCATAGGCTGTTTTTCCAAACCAGTTTATAGACCTGGCGTGGCTCTGTGGTAGAATACCTGATTCCCAGGCAGAATGCTTAGGTTCGATTCCTGCTGAGATCCTCATTTTCATTCTCTCCATTCGTCGGGTCAACGCTGCCAATGTCGGTTTTTCTTAACAATCTCACATTTAAATTACCGATGTCTGTCCTCGCCGTTCCTGGGTAGATATAAACTGTCAATCACCTGTGGCGCATACCCGTACACCGCGGCCCGTGGTTAACGGGTATGTGCCAGACGTGTCTGGAGGAACGGGTTTGACGACGTACGCGACAGGATTTTCACGTTATTCATGTCATGACCCGACAGTCATATTCGTCAAATTCCCTTACCCTCCCATGCCAATTTTGGTCTACACCAAGTTGAGGAGGCGATCATGAGAGCACCCAGATGTAGGTGGCTAGATAGATAGATAGATAGATAGATAGATAGATAGATAGATAGATAGATAGATAGATAGATAGATAGATAGATAGATAGATAGATAGATAGATAGATAGATAGATAGATAGATAGATAGATAGATAGATAGATAGATAGATAGATAGATAGATAGATAGATAGATAGATAGATAGAAACTCTCAAAGTGCCAGAGGTTCGCTAAGAAATGCTTCGCATTTAATAAATGATGAAAATAGGTGTTTTTCTGAAATAGTTAAGGTTTTCAGCAAGTGCCCCCCCCCCCCGAAATATATAATATATTCCTGGCCTGGGAGACAGACATCTGAGAGGAACCTGTGCGATCAACTCCAGTACACCACAGAACCGTTTTGGCACTGTGTTCAAATTGTGAATCCAAATGTGAAGCATGAGCTGCCCTGTGCTTTCAAAACCTATGCGCCTATTTTTCAATTAGTGCTTCTTGAAACTGACGACATGAGCCAGCTCCTGAGTGATTTTGCGAACTATCAGTGCTATGAAATATCCAACATTGTTGAACCCCTGTCGTTTTGGAGACTTCACAATGTCCAGTAGCCAGTACTTTCTCCCTGCGCGCTGCGTCTTCTGGCGCGTCCTGTTTCTAGCGCTAACGTTGAAAGGGCATTTTCATAGCTGAGAGTCGTCCATCGAAAGGAGGCGCTTCGATCACTGACAGCAACCTCGCAAAGTATGCATGCGTGTTTTACAATAAGCTTTAAGCTAAGGTGGTTATACGCACAAATACAGGCGTTGTGTGTTCAAGTATTTCGCTTGTGCATATAGTATGTTTTTGTGCATTCAGACCTTCTAGAAAAAATAAAATGTGGTTCATGTGTCTAGATCTTTTATTATTCATATATGAATTGATCTAAAATTTTGGGGTCTTGGGAATAATGCAAAACACTGAATTTCGGAGAATTGGGGATTTACGGGAAAAAAAGTCAAAGCTTCGACGCAAGGGCGAAGCAATGAATGCGATAGCAAGAAACTAATGCTATACGAAGTGAGGCTCGCCAATGGATACTCTCAGTTTGAATAGCGCTCCTGTTGCAAAGGCGGCCAAAGCACCGAAGGAAACTAGAGTGCTTCAAGTGTCGAGCTGTGACACTTGATAGTTCGCGCTCAACTTCAGCTTGTTCGTTTAGCGGCATCCCTTGAGCTCGAGTGACTTTCGTACGCTCCGTAATATGAGCGCGGACATCGCGGTGAAAGCGTGAAACATTCCTCTTCCCCTCACCACGAGAAAACCGCGCGAGCAGACAGCGGAAGGGCAAGGTTCTCCCTGCGCAAATATAAGAAGAAGCGAGCGAGCTCGCCGACGACTTTTAAATCCGCCCGTCGCGCTTCTAGCGCCATATCGCTGGTAATGAAGAAACGCTTATAAGCGCCTAGCGTCTCTGAGTTCGTCCAGCGGTATGGGGTGTGTATATAACGCTCGCCGTTAGCTACGTGGAGGATCTGCGTTTCGTGGCGTAGTGGTTAGCGCCACTCGCTGCGGAGCAAGAAGGCCCTGGTTCGATTCCGCGCTTCGGAAGCATTTTTCTGAATCATTTTTCTTTGGGGTTTTTATATACAGGGTGTTTCAAGAATAGTGTCCAACCTTCTCAAAAAATCAGGAAAATGCGATATTTGATTGCTGCCTTCAGAATTGGTTTTTCTGCAGTGGCAGGAATTTTAAGATGGTTAAAGAAATTATTTGTGACTGTAATTAAAAAAGTTAAATTAATTAACTTTTTATTAGCGGAGTTAGGTGGTTGTGTTAAATGGGAGAACTGAAGTTCTTCATGCCAGAAACCCAACCCAACTTTGAGATTTCGAAAAAGTGGTATCTAGTAATAATTACGAAGTAATGAAATTCAACCAAATCCAATGGCGAAACCTAAACAGAAACATGTATGAACGCAACTGCCATATTCTTCTGAGACGTCCAAAATGAGTGAATGACTTTTAAATGCGAAGCATTTCTTAGCGAACTTCTGCGACTTTGAGCGTATCTATCTATCTATCTATCTATCTATCTATCTATCTATCTATCTATCTATCTATCTATCTATCTATCTATCTATCTATCTATCTATCTATCTATCTATCTATCTAGCCGCCTACGACTTTGTGCTCTCCTGGCCGTTTCGTTAATTCGATTTACACCAAAATTGGTATGGCGAAACATGACTTTATGGCGAACATAAATGACAGGTCATAACATGAAAATCATGATATCCATGTCATGAACGACATGATTTACTCGCCACAGTTTTGGTGCTCTTGCGGCCGTTTCGTTAGTTTGCTATATACCAAAATTGGTATGGCGTGACAAGAGTGTATGACGAACATAAATGGCAGGTCCTAACGTGCAAATCATGACACGCATGTCATGTACAGCATGACTTACGTGCCACGCTCATGGTGCGCTGGCGCCCGTTTCGCTAGCTTGATATAGACCAAAATTGGTATCTCGTGACGTGACTGTGTGACGAACACAAATAACAGGAGTTAACATGAAAATCATGACACGCATGTCATGTACAGCATGATTTACATGCCACGCTCATGGTGCGCTCGCGGCTGTTTCGCTAGCTTGATATATACCAAAATTGGTATCACGCGACGCGAATCCATGACGAACACAAATAACAAATGGTAACATGAAAATCATGACACGCATGTCATGCACAGCATGACTTACGTGCCACACTCATGGCGCGCTGGCGGCCGTTTCGCTAGCTTGATATACACCAAAATTTGTATCGTGCGACGTGACTGTGTGACGAACATATATAACAGGAATTAACATGAAAATCATGACAGTCATGTCATGTACATCATGACTTACGTGCCACGCTCATGGTGCGCTGGCGGCAGTTTCGCTAGCTTGATATATAGCAAAATTTGTATCGCGCGACGTGACTGTGTGACGAACACAAATAACAGGTGGTAACATGAAAGTCATGACACGCATGTCATGCATAGTGTGACTTACGTGCCACGCTCATGGGGCGCTTTCGGCCGTTTCGCTAGCTTGATATACACCAAAATTGGTATTTCGTGACGTGAATGTGTGACGAACGCAAATAACAGGCGTAACGTGAAAATCATGACACGCATGTCATGCATAGCATGACTTACGTGCCACGCTCATGGTGCGCCGGCGGCCGTTACGCTAGCTTGATATACACCAAAATTTGTATCGCGCGACGTGACTGTGTGACGAACATAAATAACAGGTGGTAACACGAAAATCATGACATGCATGTCATGTAGGTATGATTTAGACGCCACGGTCATGGTGCACTCTCGGCCATTTTGTTAACTGGATATATGCGTAAATTGGTATGGCATGACAGGAGTGCCGAAAATGAATAGCAGGTCACGCATGCTATATATGTAGCAGAATATATGTTTCATTAGCATGGCATATACCAGATTGTACACGCGTGCATGTATGACAATCTCGCGATATATGGCGAACTAGATGACACGACATGAATGAGTTCATTAGCCTCGATGACAAACAAGACGATGTATGCAGCTCTTTGCTGGCTGCTTCGCATTACATCGATTCCCACACTGCGTGGGATCTGCCAATTTTTTCTGTAGCGCTAGGCATCTTAAGATGGTTAGAGACATCACTTGAAACAGTAATTAAGAAAGTTCAATTAATTAACTTTTTAATTAGTTGAGTTAGGTGACTGTGTCAAATTGGGGAATTGAAGTTCTTCGTGCCAGAAACCCATCCCAACATTGAGATTTCGAAAAAGTGGCCTCTAGTAATAATTACGAAATAATGAAATTCAACCGAATTCAATGGCTTTCGCTGTTGAAAGCCGTTGCATTTCGTTGAATTTCATTACGCCACAACAATTACTAGAGGACGCTTTTTCGAAATCTCAAAGTTGCGATGGGTTCCTCGCATGAAGAACTTCAATTCTCCCATTTGACACAACACTTAACTCCACTAATTAAAAAGTTAATTAATGTAACTTTCTTAATTACTGTCTTAAATTATGTCCTTAACTACCTTAAGATTCCTGCCGCTACAGAAAAGGTAATTCTGAAAGCCCTGAGCAAATATCGCATTTTCCTGATTTTTTGAGAAGGTTGGACACATTTCTTGAAACACCCTGTATATATACATACTTATACATATACGGTGCATGACGGCGGCGACGGCGACGGCAAAATTCAGCCGAGACCGTCCATATATTTGCTCTCGCAATAATAAACTCCGATAAACGCCGAATTTCCGCCAAAAATATAAACTCCGATAAACACCCGCCGATTTTCAAGAAATATAAACACCGAAAACACGGAGCCCTATGCATAACGGTCGTATAGAATCCATGCGGACGCTTTTGTGCGGTCTATGCATGCTTTACTCATTATACACCTCATTTCCACAAATAATAATCTGTATATTCTTTTGAGAAGGATCCCCATTTTGTTCAGCAGAGCGTGTCTTTCGCTTCTAAAAGAAACTGTAAATGTTTGTTTTGATAACTTTTAGAGAAATTAGTGTCGGTAGTGCTGACACTTCTAACGAGGATACTGAAATTTACACGTGTAACAAACTGCTTCGCAATACCTTTGAGAGATTACGCAACATCGTTTATTTAGTCTAAAAATGGGACTCATCAAAATAACTCCTATTTCTCATTGGCATCGTAACCTCTAGTAGCACTTGAAGAATTTAAGACTATGATCCGCCCGACTCTTGGCCGATCCCCCGAGTGGGTGGGCGCCAACCATCCCAGGAGCGTCGTCGTCATCATCAAGTGGAATCACTTTTCTTGCGTCCCACCTACTCTGCCTTTTAACGCGATAGCGCTGAAGAGCTCTTTTCCCAGAAATTCCGGCGTCGGCGGTTGGGAGCGAAAAATCATCATCTTGTCCGTGACTGAAAAATCGAGGAAGGTGCAAATAAAATAAATAACAAAAATGTTAAGTTCCAGTGAGTATCGAACCCAGGCCGTCCGCGTGGCAAGCAGGTGTTGTACCACAGAGGTACGCTATTGCTTGAAACTGCTTCGAAAAGAAAAAAAACGCTATATGAATGTCATGCAGTGGAAGGAGTCTTCTTAACGCATGTTATATTGCGTGGCAGAAGCGTAGAATAGCGCCAGGTGCCAAAACATGTGAATTGCGCAGCGAGGTGGTATTTTAAAGGCCCACCCATTACAGAGCGCTCACACATATTTAATCATCATCAGCTGCAAAAGCATAAGCAAAGTCAGCAGCTGCGTAGGTTCGTGTGTTGCCTTAGGTACGCTTAGTGGGCCCTTCCCTGATTCGCAAAAGGAAGAATTATGGCGAAGTGGGCACTTAACAACTGTACTTGCAGTAGGCATTCTAGGACAGTTTGAAACAGCCAGTCGTTCGTTTCCTTACGGCATGTTTGAGGCATGCACCGAGAACCGAAGCAGGCTAGCAATTGAGAAGGCGATGCGCACGGGGCCCGATTACGCTATCGCGTTCTACTCCTGAAGGCGAAGCTAGAGCGTCCTCCAAGTTTTTAAGCTCCTTATTAAAAGCCTTTGAACCAATATGAGCTCAACGGCAAGATAAGGATATCATTATCGCGTTCTTGTGCCTCATGATCTCGTCCAGTCTATGGGCACTGTCTCCTGATCATCACGAACGTGTTTTGTTGTTATTAACGCAGTCGGCGCCTTTGGTTACACAATCTTGTCACTGCACGGACACTGCGAAACCCACTATGCGAGGTGAAAGTGTCGTTTTCTCATGGCATGCAAGTGAGACGAAGGTGAAGACGGGCTACGTCGCAAATCGTAGTAACATATACGGACCAAAACTGATGTCTCTCGTAGACGCACTTACAGCTTGTATCCTAGTAACATCACGTACATTCGACTTTGGTGTCACGGCGCGCGATGAAGTCAGGGATAACTAACAGAAACGAACATGGTGGTTCTTCAAATTATTGGAGTCGGTGTCATGGACCCTTTAACCCTTTGACATGCTATGTACACAATTGTGTACACCACTTGCTTTTATTAGCTGTCAAATGGGGTGTTTTACAGGCACGAGTTTACCCGTCGAAGCAGCAGTTTATTTAGCACAAGGGTTGGTCGGTTGGTTGATCCTCAGTTACTTGGCGCAACCCACCGCGGGGGTTCGGCCATGAAACGGGTCGTACCTTATTTTAGAAATAAAATTGTTTTACAATCCGAATATGTTTAGGAATGGATGGTTTAAAAATAAATTCACTGGTACAATCCAGGTTTTCAAAAAAAATTTAGAAGCCAATAGGTTGAAACAGCGAAATTGTACATAAACTTAACATTCCATTCTTTTTGTTTCCCGTAAGAAATCGCACACGGCTTCGCAAACGTTCCTGTGGCTAAAGCCCATTTCAGTTGCACCAAAGGAAAGAACCACCGGAAGGGATAAATTTAAGCCCATTCTACGGAGAGGTTGATCTAGCAATGGTTTTCTTTGATTTGTGAACAATTTGCATGTTAAAGGGAAATGATGCAGAGATTCACTCTCGTCGCAGTGGAGGCATAAGGGTGACTGTACCAGACACGACCTGTGTAGGTAAAAGTTCAGTGGGGGTACTCGGCATCGTATCCTGGTACTTGATATTTCTGCCCTTCTATTGCAGCACCAACGATTTTTTTATGGATACTTTAGGTGGCGAAACTCAGATGTTGCCAAAGCCGATTTGGCAAAGGTATCCGACGTGGCAAACTTTTCAAATCGCGCCGCTGAGACAAACGCCAACGTCGGCAATATAGAGATTATGGGACCATTATGTGATGCCACCGCAAGTGCATCTGCATATTCATTGAGGGTTAAACCCTTGTGACCTGGTACCCACATTAAGCGAATAAGACGATAATGTCTTGGGACAAGAGAATAAAATACTTCTAAGGCATTCGAGAAATTAGGTGCAGTTAATGCCGAGCAGATAGACAGACAGTCTGTCAGAATGACAGCTTCTGTTATTGATAGGGGTAATTTACGTAAGGTTAGGACAATCGCAAGCAATTTCGCTTGATAAATAGGCGTAAAGTCGGGTAAACGAATTGGAAAAGGCCAATCCAAAGCTGAGGATGCAATTCCCACTCCTGACTTTTCTTCACAAACTGAAGCGTCAGTCGCTATAACGATTTTTGTTTCTAAATTTGACAGGTGGTCTTCCGAAATGGCATTCAGGTACCTATTAGGTAAATGTTTGCATTCCTTAGGAAATATATTGTCGAACACTATTCTAATTGTTTGAGGAGATCTGTTAAGTAGAAGTACCTCACGAAGGTTTACTTGTATTTTTTCTAAGAGTTTCTGTGCGACAATCACTTGTGGACACCTTAATTTAGACCACTGATGGTTAAGAAAGGACGTCGGCTCATTAATAAAAACATACCGCAACCTTCTCTGAGGTGTCGCATGTATCTTTGGGAAGCTACGTACTGTTAGAATTTGGAACCGTGTAAGAAGAGAAGGCAGGCGCGCTTCTTTATACAAAATATTATTTGCGACAAATTTAGGAAGCCCAAGACATAATCTTAATGATTCGCGTCCTAGAAGAACCAGTGGTCGAAGTTTGTAAGCAGCTGCTCCAGAAAACAAGACGCAGCCAAACTCCAATATCGGGCGTATATACATACAATAAATCATAATGAGCACATCACGTCGTAAACCAGATCGTTTACTGCTGACTCTACGAAGCGTCCCTACCGCCTGTGCTCCTTTAGCTGCCATATTTTCTATATGCGCATCCCAATTTAGTTTTTCGGTATAGATCACCCCTAAATACTTGACCGATTTCACCTGCGGGATGACATCTTGTCGGTAAAGTAACGAAATTTGCACTGGGAAACTTAGTGGGAAAACTACCATTGCGCTTTTCCTGATGTTCAAAGATAAATGCCCTCAAGCCACGTTTCCAGAGAGTTCATATATATTTATAGAATTTGATACAGTGTATGTATATCTGCAGCTGTAGCAAAAAATGCAATGTCGTCAGCGTATACATAAACCTGCACGTCATGTTGTACAGGGATAGTACACAGTAATAAATTAGATAATAATGGTGACAATACCGAGCCTTGGGGAGACCTCTAGTTTGTTTATAGCCTGAAGAAGACACACCATATTGAGAGCAATAGAATTCTCTGTTTTTTAAAAAGGAATATAACCATGCAACGAAGTAGTGTGGTAAATGTACGTGCGTTAGCGAATTTATTAATTTAACGTGTTCCACGCTGTCACAAGCTTTTGTAATATCCAGAGTGACTAAAGCGGAAAAGTGTTTCATAGAACGAGCTAATTGTATCCTGCTTTCTAAGTCAACATGGACACACCAAATGGAGCTGCCACGCCTGAATCCAATTTGGCATGGGCTCAAGATCGTGTTTTCGTTCAACCAATTGTCTATCCGAATGTGTAAGATCCTTCCGATTAGTTTTACCAGATTAGATGTGAGCGAAATAGTACTGATGTTATCTAAAATGAATCCAGCTCCAGGCTTTTTTAATAAAGGAATTATTTTCGCCATTCTCCACTCAGACGGAATCCTTAAATTTCTAATAGAGTGGTTAGCTATTGCAAGTAAATCCTGGGGCGAAACTTTATGTACAATTTTTATTACCGATGCGGTTACGCCATCAGGACCTGGCGCAGCATTGGGCAAGATCTTCACTACCTGTGCTAGTTCCGAAGCTGTCACCTCTTCAAAGTCGTCACTTTTGACAGGGGACCGTGAGTGGAATGAGCAAGCAGCCGTGAAGCGACTTTCAAGTCCTTTAGCAATAATTTCCAGGAAGCTAGACAACTCACTTGGCGTTGAGACTACCGATTCGATGTTAATTGGTGGCGGAATTGCTTTTTTGGCTTTAAGGAAATTAAGAAGGGGTTTCCTATTGCCAGGCTTTGAAAGAAACTCCGTACGTTGGTTATCATGACAATCCTTCGCTGTGGCGACTGTTTGTTTAAAAACCGCAGCCGCATACTTATAATCCGTCCAATCTTTAGGACATTGGTTGTAGAGCAGTTTACGCCACGCAGCTTTTCTTAGCCTGTAATCCCGTGAACAATCCGAGTACCACCAAGGATTAGAAGAACTTCTTCAAGAAACATTTACTGTAAATTTAGCTTTATTTAGAGATTTCTTTATCAGATCGCTGAAGTTCATAGCATTTTGCTCTTCATTTTCATCTGTTCGTTTTGACAAAACCACGCGTAGCACCTTTTCAAATGTATTAAAATTGATGCGAGTAATCGAATGGCTGTTTACTGAAGTCACGGGAAACACAAGCTCAAAGAATATAGGAAAATGGTCGCTACTTGTACCCGAGATCAAAGTAGACCATGTAGAAATAGAGAGGCTGGGACTACAGAAAGTAAGGTCAATCGCAGAACTAGACCGATTACAAGCGAAAGTGGGTGTTCGCTGGTTAATACATGTTAAAATATTCTTAGAAACGAAATCCCACAGAAGCTTTCCACACGTATCTGTTCTGAAACCCCATGAAATATGATGCGAATTAAAGCCTCCTGCCAATAGAATTTCTTTCCTGCAAGATGCAATTACAGAATCTAAAACATTAGAATTTTGAACACCTGCTGGAAAATATGCATTTACTAACGAAAAGGGAAGACATCACGGAAGGGAAATATCTAAAGCTAAAATTTCGCTCTCTAAGTTCATTAATTGAGCTGTAGTTCTTACCCGATGAGCAATTTGCAGAGAAATAAAGACTGCTAAACCGCCACCCCGAGAGGGTCGGTCTAAACGAAATATGCGGTAATTTTTTAGATGAAAGCTCTTTTCTTTCGAAAGACAAGTTTCTTGCAACACAATAATATCAGGTGAGCGTTGATTGTACAGGTAAAATAAATCTGTTGCTGCAGAAAAAATTGACCGGCAATTCCATTGTAAAATTTTGAATCCACCCATTTTGGCGAGATACCTGCAGCATTCGCCGCCTTATCTAATATGCTATCTTTCAAAAAGTCGTTATTTTTTCATGCGATTTCCTTATGATATTTTTTGCTCTTCCCTTTTGTACTCACTGGAGAACCTTGCATTCTAGGCGACGCACGCCGTTTCATATTTCTAGGTTCTAGCTCCATTTGTGAGTCATGAGAACTTGAATCTGAGCTCCAGTCCAATTCTTGTTCAACGGGAATCACCTTACGGCTAGTGCTCGACGAGCCGGGTTCTGGTGAATATAACTGCTCTTCAACAGGCGCTACTTTTCGTGAGGCTGGTTTTCAAGGAAACTCGTTCTTGCGAGCCTGTGTGTTTACCTCCTTTGTTGAAGAAAGTAACGGGGTTCCATCCGGTTGGTTAACACTCAGCAGGATTTGAGTCATCTGTGCGTTCACTATTTGAGCCAACGATCCCGTCAGCGTTACAAAAAGGTTTTCCATTGTCTTTGTCATTGTTTTTTCAACAGTAGAAGCTATTACTTCTGAGAGTGAGGAATCTGTGACATTATTACTAGGATTCGTAGTACTAGCGTACCCACGAGACCGCTCTGCGATGGCAGCTCGAGCTTCACGTCTCGAACATCATTTTTGTTCAATGGTCTCTATTATTTGAATTTCCTGAGCCCTCGCGTGACAGTTACCATAATTAGCTGAGTGCGAACCACCGCAGAGACAACAGCACCTTTCCTGTGATGCACATTCATCAGCGTTGTGTTGTCCTGCACACACTTTACACCGGGCTACTGACCTGCATCCCTTTAATCTATGTCCATAACGCCAGCATTTACAGCACTGCAGTGGGCGAGGAGATAACGCGTCAACCCGATATATCAGTGGCCACGCCTTGATTTCTGTCGGTCTAGTTGTACCAGCAAAGGTAACTATCACCGACTCGGTCGGGATCTTTCTGCTGTCAACGCTGCGCGAGCAACGGAACACTGAGACAGCTCCTGCTACAGAGAACATCTCTAGAATTTCAGGCGGAGAAAGGCTCGAGTCCACCCCACGAACTAAACCTTCAACACAGGCCAAGTGAGAAGGTACAAAACAGCTCACCGGTAGGGAGGCAAATGTAGTGCATTTTAGAAGACCTGAAACGCAGGCCTGGTCTGGTGAGCAGCACAAAATACCTCCACGACCAAACTGACGCACCTCAGTGATCGATTGGAAGTGTTCAGTCACCTTCCGGAGCTCTTCCTGAATGCTTTTCGGATTCTATATTCGAATGGACTCCCCATTTGTTGGAACCAGTGCCACCGGAACGCTGCTCAGACCGCTGCGCAAGAAAACATCAATCGGTAAATCATCGGAAGCAAGAGAGGCCGACCAGGCAGCACTTGCCTGGCCGGGAGACGAAACAGACATCAGTCTGTTGTGCCTGAATCAGCGCCGCCCGTTATGGCCGCACCCCCCGGGAGGATGCACCTAACGCCGCTGACAGCCAAACAGGGGTGGAAGGGAGCGTCGATGTTCGAAGCACCTCGGTGGAACGTCGTCGCTCAGGCTTCGGCAACCAGGAACAGCGGGGAGATCTTCTTGCTCGAGCCCCGTGTCCACTGCCTTCATTACACTTGTATCGACTAGTGGCTAACAAAGAGCCAGACAAATTGAGCTTTGGATGAATTGAACCTCCTGCATAATAAATTTGTCTTCATTCAACTTCATTTTGCAGTGTACTGTTGCATAAGATTACTTTGCTGAAGGCACCACCACGTTCGACGATCGTTCGACGTGCCGCTTCCCGCGAGCCACGTTCTAAGTATAATTTTTTTATGCTCAAAATTGGCATAACCGGAAACAAAATCGCGCTATATTCCTAGCCTGAGATTTGATTGTATTTATGCAAAAACAAGGTAGCAATGACTTCAGAATGAATAGATATTTAATTATAATCTAATTGGGAATAATTACTATAACACGCATATATCAGCGCATTGACATTAGGGAGTTTTCGAATAGGGGCCCCATAGAAATAGCGTCGAGACCACTGCGCATGCGCGAGACGCAAACAGCTTTTGGGTTTTACGTTGGGGGGGCGCTATTTCTAGAATTTAGCGGAGCCCCAAAGACTGCCCCAAAAGCTTTGCGTCAAACAAACATGGCGGCACCAAATGAAGCGACGGCTCTAGGCCAAGACTAGAGTGACCTAGAACAGGGGGAGTGTCGAAAGCGCCGCAGACCCCAAACCTCTGGGGCCCCGATTCGAAAACTGCTTATTATTTTTGTTGTAATGAAATATTGCCACGCCCGCTTCTTGTTTTATTTTCATGTATTCGGGTTTGATCAGCAAGGAGGGTTATCAACGCTCGACGCTGACCGCGCCGCAGTGTCCGAGAAGCTTCGCGATTGTAATAGATCGCTTTGTTAAGATTGCGCGCAGGACGCGAATAGTCTAGATTATTCCAGAGCTTGCGCAATCACCAGTTATAAGGCTAGAAAGTTCGATGTATCATGTATAACAGACGGCACGTCCCAGCCATGATCAGTTTATCGACGGCCGACGCCCTGTTCGCCGCTATCAGTGTACAGCGTGTATTGCTGTAGTTTTGTTTTCATTTCCCCGCCACAAGTTCGGCCAAATAGAGTTTCATCTTGAACGCGCCGACTGCTGTCTTCGTGGACGTCACGACCCCGTGATAATATCGAGTGCCATGAAATAACGGTGTACCGATTCGACGCATTTAAAGACAGCTCTTCATAGGTGGCGTCTGAAATGGTTAAGGCCGCAATCCAAAAGAACTGAAATACTGCGGTGGCTAAGTCACACTTTTCACAATAACGAAGGCCTGCCTTCGCAGTAATATTTTCACAATAACTAAGTCACAATAACGAAGGCCTGCCTGAGGCAGTAAAGCTGAAAGGAACGCCTAACCTGGCAGACTTGGTGCAACAAGCTTAGGCTTCTTTTCACCTCCTTAACTCAATAAAAGCTGTACGTTTGTCAAAAGCTTACAACATTCAACTGCGCTAGTACCGAGCAGGGTCTAGCGAAAATACAGTATACGTACAGCTCGTCCTCTGTATATTTTCCTTCCTCTCCCGTTGGCGGAGCGAGTGGCGGCGCGTTTCGGCCAGAGCCAAATGGGTTTCCAGGATGACTGTTTTCCAGCGCCGAGTGCGCGCACCCTAAATTTGACGACTCTGATTGTCTCAGTTCGCGTATAAGCAAGACGAAGCCGCTTGATGAAAGGCAATCCGCCCGTTGAAGCTTCAGCTTGCATGCGCATTGAGCCCTGCGAGGCTTTGCCCAGTGAATTATACAAAGATGATACCGTCGCTTCCCCCTCCGCAACGCGCTTCACAACCCAAATGGACGGCGCGTCGTCATTTGCACGCCTCGTCTGCGCGGCAGCCACAACGCCTGACAAGAGTGCACTCTCACCAAAACTGTGCAGCAGCGGAAGTTCTTCCGTTCGCGGGCTTTTTCGCGCGTGGCGGTGGCTCATGGTTGCATAGCTGGAGCCCTCCACTGCAATATCTGGCCGGAGCGTGCAGTCTACGCTCGCCGGAAGGCATACTCCTTGTTATTTTGTGATAGTCTGTTCAAAGTCACACACACACACACACACACAATATATATATATATATATATATATATATATATATATATATATATATATATATATATATTTGTGCTTGTGTGATATAGATTGATAAATAGACACAAATAATGTGTGTTATCTACTGACCACCTTACACCTTGCTTCACTAAAGCTAATACATATGTTGCCCATCACAGGCGACGAAAAGTGTGCTGGTATCCTGCGTAAACAAATTATACCCATGACTTTCGCGCAGTTACACTGGCAGTGAAGGCTGTGCTGTGCAAACATGACGGATAGCGAAATAGCGTTGAATATGTTGAATATACACCTCATACACCTTATACGCCTTATAGCGTTGAATATACACCTTATACGCTACAGGTCTAGCTTAATAAACAACCTAAAATGTTTTCTCAGTGCCTCACCTTATTCACTGACTCTATACGGCCACGTTATACGACCGCTGCACAGTTTTAATAGGGTTTGGTGTGGCTGCCCCTCTGCAGCTTATGCACGAGCACATGGGCTCCCTGCCCCATTGAGGCAAAGAAAACGCGCGGCTAAATTTCATCGTCCGGAAAAGCCACCGCCGCCGTGCACGCAGGAAATCACTGGGAATTGAAAGCACTGCCGCCACGCATGCTGTCAAGGCTCTAGCCGCAACCACGCGAAAACATAAATGAAAGAAGAAGAGGAATATGCAATAATGGATACATTGCGAAAGGCATGACGCGCGCGTTAAGTATACAAGAGGGCGCTGTCTCGTCCTGCTTCGTTGTAATCACCTTGCGCCAGGCACAGGCGGACAACAGTGCAAAAAGGGAGCGTGTCTTCGCACAGTACGCTTGGCAAAGCAAAAAGCGCACCTTAATAACAGCGACCCTGGGGACCGTCCCAAAAGGGAGCTCAGTAATATGACCCCGGAGTGAGGAAGGCAAGACGAGGAAGGAAACCGGTTCCTTGTGATAAAGCCTTGCTATACAAGGCGTCCTACAAAGGCGCGTTTAATGAAGACATAGTGCGCGCACACCGAAAATACCGCCGAGGGACATTGCGTGAGCTTGCGGAGAAATGCTCAAGGTGGGAGGCATACGACGCTGCGAGATAATGGTCAGACGAGTATGAAGGCTCTCTGTGACGTCACTAATGGTCTCAGCGAAATGTTTATCAGTCAACCGCAAAGTAACGCACGAGTTCGAGAAAATGCCACCGCTTTCTAATTCATTGTCACCACAGCACCTCTATGATGACCATCATCTTGCGTTGGCGTCGACTGCGAGGGACCTTTCCCGGAGATACTCTTTTACGCTTTTCGCCAGCGGGCTCCATCATGTGCCTACAAAATTTCGGGGTAAAAAAGAAAAAAAAAATTAGTTTTGCCTTTCTCAGTTGGCAGTCAGCGATTGTCTTGTGGTATTTGTTATATCGGTGTCCTCGTTCTAATCGCACTGTTTCATCCTCACTTCTAAATATCAACCACCTCAGCAAGTTGAGAATAGGTGATTGCGTATTTGTTCTTGTTCAAGAAAGTTATTTAAATTTGCTCCTATAAATGACTCGACTCTCATCGTACATAATAAGTGGGATTATGCTGAAAAAAAAAAGAAACATAACGCAAGGCGTAGTACGGCCGGAATTTTCCGACACAGCATACATCTCCGGGCAGGGAAGGGGTGAGCGAATGCGGAGCTGACTGTGCCAAAATTTTTACATGTTTCAATATTTTGTATGCTTTGAAATCTAGCAACCAACCGCAGATTCTCTTAATTTTCGTTTTTTTTTCCCACGAATTGCGCAGTCAACGTGTGCGATGCCTGCACGTACCCTAAGCATCTAACAGGCAGCTGGGCATTTGCGTCCTCCTCCGTAATGATAACTGATGACTGCGTCGTCGAGAATGTATACGCCATCGAACCGAATTGCAGTGTTCCACGTGGTCGACTAATGCGAAACCGTTCTGCAACAACAGCAACGGTAAGCTCGGGGTGAAAAAACGAATAAATAAAGGTGGCACCAGTGGGGCAGATCTTACGGCGAATCCACAAATGAGCTAGCAGCAGCAACAGCAGCGGCAGAATCAAACGAAGTTTCCAGCCGGCGACGTTGACGGCGTAATTAGAACAAAGGGCGAACGCTAAATCGCAGATTGCTTCTGAGCAGGTCAGTCTGCGAAAGACAACAACAACCGGATTACACGGGTAGGTGGGAAAGGAGGCTGCTTTGGGAAAGCACGTACGTCGGGGGCGCCAAGAAATCCCCACGGGCGAAGCTTACTCGCCGGGAATCCGACTTGCGCTATCGACCGGCCGAGGCCGAGGCATTGCGCTCCGTCTCCGCTGAACTGCGGTCAGGTTGCAGCGCTGTTGTGCCACTGGCCGCCGGTGTGCATTGTCATTCCCTTCGGCGCTTTGAGATGGGACCGAAACAACACAATGGACTCTTCTCTTTATATAGCCAGGACGGCCGCGTGGAACTCCACGTGTCGGGGATCTGGTGAACCAGATATCTTACATACGGCGTGGAAACGTACCGGCTTTTTTGTTTACACGGGGCACGAAATGTTGAAACGGACGGTTAATTATACGTGCATCCGCTTTGCTGCTCAGCTTTGTGGGGGAGGTATAGGAAAGAATAGAAAAACAAAAGCGCTTCTCTCTTTATGTCGTTGTGACGAAAGCACTGGCCTGACTACTTCTATATATAAGGAAACTTAACCGCAGCAGACGCTTATGGCATCCGATGATTAAGTAAAAAGCAACACGATAGTTTCTGAGCGGCACGTCACCACTAAGGAGGATTAAACTGATTGCCTTGCGCTTGTGTTCAGGGTCCTACTCCTGTGTAGGGGTTCTTATTTTTCGATAATTCCTCTCAGCAGTCAGCACGACACGAGATAATATAGCACGGCCTTGCTGCATCGGCACCTTAAAGTATTTCATGATTCTTTTCTGCCTAAGGCATTCGTGAAGAGACCGCTACACGAAATTCAGCGTTCATTATCACGCGCCAGGCGCACATCTAATTGTGGCTGCATAGTTCTTAAGTCACACTATGCTACCGCGTGCTCGTTATACACAGCACCAAGCACGCGCGAAAGGTCATCAGCATGTTTCCAGTATGTGAGTAAAAAGAAAAAAAAACAGCTGTTAGTTTTACGCGTACACATTCAGTTTTCCTTAGCGCTGCTTGGATGCACAATAGAGCAAGATCGCTGCGTAGCAGTGAAGCTGAGCAACGCTCAAGCTACGCAGCAGAAGGGCTCTCTTGCTGGGCGCTGCAGCGTCGAATGACATGTGCAAGAGAGCGAGAGAGTACAACTTAAGAGTCCAGTGCAGACGCTGATGTTGCCCCGCGCCACCCGGCTACTCCCACGTGGGGACCGGCAGGTCTATATATTCTAATGGCCCGACACACGTGCAAGAGGACAGTCGCCCATTCTGTGCTGATCTTTCTTTGCAAGCTGCTCAGCCTATACTTGCGAAATGAATCAACTAGTGCCAAACCATCCTTTATTGCGAGATAAGCTTATTCTACTGAACCATTGCGAAGTGATGTCGCACCCTAAATACTCGTGTTATTGATTATTCGCAGCAGATGTTGCCATATTGAAATTATTTATCTCAAGAGTCTTGGTTGAAAGGATGGTGAACACGTGTAGCACGAATCTGTTTTCTCTATCTTTTCTTTTTCGATTGTGACGTGTTCGATATTGAAGAACGCATCAGTCAAACCGGTAAAGATTAAACTCTTTATTGGGCAAATCTATGCCTAGCAGAGGAAGCAACGCCCACAGTACAATGACAGCCGACAACGTTACATATTGCTCCGATACATCTTTGTCGGAGGAAAGAATTCTACGCCATCGACAAGACGCAACGTCGCAGATGAAGGCCATGCAAGCGCTACTGCGCTTCTTGTGATCGACCGGCCTTTTTGAACGATTGTAACCAGAACGCCGTCCCTGTGTGTGTTGTTGTTTTAGGGGCGAAGCTCCTTAAAGCGGCACCCGTTCGTCCCCGTCGTAGTGCGTAACCAGTCTTAACGCTAGTACCAGATCTTGACCTCCAAGGTGGTGCCGGTGGGAGATTTCTCCTGTGCGTTGCTGAACAATAAAAAATTCGCAGCGTGCGCGTTAACGAAAAGCCGAATTCTTCTGTCTCTCATTCCCCATTAGCAGCCATTGGCATGTTCCAGTAGGAAACGTTAGTAGAAGTAGAAGTGTAAGTGTTAGCTAAAAGCCGACTTCTTCTGTCTCTCATTCCCATTAGCAGCCATTGTTTACCTCCAAGGTATAGTGCCTGGTGAGATTTCTCCTGTGCGTGATTAAACAATAAAAATTTTGTTCAAAACGCCGTTGATTGATGAAATAAACCAACGAAAGACGCCAGATGTTTTCTAAAAGCAAAACGAAAAGACGCCAGATGTTTCTAAAGCAAAACGAAAAGACGCCAGCTGCTTAACGAAAGACGCCAGATGTTTTCTAAAGCAATGGTTTCCTAAACAATGAAAATTCACAGCGTACATGTAAAATTAAAGTGAGCTGCAAGTCGTCATAACTCTCATCGAACCTTTAGTATAAACGCGCCCGATCTCACGTCGGTGATGATGTACTGGGTAGAATTCACGGAAGATTCACGGTTTACCGATGAACCTCCGCAGCTTCGCCCACTCATCATCATTCACTCCGTGGATTTGCTGGGATTTTTTTTCATCTTGTGTGTGTACGTGCGTTTTTTTCTCCTCTTTTTTTCCCCTCTCCCTCTTTCTCTCTCTCTCTCTCTCTAGACTCTCTTTCTTGCCCCTATTTCCCCTCCCCAGTGCTGGGTAGCAAGCCAAATGCTAATATCTGGTTAACCTCCCGGCCTTCCTTTTTTCATCTCTCTCTCTCTCAGTCACGGCCTGCGCCGAGCGAGAAATGGATGTAAAAGCTTTAGTCGCTGAAACTCTGTTGCGTTTGAAAGCAGGACAAGTATGCGTGTCACTACGTACCGTGCTCACGGACTGAAACGCGACATGAAATTTTTTTGTATAACGACTGGTTAAGGAAGGGGAAAGAAGACAACCACCCATTCGTAGCACGAAGCCACACGTTTTTCCTTTTCTTCACCCTTCCGCCATCTTGCGGGATTCCGCAGAACTGATTTTCACTATAACGACTGGTTGCGCAATCTATCCAAGTAACCCCGTCGTGTCGCTACAAATCTGACCGCTAAAGGTAACCTTGACTCTGACGTATGTGTTCGGGTGAAAATTACGTCGATACGACAGGGACTGAAGACGGTACTTAGCCCTAAACGGTACTGCGGTACTTAGCCCTAAACTGTCGCATTTCAATCCCTGAGCACACGTCTTTTGTAGTGGTGTCGATGTTCGCATAAAGAGAACTTGAACTCGTATAGCGCATTACGGGGAAACAAGGAACGGCCGAGCAGACTGCTCAGAAATAATGTTGGAGTGTGAGTTTCAGATGTGACTGGAACGCCTTCAGACGCTTATGGGTGTGTGTGTTTGCGCATTTGGCGCTCTTACACTATTCAATTTGTATATTTTCACTTCTAGTGTTAACGCGGAACAACACACGCATAATCAATGAATCCATAAGCGAATATGTTGTGCAAGAAAGTAGTGTTAATAATAAAGTGCTGCAACAACTGGCAGCCCTTACGTTTGCTCAGATAACGTAATCGAGCGCGTGGGCACGCTATGCGAAAAAAAGAAAGTTTCAGAAAGAGAGGTCCCTTGCGAAGGACATAATGTTCCCACGTAAGCCAGAAATTATGCGCTGAAGAAAGCACTAAAGCAAACAACAGAGATCCCTTTACCGCCTTGAGTACTGCCCCACGCATGATTCGTAGTAAAACGCGCTTGGGGATCTTCAGAGCGTACGTGGTACTCGTTGGAGTATTCTAAATTGCAACTACGCTTTCGTATGGGTGTATAAAATCTTTGGCTCCAAGGCCCACTAAGTAGGTCCTAAGATCGTTCCGCACTCGATGAAAACTTCAGCTTCTCTCTGAGTTCTTTATTTCATTTTTGGTGTACTGCTGCTACACTATGCGAGTTCGATTTTAATACTTTGAATACTTTTCGCCCATTTTCCTTGCCTTTTTTTCGACATTCAGTAGACAACAATGTAAGCACAAATTTCATCTCCTTGCCACAGATGGCGGAGTGCAAACGCGCCGCCAACTCGCCGCTATACGGGACCTTCACAGTGACCGCATGCAGTGGCGGCGACGTGCGCAAGGTAACGCAGCTCCGAAATCGGCGCCTCCTTCCAATCACTGAAGCTGTCTGCCACTCAAACACTTCGAAGCAGAAACTTTTCCTCCGTACTCTCGCGAGCGAGCGCTCGATATCGGAAAATCGATGTTAACTGCAGAGAAGAGCGCGTGTCGCTGCCTCCGTAATGAAGCAATGGGGTCGGCCACATTCAGAATGCGGAGGCTTATAAGAACTCATCATTCCTGCTAAGAAGGATATCGGAAGAAAGCTTCCTGGGCTGAATATTTTGCGCTGTTGGAGAGCTAACGATCCTCTCCGCGGCTCCCCTCGCTGTGCTGCTTGCCGTGTCGCTCCAGGCGCTTTCTCTTACATTGCACTCAGCGTTCGCCGTACACATTGCCCAGGCCATGTGTACGGCGTTCGTTCGCGAGACATTTTTTTCTTACGCGGGTATTCTCTTGGGACTCCTGGTTCCATATTTACTAAGCTCCTCATTATTGAGAAGTGTTCTTTGCTCGGCGTACTAGCCGTCACCTCTTTTAATCTGCCGCTGCTCATCCTCATACGAATAGTCTCTTCTTCCAGTGGGTGCAGTCACTGCAGAGTTGTTGCTGACTTTGTCGAGGTGACGCTCGTTGCACCACAAGTTGTGCCTGGAATCGGGTCACGTGGGGTAGAATTTCCCTGTGCCTTCGACCTGTCTTTATTAGTGACATTCAGTAGTAAGTATGAGACAGGTTCAACTGTTAGCCCACAAAGCAAATATATTTATGTATGGCCACGTGCGCACAGACAATCATAATATAGTAACTGTTGGGGTTTTACGACCCAAAACCACGATGTATGATATGAGGGGCGCCGTAGTGGAAGACTCCGGAAATTTCGACCACCCGGGGTTCTTTAACGTGCACCGAAATCTAAGTACGCGGGCCTCAAGCATTTCCGCCTCCATGGAAAATGCGGCCGCCGCGGTCGTGATTCAATCCCGCGCCCTTCGGGTCAGCAGTCGAACGCCATAACCACTAGACCACCGTGGCGGGACTACCTTGGAGTACCTGGCGAACGTTTGCTGGCAAAGGCGACGGTGGTTGCCCGGCTGGTGATAGCAGAGAAAGCTGACGAGCAACCTCAGCACGTACGAAATCCTTGATCTGGGACAGCAGTGACTCAAGGTCAGGAGCGGTAGCGACGCTCGAAATGGTTTCGTCCGAAACGTGCTGGCGCCGCGTGAGAAGACGCTGTCTGTGGAGCTCGTCGAAACTCTGGCAAAGCTCGATAAGTTCAGAGACAGTGGCAGGGTTCTTCGAGAGCAGCATTTGGAAGGCATCATCGGAAATGCCCTTCATGATGTGGCGTACCTTGTCCGCTTCCGCCATGGTTGGGTTGACACGCCGGCAGAGGTCGAGGATGTCCTCGATGTAGCTGATTAATGTTTCACCAGTTTGCTGGGACCGGCTGCGGAGTCGTTGTTCTGCTCGAAGTTTGCGCACACCAGGGCGTCCGAAAACAGCTGCGATGCTGGTTTTAAAGGTCGTCCAAGTGGGGATGTCGGCCTCGTGGTTTTTGTATTATAGCTTGGCGACATCACGATGCCGAGCTTCATGGGATCGTCCCATTTGTTGCTAGCACTCGCGCGTTCATAGGGTTCAAGCCAATCCTCAACGTCTTTTTCATCGGTGCCGCTGAAGATCTCGGGCTCTCGCAGATGTTGGGCACCGGGACACATGGGCTGGGAAGCCGGTGGGGGTGTCGAGACGGCGTCGTCAGGCATGACGGACGGGAGCTTTCGGCTACGCAATTCCAGGGCCGGGGAAAACCGCAGCAGCCTCCACCAAAATATAATGAAAAGTTTGACAGATCCCACGTACCGTGGGAATCGATGTTATGCGAAGCATGCGCGGGATGGTGACTCTGGCGTAATTTTTCACATTGAGCGAAACGTTACAGAATGACGCTGGAGAAATATAGAAGTGGCATACGCACACTTATATGTTGAAGAGTCGCATATCTATTATATAACCAGTTATCTACAGTTGCGTAACGATGGCAACAGCAACATGGGTGTTACCAACACCAGACGCGGTAAGCTGGTATGTACGGCTTATATTCTTCAATACTAGATAGCGCAAATCCGAACAGGACAAAGAAGGTACACAGATGCAGAGGACAGGCGCTACTCGCAACTAAGCTTCATTCAGGAGTTTCCCGAGATATATACACAGCCTAGTGGCACGCGCAGGCGCACTGCACGTAAGTTAGTCACAGTTACAGTTGTTATGCTTATACTTGTCCGTTATGACGGAGAACACACGCACGTTTTACGCACTCGTGTGCGTGTGTGGAAGGGGTTCTTGACAGTTCTTGAACAACGAGGTCATCATCACCGTGATCAGTGAGCACCAGCAGCTGGACCAGACTTGTTTATCAGATCCGTTCGTGATCGCGTATAGTGATCAAGTGTAGTGAAGTGCGAGGTATAGCACAGCTGGTGGAAATCCTGGATGCCTCTTACGATGAAATGATCTATGGTGCCTCCTGTCCTGGACGTGGCAGCGCCCTCTCCAGATCCAATCGTCTTTCACGCAGTATAAGGATCAAGCGTTGTTGGGTCTTGATAAATCAATGTTGTTGAAGTCACTGGTAATGATGAGAGGCCTGGTCTTCTCAGCACTATTAATGTAGGAAGCATTGACGCCGGCTTTTGCGTAATCCACGTGGACGAGTGGATGGTAGTTGAGCGTCTTCCAGGGGTGTTCTGTCTACAGTTTCCTCGCTTTCCTTGCGTCCGCCGCGGTGGTGTAGTGGTTAACGTGCTCGGCTGCTGACCCGAATGTCGCGGGTTCGATCCCGGCCGCGGCGGTCGCATTTCGATGGAGGCCAGATGCCGGTGTTCTGTGCGACCTCGGTACATGTTAAAGAATACCCGATGGTCAAAATTTCCGGAGCCCTTCGGTATGGCGTCTCTCATATCATATCGTGGTTTATCGGACATAAAGCTCCAACAATCATTATTATCACTTTCGTTGCGCGTGAGTGTGTGTTCGCGGTTATGTGTTCGTTGAGACTCTGTATCACCTGTGGCACATACCCGCATAACATTAATTCTGCTTTACGGGTATGTGCCACACGTGACTGAGAGAAAGGGTTTCATGACGTACGCGACAGGCGTTTTGCGTTATTCATGTCATGACCAGCGAATCGTGTTCGTCGTACACTGGTCCCCTGCTACGCCAATTTGGGTATATTACGAGTTATGGAGACCACCAGGAGAGCGCCCAGACGTAGGCGGCTAGATAGATAGATAGATAGATAGATAGATAGATAGAAACGGCCAAAGTGCCTGAGGTTCGCTAAGAAATGCTTCGCATTTAAAACACTGGGCTATAAGCGGTGCTCGTCGTAATAGTAGCAGCAGGAACTGGACGGGCGCGGGCAGCGTTGCAGCAAAAACACGGGCTAGGCAGCTCCAGCTCGTGCTTCGCGCAGGGCTGGCGATGTGGCTGCAGCGCTGGACATTTCTCTTCACTACACGAGGTTCAGTAACGAAGAAGAACAATGTACATGATGCGGGGGAACTAAGGAAACGATGGAACATGTACTGATTGAATGTGACGATATTCACCCAGGTATACGTGTGGGCACGAGTCTACATGAAGCCTTGGGTTTTAGGGACAACAATGGAAAGCTGAACACGTCCGCGATAGAAATAAGTAAGAGACGGTTAGAGTATTGGTGGCAGAAAAGTAGAGATAAAGTACAAAAATAAATAATGGGGAAAAATAAGGTCATTGTGCCTTAAGAGGCAGAGAGATGGACCATGAATTTTTTTTTTTTTTTTTTGAATAACATAGATTTAATCAGTGTAGATAAGGTATTAAGCCAACTTGAAACAAGGAAGTTTTTTTTTTCTTTTTTTTTTCTTCGAGCCTGGTGACAGACATGTCACCGCCCCGTTGTAAAGGGGACGTTCATAGCATCCATCCATCGTGAAGCTGCGCGACGCCGCCGCCAAGATCCTGCCGTACGAGAGCGGGAGGCCGAAGCGGCACGGCAGCGGCGCGAGGATGCTGCCGTACGAGAGCGGGAGGCCGAGACGGCACGAGAACGGCGGCACGAGGAATATGTACACGCTTTATGTGCAGTAAACGCCGTGCATTGTTCGCGAAGCCGGAGAACTTGCTCAATCGCGTTCCGTTGACTTTCGTTGGGCATGCTACCGACCTCGCGTCGTGGAACGCGAATAGGAACGCTACGCGCGTCCTGTCTTCCCTCTAGCCTTGCTGTTAATTCTCACAGGGCGAGCAGGGAACGCGCTCGCTCTTGGCGCGCTTTCTCTTTCGCTCGGGAGCGGACACTTTCCCTGCATTTCTTCGATCACAAAGCGCTGATAATGAAGGGACCACGTAAACCAACAGTACGATAAAAGTTTGTTGTTTAGTATATACACGGTGTTTCACATTCTTTATATGATGTACTGGGCGAATTTCACGGAAGAGTTTCACGCTTTACCGATGATTTCCTCCGGAGCTTCGCCCCACTCATCATCATTCACCCCGTGTATATGCTGTGATTTTTTATACTTCATTTTGATGACAGCAGAAGATGCTAGTTCGTTGCACAGCCTATATCTACACAGCTATAGCACTCCTTTTCGTGGGGTTGTATTAGCAGTTATGGCTGGTGGTGTTGTGGCCATATTTTGGGTAACATTGATAATTATATTACAATTGGTTTTATTTTTTTTACTCGACACCCCTGAAGTGTGTTTGTAAACTGTCCTCCCCATAGCAGACACAAAGCAATCAATCTTGGGTCAAAATTTTAAAAAGATTTCTAAAAATGTTACGGCATTCCTTAAAAAATTAATCCATCAGTCACTCGACCATATAAATAACTGGCCTAAGTGCAGGGATAGGTTTCTTCCGAAGAAACGGCTCAGTCCAGTGCTTCAATGCGCCTAATACTGCCATCGCTGTAACTTCGGCCGACGTCCGGTGGAGGACGGCGCAAGCAAACTAAGGCACTCACATAAACGGACAAACGAGCGGCATTCGCTCTGGCGAATAAGCTTTTCTTCACAAAACTTCCATCATGAGAAAGGCCAGCGTTCGCGCTACCACCACTCAGAGGTACAAGAAAGACTAAAGTTCAGCTGTGGTCTTGAAGAGATGCGAAAATCCTGACACCAGGGAATGTCGCGGGAACCAAGGTTTCGACAATTCGACTTGTCTTCGTTGGCCCCTCGACACTTACTGACTTGACGAAAAGAAATCCTCTGCTGGCTCCAACGACATTCCTTGATAAATTATTTTTTTTTCACCACTCAGATGGTAATAATATCGGTAAAGTGAGGCGCGTATTGCTGCGTAGAATATGCTTTCAATACTCCCCCCCCCCCTCCCCCCCGGCTCACACCACCTTGCCCAGCATGTAATATTAAATGCGAAGCATTTCTTAGCGAACCTCAGGCACTTTGGCCGTTTCTTTCTATCTATCTATCTATCTATCTATCTATCTATCTATCTATCTATCTATCTATCTATCTATCTATCTATCTATCTATCTATCTATCTATCTATCTATCTATCTATCTATCTATCTATCTATCTATCTATCTATCTATCTATCTATCTATCTATCTATCTATCTATGCGCCTACGTCTGGGCGCTCTCCAGGTCGTCTCCATAACTTGCAGTATACCAAAATTGGCATAGCAGGGGATCAGTGTATGAAGAACACGATCGACTGGTCATGACATGCATAACGTAAAACACCTGTGGCGTACGTCATGAAACCCTTTTTCTCAGTCACGTGTGGCACATACCCGCATACGAGAGTTCATTTTTTGCGGGTATGTGCCACAGGTGATACCGAGTCCCAACATCCATAGTAACCACGAACACACACATACACTGGAACGCAAGGAAAGTGATAATAATAATAATTGTTGGAGTTTCATGTCCCAAAACGACGATATGGTTATGAGAGACGCCGTAGCGAAGGGCTCCGGAAAATTTGACCATCTGGTATTCTTTAACGTGTACCGAGATCGCACAGTACACGGGCATCTAGCATTTTGCCTCCATCGAAATTCGACCGCCGCGGCCGGGATCGAACCCGAGACCTTCGGGTCAGCATCGGAGCACCGTACGCAGCGGACGCAAGGAAAGTGAGAAAACTGAAGACAGAACTGCCCTGGAAGACGCTCAACCACAATCCATTCGTCCATTGCGGACCACGTGGATTACGCAGAAACCGGGATCAATGCTTCGTACAATAAATCTGCTGAGAGAATCAGGCCTCTCACAATTACCGGTGACTTCAACATTGATTTATCAAGACCCAACAACGCGTGGTCTTTATACTGCGTGAAAGACGGCTTGTATGTGGACAGGGCATCAAAATACTTCGCTGCCACGTTCAGCACAGGAGGCATCATAGATCATTTCATCGTAAGAGGCATCCAGGATTTCCACCAGCTGTACTATACCTCGCACTTCACTGCATTTAGACCCCTGGTAGCCGCGATCACGAACGAATTCGAATAACAAGTCCGGTCCTGCTGCTGGGGCTCACTGATCACGGTGATGATGACCTTGGTCAAGAACTGTCAAGAACCCCTTCCACACATGCACACGGGTTCCTACGTGCTTGCGTGCGTTCCTTCTCCGTGCGTGCGTGCGCTCTCCGTCATAACGGACAAGTATAAGCATAACATCTGTAACAAATGCAACTGTGACTATAACGTAGTACGTGCAGTGCGCCTGCGCGTGCCACTCGGCTGTGTATATATCTAGGAAAATTTTCCTGAATAAAGCTTAGTTACGAGTAACGCCTGTCCTGCGCATTTGTGTTCCTTCTTTGTCTTGTTCGGATTCGCGCTATCCAGTATTGAAGAATATAAGCACTACATATCAGCTTACCACGTCTGGTGTTGGTAACACCCATGTTGCTCTTGGCATCGTTACGCAACTGTAAACAACTGCTCATATAATACATATGCAACTCTTCAATATATGAGTGTGCGTATACCACTTCCACATTTCTCTATAGTGTCATTCCTTAACGTTTCGCTCAATGTGAACAAATGCGCCACAGTCACCTTAGCGCGCGTGCTTCGCATGACATCGATTCCCACGGTACGTGGGACTTGCCGAATGTTTTATAAAGCATCCCAACAAACGTTTCCTCCCCCCCCCCCCCTATCTGTTCTTGCTTTCTGCGTTGTCCCCTACAAATTCTGTAGACAGCGTACTTACGGCTAATGCGCTGAACCCTGCAGTGCCCCAGCCGGAGCGGTGGCCATGGTGTTGGGCCGTGGGCGCGGCCGCTTCAGTCCCACCGATCTGCACGTCCAAACGTTACCGCCCCTCTCACCGTTACCGTCACCCAACCGCAGCAAACGCATGGTGGGTTCGGTGGTGTATACTTTATATTGGAGTGCTTTTTATTAGTCTGTTTCCCCAATCCCCGAGCTCGAGCCTTTTTTTTTTTATTATCTCTGAGAGGCACTCTGTTCTGAGTCATCTCTGGACGACAAGAGTAGATACCTTCGTTTCAGTTCGTTCCACTGATGCGGCCCATTAGATATGAATATTCATGAAGAACTCGGTGTAGCATATCTTACATTATTATTAGCCTTGGTATTGTGCTTTCCAATAAGATTATTTCCTTGTATATTCAAGCATGTGGATCCAATTCGCGTTTCTTTTGACTTGGCCGTTTGGTCTGTGTACAGGAGAGAACAGGGCCAAAATAGCGCAACTGGGGAGTTACACAGCATACGTGAAGAGATCCAATAAACGACAGAACGCTCTGTGTTTATATGCACACGAGCGCTAAGGAAATCAGTTCCAGCCTTGAAGAAGACAAGTCCACTTGTCGAAACGTCGGCTCGAGAACCCACCCCCTGTTTACGCATACATGAATAGAGCCAGATTAAACGTGCATTCAGCGACTGAGACTCGACGTTGCCTGCACGAACTACTTTAAGCACTAGATTAAGCAGTCGGACACTCCTACGTGCGCGACATGTAACACTCGGGAAGATTTTGAAAACGTCCTGTATTCCCGTTACGACGCAGAACGACAAAATCTGAAGGCATCACTTCATTTGCAACGAGGTTTGAGCTTGGGTCCGCGGCACCTTTCCAGACCGTGGCAAAGCAGCGTTCGTGTGATGTGCAACACAAAACCACTATTGGTGCTTTTGAGGACTACTCGCTTTAACGAAAATTTATGAATGACTCTTGTGCGTATATGTGTGTGTTTGTGACTGTACGTATTGTTTGGGCGTATATGTGATCATTGTATATGTCATAGTTATCACCCGAAATCTGTAGTAGCAAGCCGGCCAATAAACCAGGCTAGCATCTCCGCGAATATTGTTCAAAATTGCTCTCTCTCTCTTTCTCAGACGCTAGGTGCTTTTATCTCTTGTGAATCGCTTCAACTTGCTGCCTGAATCTTTGCATGCGTCTACGGCCGGGCTAATTACTGTACCTGGCAACAACTTCCTGTGGGAGCACAGCCAAGGCTGCGCAACCGGATCACGCACTTTTTAATTGTGCTTCTGCATGTAGTCCGCGAACGCAAACTTTTGTAGACTACCTAGCATAAAATACCACATAAAAAGAAAAGAAATAGGTATCATATTCGAGATTGTGTGCACTGAAAGCAAGTATCCCGTAAAGGAATTGCCATTTTTGCTCTTTCGAGTTTTCAGGTGTCTGTTTCACGCTTTCCTGCCCCAGTAAACAACGACAGCGTCGCTCGGTTGCAGCAGGTGCACATCGAAGCTGGTAAGCGATCATAAGCGCGTGTTCGTTAGGCGATCTGTATTCATCGACCCGATAGAAACGAAGACAGCGGTGCGTTCTGAATTATTTTGTTGATTTGCCCGCATACTATATCACGGAGAAAGAGGTCTACAAGTCATACCACCAGCGCGAGTTGGTCTCTCATCGTGATATCCACCTTGACGGTGACGCCGGCAACCTGCTAGTCTTCAGCAAGAACAGCCGCTTGAAAGAAAAACTGCGATTGGAAACAGTACGTAAAATAAGTGACCCATTTCATAAATTGCGTTGCATTCATGGTCGGTATTTCGGTTGCCTCCTACTTCTGATACAATAGGCAGTTTTAGAGTAGCGTACGCAAAGCTTTGCGTTGGCTTTTCGCGCAACTGCGCATGCATCGTACGCTAACCGCTTGAGGGCTCCCGGTAAAGGGACCGACAACTGCCCAGAATATGAAATGAGATGAGTCCACTGATGGAAAGATTGTTCGTCGCATTCTCTCAGACCAACCCCGTTTTTTTCGTGAGAGGTGGATTTATATTTTTATTTCGTAATTGGAAGTCGCTAAAAATGACCTGTGGCGCCTCTGGCAGCAAAAACATGAACGATCCGATGAACCCGGCCACGCGACCGTTGACTGCTGTACGCGGTCGACGATGTTTTTTGTTAGTATCGAAATATTGTTCGTTTCTTTATATTAAAAGGTATTACTCCACAAAAATGTACATATAGACCTGCGTTAGTAGTATGCATTAAAATCGCGTTGCCTTCGCGTGGCGTAATGATCCCATGCTCGTCAGCGCGTCTTGAGCAACTTTTCAGCGTGCTCGTGCAACCGTGCACGCAGTTTCCAGGTAGCTAAGATTTTGGAGCGACATAGTTTTGCTACCTACACTTCGTCTCAGAAATGACGCGCACTGCTACTCGGCGCGGCCGCGCACATGCGTAGTGATGTTTTCGATTACTTGGGTTGGCTCGTGCATCGAGATAGTAACGACGCCGGGACAAGCCACCCGTGACATAGGCGCAGGCAACCTTGGACGCATGCGCACACAACGCAGTACACATACAGGGAAGGTGTATAATGCCACATCATCTCATTGTAACAGCTTGTTATTTTCAAAAATAGTTACTTAATATCTGGGGTTTAACGTCCCAAAACCACGACATGATTATGAGGGACG
The DNA here is from genome assembly GCF_013339695.2 of Rhipicephalus sanguineus. Classification (NCBI taxonomy): domain Eukaryota; kingdom Metazoa; phylum Arthropoda; class Arachnida; order Ixodida; family Ixodidae; genus Rhipicephalus; species Rhipicephalus sanguineus. The sequence goes on along the minus strand of NC_051180.1, from coordinate 9,304,130 downwards.
CCGTAGTGGAGGGCTCCGGAAATTTCGACCATCTGGGGTTCTTTAACGTGCACCTAAGTCTAAGTACACGGGCCTCAAACATTTTCGCCTCCATCGAAAATGCAGCCGCCGCGGCCGGGATTCGATCCCGTGACCTTCGGGTCAGTAGTCGAGCGCCATAACCACTAGACCACCGTGGCGCCGTGGCACCGTGGCGCCATAACCACAAGACCACCGTGGCTTGTTATTTTAAAAAAGTAGTTGAAGAGCTCTAAATAAAGATGGTTATGCATAGTTACAGGAACTCCTGCGAAACAGAACAGCGATAGCTTTCACAAATTGCGAGAGGAGCTGGCGGCATCGCTATCAATTCTCAGCGTTGCTGGAGGAAGGTATGTCCGTGTTTAGAGCCTTTCAGATCGAAAAATACTGCTTGTAAAATAACTACGTGGTTTTGGGATTAAGTACTCCAGCTACAAACACTGCGAAGGGCGAGCTTTCTGTCGCGCCGTAAAAAAATGGGTCGAGAAAAACTAGTTGTCGGTCCCTTTAAGTGACGGAAATAGCGGGCCGCAAACGCTGACTTCGCGTACGCTATTCTAAAGCTGCCTAATAACGCTGTACATTGCGTACTGTAACACCGTGGCCGTCGGCGTCTACGGCGGGATGCGTTTTGGCACTTTGCGATGAGAGGGATTTACGATGATAAAATCACCCGTGTACAGCTCCGCCCCGGAAATAGACACGTTCATGTCTATTATGCGATTGACAGCGTGATTTTCACGGTGCAAAAACAGCTTTCTTGACCAAGGGAGCAAATGCGCGTTTCACCCGCTTGGAATTGCAAACGTCAGACGTCAGCTCCTAGCCGGTCGTGGCCATGATTTTTGCTGCCCCTCGACGTCTTCGTGTCCACTGACAAAATAACGTGAGCGTCTCCAGAAAGCTAATGCGTCTCCAAATGTAGGAAAACGACGATGCCGACCCTGTATGCACCGCAACTTAGGAAATGGCTTGTTGCCTTTGCGTAAGATTTCCAATTGCGCAGTTTCTGCTGGGCCGTGCCCTTTCTTTCTTTGAAAAGTAATACCGACACCTTCAATAAAGCTGATTCCTACGTTCCGTCGCAATACAGCATATTCTAGCGTTGTCCAAAAAAAGAAATGTAAACAATACTGTATGGTACTCGCATTGCACGCGGACTTGAACCGCTGGCACTTTAGCGTTATGTAATGTGACATGCAGAGAAGCTCAGAAATAATTCCAGGTATTTGTGCTGCATCCATAAGTATATCAAGGCTTGTTGTAGATTTCGATTAAATATGTATATGAACTATCCATATAAGCTCCCAAGTAACATCATAAGTTCTGAATATTCGTATGAAAACGCGCATGTTGGATGCGCTTACGAAACCAAAACCGGAATTGCCTGCGAACGAACTACTTGGCGTAGTAACAGATGTGCAGAAGCTACGTAGCTTTGGCTGTGCTGCCACAGAAAGTTGTCGCCAGGTATAGCGCAGAAAGTGAAGGGAACGTTGCTGCACAAAAATAAAGTCGATCTGCGACCGCTTGAACACTCACCACGCGTATTCACTTGTCCGCGACACTATGGATATAGACTATGGCTAGCCAGCGCTGCCCAGGTGGCGCGCCTAAAATTTACACGATGCGCCGCCCTGGCGAGCTAGCTGAGAAGTATTTAGTAATACAGAGCCGTCGCGAGGCGTACGACGACAGTAAGGTAAAAAGTTGGGCGAGTTGGTGTTGGTTCATGATAAACAGAAGGGCGCGATAAGGGCGCGGTTCCTTGTGTACCGTATTATCGCGCCCCTCTGTTTATCATGTACGACGACACGTTTCAATGTGCCCTCACGCACCTCGCGGTACGTTCAAAGGCATGCTGAACTTCATTCGACACTACCACGGCTTTTGTTCGATGCGCGTCGTTTTGTAGGTGTACTTTGGAACGCGCAAGACTAACGAGGATCGGGAAACTTCGCTGCACTGGGGCGCAGCGGGCGAGCAGCGGTGCCACTGATTATTCTCCGCTGCAGTTTCGGCGATGTGATATGTGCAGACGGGTACCTTCACGAGAGTGTGCTGTCGAAAGGACGGAAGCTGTTCAATGCGAAGTATGTCTATGACGTGGAAGAAGCTGATTTTCGCAGAGACAGCGATTGTGAATTTTTGGCGAAGTGTTAAGCACCGTACGACGTAAACTTACAGGTAAGTGTGTTCAAATTGCGCTAGCGAAGCTCGACGCTGTATTCAGTGTGCTCGTTGTGCGCCCTCTGTGAAATACAATTAGTGCCTCAGGCAGCACTGAGAACATTCGGCCCAGTGAGTGACATCTGTTTTGAGCGAGCATATCACATTTACGTAATCGGCAGTTACAGCTCTCGTACTATATTACAGAAGCTGTTTCTCTACACGCTTTCCTTTACGGAGTTTTCAACGGCTTGCATTTGCCCACTAAATGCTCGTATCGGAGTGTTTAAAAAAGTTTTTGAAGCTGACGGTGAATATAAATGTAAAGAGGCCGGTGTAAAGTGGAGATCAGCAGAAATACAAACATGTCGCAGGGGTAGTGCTTTAACGACGTCGACTCGCCATCGCCTGCAGGCCGTTTGCAAAGCCTGATACTTAAAAAAAAAAGAAATGCCTTTGAGGAACCTAGTGGTAATTGACTCCGTGGTAGTTCCGCGTTTGAGATGCAGTGTGTGATCAGTAATGGAACATGCGTACAACACGGTTTTTCTAGCGGTCCTGGTTTTGTAACCGGTCTAGAGCTGTGCACGTGACAGTGACGTATAATACCGTACTCGAATGTAACGCGAGTTTTTTTTTTTTTTCTAGATCATTGTAACCTAAAGCCGACCTTCGCGTTACAATCGAATACCGAAAATTCTATTTTTTCTTCCTGGACGTAATGAAAAGTAACCCCTAGCGTTAAAATCGTGTTCATGTTACGATCGAGTAAATAAGGTATGTGTAACGTACGGCGCGATGCTTACGCAACCTAAGCTGTCATGTGCTTTCTTTAACTTTTTCAAGGCCAGTTCCAAATAAAAGATTTGTGATGTTTTCCAGAGCGCCACCCCATGTGTATCGGTAGAAAGCGAGGCCGAAGGAAGTCAACTATGCTCTGGACAATTTTTTTTTCAGTTATTGAAGACATTTTTGATTGTGGAATTTGTTAATACAACAATACCGCCGGTCTCGACGCTTCTCTTTTCTCGTTTGATGATCGCGCGCGGCGGCATGGTTGACGTTAGTAGCCACTTGTATTTATGCCCAAGTGTTTCCGGCCGTGCCCGACAGGGCGGCGCACCCTGTCCGCTGAAACTAGGGTGCCTCGATGCGAGCGCCCTGGCGCGCGGGCATCAAGGCACCCTAGCTGAAACTCCAGGGCTGGTTCCCCACAGTGCCCCTTGCTTCTCCCCCTCTCCACCCTTTTTTCTCTTCCCTTCTCCACTGCCGGGAAGGAAATAGGTTAACCTACCTCTCTTATTCTGTTCCCTCTCTCCCTTCAATCTATGTCGCTCTAAGCTAACCCGTTAAACGACAAGGACAAAAGCGCCTGGCAAAGATACATGTCCACCGATCAAAAGGTTAACCAACGCGCTTCAGTTTTGAAAAAAAAAAGTCTGTTTCACCGAAAGGGCGATAGCAACATGAATGCGATAGTAATATGTCGTAATGTTGTGCGAACTAAGGCTAGCAGCCAATTCTTTTTGATCCGATCTCGCGTAACTCTACAAAACGCTGGTGTATGGGAATACGACCGCTCCCGGTAGAGAAGCGGTTTTCTTGCAGTTTGTCGTATGAGTAGTCACAGCACAAAACGTTGAGATCACAGCGCGTAGAAGGGATACGAGCCGTTTGCTTATGCCTGCCGAGAAAGCAGGCGCGCCGGCGCTCACGACCGCGCCCTTATAGTCAAAGTTCACGGTCGCTGCTCGAGCCACGCAACACCCCCGGTGTCCCTTCGTGCTTCTTCGTCGAGCGAAAGACGGGCGAGGCGTTTCTTTTCTGGTCGAGGCGCAATCGACAACGGCCCTCGCATGCAGGACGATGTTATCGCATGCGCCCTTCGTGCGACGGAGATGGCCAGCTTCTTTCATCTCTGCTTCAGCCGTGTTCCTCACCAGTGCTCGCGAGCTTTTACTCGCGACTGCAGCATACGATGCGAGGAGCAAATCGAGTTGAACTTTATACGGAACATGACGGGGACGGTGACAACCTGTCCAGAGTGTACATATAATATTTATCGTGCTCAATATACAAAAACCGCTGAAGTCTCTCTTTTTCTGTAGATCTGCATCGTCTTCGCTGTAAAAAGTTCGTCCGTTGTAAGAATAAAATAATCCGGCGCCTTTTCCAATGGCTTAGTTCTCGCCTTCACTGCCTTTCTTACAGGCGATATCTCTTCGCCACATATTTCTTCATATAGCACGCATACAATGTCAGCACTAAGCGTTGAGCCTATCACGATTTCGCGCTGTCGGTTATACCATGTTATCTACGCTTGCGCAATCGGAAATGTACAAAATGGAGCGAAATCACTTGGTCGCGCTCGATATTCATGCGAGACAAGGAAGAAAGGGTGGGCGACTGCATGGCAAAGCGGGGTGGAATACGATTCACAAGTGATATTTCTCGCATATGGACCAATCGAGAGTACGCGCCTTTATGATGCCTTGCGAACCACCGTTCTGGCGTCACGAAGTGTGCCAAAGAGACGGGAAAGGCCAAGAATAACGCGCTCGATTTTGTATTTCCAGGGGCTGTTCTGGGGCCCTTTAAAAAAATAGGGCGTGCCAACACGGACACAACAGAGTAGTCAAAACACCACAAACGCCGATAACAACCGAAAAATCGTACAAGGGGAAGTTTTGTTGTTCATGAAACTTGTACATAAACAAACAAAATAAAGAAAGCAAGTAAAAACAGTATATAGACTTCACACATCAACACCAAAACTCTGATTTATCTCTGTATATTCGAATACGCACAAATTAAGGAAACAATAAAGTGAATGTTCATGGCGCAAAAGAAGGTAGACACACAAATAGTTATCCGCACATTTCCAGGCAAGAGGCGATACCTATCAATCAGGTGCGCGTGGTGATCTACGTGAGGGATAAAGGTTCCCTCTCTTGGCTTCTCTCTTGTGTCCGTGTTTGCAAGCCCTGTCTTTTTGAAATGAATACCTACCAACTAGCTCAGCCCTATTCCAAGTTTTTCATTGCCTTTAGTTCTGCATTTATTTATCGGTTTACTCGAGTAAAAATAAAGAAATAACAAGCGTATGAACGCGTCGATATATAATATTTATCCATTTTATTTATCTATGCGCAGTGTATTAGGTCCAATACTCCACGAATATGCTGTCGAGCGACTTGGGTCGTCGAACCTTTAAGGCTGCAGGACGCCGCAGCGTCGAAGTCAGGCAATACTCGTGAGTTTTCTGGACGGGAGAAAGATACGACAACATCCGGGTAGCTATTCACGATGTGTCCATCTAAAGATGTCCATCCATTTCCGCAGAGCGCATTCAGTTACTCGAAAAAGCGGTGAGCCATGATATCAGCTCGCTCTTGACCACGTCGACGCACCGAACACGCAAGCGCATTCCCATTGTAAGAAAAAAGTGAACCAAATGTTGAAAATCAGGAACTCGTCAAGTCTGAACATGCACATGAATGTGTCCCAGATATTTGAGAATGATGCAGGGGACGCGTACCGATCTTAACAGGTAAGTTAGACGGCTGGACGCATTAAACCTCATTCGGTGGCTAACGCGATCACACAAGCGTACCAATATGCGTTTGTTGGCTATGCTACAAGCCAGTTAGCGTGATCAGTGTTCATGCACGGTCTCAAAGCGGATCCCTGGGGGCTGCGTTCGTTGCGTTGAAGCGCATTCTGTTTCTCTCATTCGTAACGTCAAAATGATGTTGCAGAAGAAGAACCCGACAAGCTCCCGCCAATCGGCGGCGGCTGAAATAAACAGTCCATTACGTGGACACATTTAGAAGAGCTCCCCCGGTGCGGTGACGTATTTTAAGTCCAGATTCCCCGTTCATGTTAGAAGAAAAGACAAACGGCGCATCGCAATTATTGTGCGGCGGCGGCGGCGTGATCCCTCTCGGGTCTTCGGCGGCGGCGCAAGCGGCGTGAACAAAAACAGGCGGCGGCGGCGCACAGGTCTACTCTCAGGCCGCTCGCGTGTGCCCTGCGCGTGCCCTGTATGGCCAGGGGGAAAATAATATTGAACGAAATTTGAAAAAAAAACTGAACATCTGTGGGTCCAGTTGGGTTATTAATTTGCCGAACAATTCCCACGGTCGCGGAAGCAATGAACCCAAAGAAAGACGGATTTCGGCAGATTGCCATTGTATGAAAATTTACGTCGCAATGTTGTTTACAAGTGCGCGACACCTCCTACGGAGACGCTACGCTACGAAGCAAGGAGGTCTCCAAAGGCTATAACATATAGGAAGGTGCCCTAACATATGAGAGAAAAATGAGAGATATAGAAACTTTTAGCTTGCCTTCTACACCGATATCATAATGCATAAAGCATGGCGATAACGGCTAGGGCTGAAAAGGTACTTTTTCAGAGCTTCAAAACAACACCAACCATAGCGAACGCGCTGAGGAACTCGCCCAGTTCTTAAACTATAGATACATCTTCCACAGTATATCGGCGAGTGCAAAGCCGCGTGCATTCCAGTTTGGCGTTCGCGCGATCTTCCTAGCCGAAATATTGCTTTTTCATAATGGGAGGCTCTGCAGACGCTGTGCAATTAGCGACAAACTTCTCAGTTCCGGCATCATTCAGTGGCAAGCACTTACTTTAAGGCCAGTAATTTATGTCCTGGAGAGCGACAGTGATCAAGACCACTGGTTCGGTGGTCTAGATTAAAGGAGCCGGGCTGGCGCGTTTAGTCTAGGAACCCGCAGCACCGCAGTGAACGCGGAGAAAGTAAGAGTGGCATAAGACCGAGCAGTAGATGACTAAAACAATGATAAGCGCAAATAGAATGAAATCAAGCACCGAAGAAAAAGAAGCCTACTTGCGCGCTTCTTGCGCTTTGGTTTCAGGGCAGCCATTAATCAATCCTTCTAAAACATTGCTCCGGTGAGCAGTACAGTATGAGCCGTACACAAAAGGAAAAACAAAAGAACGCATCAGAGTAAAGCAGGAAACGGAGGGGCAGGCCTTCTCCTTCAGCCCAGCGGAAAATAATGGGTCTGTGGGGTTGATCCCAGCGGCTCAATCTCTGCTTGGGGTGACCCCCCCTCCTCTCTCCCCCCCCCCCCCCCCCAGCATGCGGAGGGTCGCTTCGATCGCCTCCCCGTCTCGTTGGGGGGCGGTATATCGCAGCGGTTCTTGGCGTTGTGGACCAACGCTTCACTGCTGCGGCGGATATTGAGTCGCCCCAACGGCGGCACAGTCACGGTACACACACAGCATATAGCGAAAACAGACGTCCACAAAATCAGATGATGACTTTCAGCGGCAAAGTTAAAATAAAGGCAGGTATAATGCACCTTAGGTTGTATTAAGTGCATTGTTATATTCCAACTAAGTGAGATAACCCTTCTTGAATCGCGGAAAAAGCGTTTTCACGCCCCTTGCATCGCTCGCTAATATCCAAACCTTTTTTTTTTTAACATACCTCTTCCTTCTTCGTATATATATCTCAGGGGAATAAATGCTTCAAAGGCTTTCTTAGTCTTCCCCCAAGACAGCAGGCTTTATACCAGCCTCCAAGACAATAGCCTGAAGTACATCCTGTCGCCGACCAGATCTGCCACACGACGCGCGACTTGACAGAAAAATTCCACCATCCCACCGGTCGACCCGAGACCGATTGTCGTCGCCAGAAAGGCATCGCTTGTCGCAGTCTGAATGCGACATTACGAGAGAAAGAAAGGGGACCCCTTTAACAAGCGACAGTTTTCTCCCGACAACGAAAATCGGTTTCCAACCAACCAGTGGGACGAAAAAATTTTCTGTCGTGTAACGTCGCATGACGTGTGGCTGATCTCGTGGGCGACCAGAAATATCTCGGTGTCAACAGCGCTTTAGTGTTGACATGCCTGAATAACGGAAGGAAATGGCGCTTCTTCGGTTCACATTGCGGCTTCGTGATAGCCGACAGTCATCAGCGAAAAGTTTTCTGACAGTTTAGTGAGTAGGCAGTGGTGGCGTCTATGGAGGCCACCGACGCTGCCATCACCGGCTACGGGGCGAGGACGCCGATACGTGCATCGGCGCCAGAAAAGAGGCGGATATCTAGGGGCGCACGCAGAGATTCGGAGAAAATAGAGGATCTGTAGTCGAAACGTTGTGCAACACAGACATTTCGTCGTCATCCTGGAAATTTGTTAATTTACACATACGTATATAGATTCGCTAACGCAAGACCTTCACAAGGCAAGGCTATGTTTGTGTTTAGTACACGGTCCATACAGTGAGGGCGGTTTTAGGTCGCAGCCATTTTTAATTGCTAATGCTGACAGCTGAGCACTGCCACGGTAAGCCAGAACAGGGGCAGCCATCCTTCGAAAACTGCCAAGCTGGCCAGCCACAACACGAATGTCATGAAAGGAGGAGAAAGAAAGAAATAACATAATAAAGGTTACTGAACGACGTTTATAGGGAGCGATGTAAACATGAAAAAAAAAAAGTGGTCGCCGGGCAACTAACGATGAATCGCGAGGGACGAACACATCGTGCAAGCAATCGCAAAGCCTCCCGTAGAGACTCGGTCGAGCTTTTCGGGCCGCAAAACTCCCTTTGTTCCCGGTTTGGAAAGAGCGAAAGGAGGGCCGATTCTTGTTCGTGAAAGCGGCGGCAGCTCCGTTTCTGCGCTGGGAGCGGACCGCTCCTGCTTTGTCAGCAGAGAGCGTCGAGGCGTGCGGACGGAGCAGCAGCAGCAAGAAAAGGCGTACATTGCGTTCACGTACACAGGCTGATAAAGAGGGTTATGGACTGACGTGTCGTCCTTGTCACAAGACACAGTGGGAAAGCGACGCCTAACGTCGTAAAAAAGGCCACCATTCACTCAGATGGTTGCGCTTGCAGTTCAGGAAGCACTGAGCTTCTTACTCTGCACGACTAGCGCTGCAACTATATACAGAATCATAAAAGTATGTGTGAGTACACGAAATGTAGACAAAGTAGGTACGCATGCTTTTAAGGCGCCTCCTTAATCTGCGTAACGAGGACAAGGATGTTGGTACTCCAGTAAAACTAAACACACATGTCTCAGAGCAAACAATCAAGCTCTGTCTGCCCGCGCTACTAGGAAGAAATGCCATAGAAATTACAGATTCCGTCAAACACCGTGTACTTCAATTAATTCATGTTCGGGGACGCTCACACAAAGCAACTGCAAAGTAAACTTGCCCACATAATTATCATTTTCAAAAGTTTCAGCATTTATTACCAATAAAAGCAAAGCTTACGTTGTACAGCGCACTGTTGGAGTCGCACTTAAGATGCTGCGTTTAGGCCTGAGGCAGTGCAACACAGAGAAACATCAGTAAGCTGTTATTAATGCAGAAGAATTCACTTGGAGCGATTGCTGGCGTGCCTTAAAGAACGCACTCTGAACAGCTGTTTATAGCCTATTGTGTCGTGCACTTATACACCATATAAAATCGTCGTCTTTTACAGCTATACGAATCACAGATTGAACACGGCATTCTTATCACCTCCAGGCTAACATTCGCTGCTGCCCTGCACGATATCACGAGTATTGATCTGTGCCTCACCAACGTACTAACTAGGTTTTAAACTCAAAAATATACCTTGCGTTATGTAGTAAACAAACTTGGCGTAGTAAAAGTTGTGTTTCGCACGTTTGTCGACCTCTTTTTCTACTATATATATATATATATATATATATATATATATATATATATATATATATATATATATATTGTGAGACGACGGTCAAGCCGAAAGACTCTTCTTTATTTATCTCGAGCCTGAGCCCCGCTACTCAGACCCAAGTGGTGATGATGAGTATTTACAGGTGAGAGGATGAAGCATATGAATAATGCTCACACTAATTTCCCCGCGCGCTGAAGCGGCCAGCCTGGCCGCGACTTAGACTGGGGATTGACGTCGAACGAAAGGCTTCAGACGCGAAACGTGGGCTATCTCGGAACCACGGCAGCGACGGTCAGAAGAAACCTCAACGGGAGTAACGCGATAGTTGACAGGAGATGTTTGTTCAATAACTACGTAGGGTCCAAGGAATCGCGATTGAAACTTCTCACATAGTCCGGGGGCACGAGTAGGCGTCCAAAGGAGCACTTCGTCACCAGGACGGAAAGACAAGTCACGGTGAGAGCTGTCATACCGCTGCTTGCGGTCGTGTTGACTGGCTTCTGTACTGAGCCGAGCAAGTTGCCGACAATTTTGAAGTCTCGAGACGAACTGTTCCGGCATAGTTGTAGAATTGTCGGTTGGAGTGCGTAAGAATGAAGCTTCGATCGTGAATGTCGCCGAACGGCCGTAAACTAGGAAGAACGGTGAGTACCCAGTAGTGCGTTGGATGGCGGTATTATGAGCAAACGTCACAAATGGTAAGATGGTGTCCCAGTTGTCATGAGCGGGCCCAATATACATGGATATCATATCAATTAGTGTGCGGTGGAATCGCTCTGTTATGCCATTGGTTTGAGGGTGGTATGCTGATGTGGTCTTGTGAACTGTGCCGCAAGTTTTAAGCATTTCTTCAATTACTGTAGACAGAAAAGTCTTGCCGCGATCGCTCAAGAGGACGCGGGGCGCACCATGCCGTAAGACAATGGCTTCGAGAAAGAAGGTGGCCACGTCAGAGGCAGAACTAGAGCGTAGAGGAGCGGTCTCTGCGTACCGTGTGAGATGGTCAACCGCTGTTACGATCCATCGATATCCTGTGGACGTTACGGGAAGAGGTCCGACCAGGTCCATTCCAACAATGGCAAAAGGTTCCTCTGGACAGGGTATTGGATGTAACAAGCCAGCAGGAGGTGAAGTCGGCCGCTTGCGCCGTTGACATAGTGCGCAAGAAGAGACGTACTTTGCAATCGAAATGGACAGACCAGGCCAGAAGAAGCGGCTCCTTATGCGGCTGTATGTTTTATGGAATCCCAAGTGGCCAGCAGATGGGTCGTCGTGGAAGGCCTCAAGGATCTGCGTACGAAGCGAGCGTGGAAGTACGGGGACCCACCGGTGTCCATCATCATTGTAAATGTATCGGTGCAGCACGTTGTTTTCAAGCTTGAATTGCCTGAGTTGTCGGCGCAACCTGGCATTAGGCGGTGGAGACATTCCGCAGAGTCGTTGAATAATGCGATGGCAGTATGGATCTCGCTGTTGACAGGAGGCCAGCTGCGTGTGGCGATTGTAAGGAAGCGGGCCACCAACCGCTAGTGCCGATAACGTAAGTGGACGCGTAGCGTCTTCATCATGGGAGGAGCAATGAAGAGGCTTGCCCGAAGATGTTAGTGGCAGAGGGCAACGAGAGAGGGCGTCGGCATCTTGGTGTTTTTTCCCAGATTTGTAAAGGACCTCAAATGAATACTCCTGTAGCCGGAGCACCCAGCGGCCGAGGCGTCCGGACAAATTCTTTAGTGATGACAACCAGCATAGCGCGTGGTGGTCTGTAATTACGGTAAAATGGCGTCCGTAAAGATATGGACGGAATTTCTGTACGGCCCAAATTACAGCCAGGCATTCCTGCCCTGTGATGGAATAGTTTTGTTCAGCAGTTGTGAGTGCGCGGCTGGCGTAGGCAACGACTCTTTCTCGACCAGTTGCATCACGCTGTAGGAGGACGGCACCGATGCCATGCCCGCTAGCGTCGGTGTGTAGACAAGTAGGGGCGTGCTCATCGAAATGACAGAGGACGGGGTCAGATGTCAGTGCCGCCTTGAGGGTGTCAAAAGCGATGTCGCATTCGGTTGTCCAAGTGAAGGCCGTGCCCGACGTCAGCTGTTTGTGCAGGGGCGACGCGATGGAGGCGAAGTCGCGGATGAAGCGGCGAAAATACGACGCGAGGCCGAGAAAACTTCGTAACTGCTTTTGATTTTCAGGGCGAGGGAAGCATGTAACGGCATTCACCTTGTCAGGATCTGGACGAACACCATCTTTGCTAACAAGGTGGCCCAATACAATGATGCTCTTACTGGCAAAATGACATTTTTTTGTATTGAGTTGAAGCCCAGCGTTAGAAATGCACGTCAGGACTTCGTCCAATCGCTCGAGATGCTGGCGGAAAGTGGAAGAAAAAATAACGATGTCATCAAGATAACATAAGCAGGTCTTCCACTTCAGGCCACGAAGAACCGTGTCGATCATACGCTCAAACGTTGCCGGAGCGTTGCATAAACCGAAGGGCATTACATTGAACTCATAGAGGCCATCGGGTGTTGCAAAGGCCGTCTTGTCCTTGTCCACTTCATGCATAGGTATTTGCCAATACCCTGATCGAAGATCAAGGCTTGAGAAATATTCAGCGCCCTGAAGGGAGTCGAGGGCATCGTCAATTCGCGGCATCGGATATACATCTTTGCGCGTGATCTTATTGAGGGCTCGATAATCGACGCAAAATCGTACCGAGCCGTCCTTCTTCCGGACGAGCACAACAGGCGACGACCAAGAACTGGACGATGGCCGAATGATGTCGCGTTTCAGCATGTCAGCGACGTTGTCCTCGATGATTTTACGCTCGGCAGAGGAGACGCGGTATGGTCGTCGGCGCACAATGGAATTGCCCTCGGTTTCGATGCGGTGCACGGCGACGGATGTGCGACCCAGAAGCTTGGAGTCGATGTCAAAAGAAGCACTGTGTTTTCGAAGTAGTGCTAAGAGATCTTCCTTTTGCGCCGCAGGGAGATCAGGGTTGATGGTGGCTGTTAAAGCAGTGGTTGTCGCATGGTCGTTGATAGTAGTAGGCGACGGTGGTGGATCTGTGTGAAGAGGCATCAGGGCAAGAGGTTCTGTGTCAGCAAAGCAGGCCACAACGCTACCTTGGGGCAGAACAAGTGGTGAAGATGTAGGGTTACGTGCAGTGACCAACGCTCTGCTGTCATGAAACCTGACCAAGCTAGGCGCAATGACAATTCCTCGGGATATCCAGCGATCGCATGGAGCGAGAAACACATCACCATTAACGATGGTATCGGACGTCAACGTCAGAACATTCTCGTCGCCAGGTGGAATGGAACAATCGACCGCCGTGAGGAAACGCAGTTTGCGAACATCGTCATGAGATGAAAACTCCGTGTCCGTCATATGAACGACTCGCTGTTGACAAGATATCACGGCCGACGCTGAGGAGAGAAAGTCCCATCCCAAAATTAGTGTGTGCGTACATGACGGCAGGACGAGAAACTGAATGTGATGAAGTATGCCGTCGATGAAAACTCGCGCTGTGCACACACCAATAGGCCGAACAAGAACTGCATTGGCACACCGAAGGGGAGGGCCAGTATACGGGGTTTTTACCTTTCGCAAGCGAGAGCACAGTTCGATACTAATAACGGAAAGTGCTGCCCCCGTGTCTACCAATGCTTCAGTCCATACACCTTCAGCACATACTAACAGTACATTTGAGGGCCGCTGCGGAGGAGTTTGACTTAGCCCGAACAATGCAGCTTCCCCTCCCAAAGCTGCACAATTTAGTTTTCCGGGCGATGGCCCGGGGCCGAAGTAGCTGGTCGAAGGGGAGAAGAGGAGCGGCGCATGGGTGATGGAGAGCGGCGACGCGGAAAACGGGAAGCAGCGGCTCCGTTGAGGCTCTGCGGAGATGCAGAACGACGTTCGTAAGCTTGGTAGGGGCGACTGTATTGTGGAAGCGGAGCAGGAAACTCGTCTCGTTCATGGTAGTCGTAACCCCGTCTTTCGTCCTGTTGACGGCGTCGGCAAAACCGGGAAATATGGCCACGGACTCCACAATAGTAGCATACTGGTCGAGGTGGGCGCCAGGCGTTGGGAGGGGGAAGCGACGCTCGTGGTGACAAAGCATTCACGGAACCGTGCATTGTGGGCGCGTGGGGTGGTATCTGTTGAGGAGGCGCTAGGGCCGCAACCTGGGCATAAGTTGGTGTCGGTACGGGGTCGTGCCTGGGAATTTCCGTACTCCTCATGGCAACAAGTTCTTCTCGGACGATGTTGCGGAGGCTGCTGCCCGGAGATGTCGTACGGAGCTCAAGAGGGTAAGACGTAGCCTGTGCTTGGAGTTCCTCTCGTATGATGGAACGAATCAAGCTGCGCAGCTCGGTGTCATTGGTTGCGCTCAGATGAGATGTGTCAGGCTGCAAACGGAGCAGATGGAGCTCATCAAGGCGCTGACACGTGGCGACGATTTCCGAGACGGTAGTGGGGTTCTGCACTGCAAGGGCGTTGAATGCCGCAGCGCCAATTCCTTTGAGCAGGTGGCGCACCCTGTCCGTCTCCGTCATTGAGCTGTTCACGCGGCGACAAAGGGCGAGGACATCTTCTATGTAGGAAGTGTATGACTCGCCGGTTTGCTGGACACGCTCCGCTAATTTCTTTTTCGCGATGTCGGAGCGGATTGAAGGGTTCGCGAAAATCTGTCGTAGCTGATGCTTAAAGGAGGTCCAATCGACGAAGTCCAACTCGTGGTTGAAAAACCAAGTCTTGGCTACACCCGTCAGGTAGAAGGCGACACGAGTAAGTTTTGCAGGGTCGTCCCAGTGGTTGAGTGCACTGACGCGGTCGTACTGCTCCAGCCAGTCTTCGACGTCGTCCCCACGAAGGCCAGCGAACACCGGTGGATCCTTCTGAGGGGTGGTAACCAAGCAGGTAGGGTTTCCTGACGGGGCAGATGTCGTGGATGGTCCAGCGTTGGGGTTCTCGTCTTGCGACATTGCCGATGTCTCCGAGGTCAAACGGCGACCTGAACGGAGCTCCAGGGGTGTATTGAAGTGGAAGGCGTAGCGCCACCGGTAGAGCCAGAGGACTGAGGAATCGTACAGCACAATCCACCACTTGTGAGACGACGGTCAAGCCGAAAGACTCTTCTTTATTTATCTCGAGCCTGAGCCCCGCTACTCAGACCCAAGTGGTGATGATGAGTATTTACAGGTGAGAGGATGAAGCATATGAATAATGCTCACAATATATATATATATATATATATATATATATATATATATATATATATATGTGTGTGTGTGTGTGTGTGTGTGTGTGTGTGTGTGTGTGTGTGTGTGTGTGTGTGTGTGTGTGTGTGTTCAGTGGGAAAGTTCAGTGGGTCCGGTGCGTATAGGAAAACAAGAGGATGAACGTACGAGCAACCAATACTTTATGCCTAACGTTTCGGCCGTGGCACGGCCTTAGAGACTGAACGTAGCGCGGGATATGATCATGCGCACCGTTACTCAAGGACTCCGCCCTGCTCTCTTATTCGCTGTCTCTATATTATTCACCGGATGAGCGAGGGGTGAAAACAAGGCGCAGTCCCCGTAACTGCCTTCCCCCCAAGCAGCGAACAAGCGATACAGTCAGGCCTTGCTGATCAGAACAACACGGTCGTCTCCGAGCGTTCTTTTTGCTGCCTCGTCCCCATACTGAGCAATGCGGTGCAAAGATGCTCAGAGCAGAATCGACACGTGCCAAGCGCCGGGAAAGCGACGGCTGTGGCTTCAGTGGCGGTGGCAAAACGGAAGAGAGTGAAAGAGTGACCTCATGGCTCCAGCTAGCCGATAAGTGCACGCACCACGGGGCAGCGCGCAAAACTTGCGCTGGTCATTTCGCACCCTACACTATACCAGCAGCGAGAGAAGACCTCCCGCAGGGCTTCTCTCGGCCCGAGTGCATGGTGTGGACAGTTGTCGGTCGTTGCTTCAGCGTTGCTCCTTTCTGCCGACGGAGTTCGGCGTCTCTCCAGCCGTATATACGAGAGCGCTTGCTTGCCACGAACAGTGAACGAGCGCGACTTAATCAATAAGGGAGTGCGGACGGAATCGAACGCCTTCCGCCGAACGGCAGCAGCCGCTCCTTTCTCTGCTACGAACCGAAAGGCACGTCTCGCCACGCGTATTAGAGGCGCCTGAGGCTCGGCTCTGCGACATTGTGCACGGGCATTCTGGCTACAGCAGCTGCTATACCGTTACTGTTCATCGCAGTAGAACATCATTCGCTCTGGGCGATCCTTGTCCCGCCACAGGGCGTAGCCAGGACTTCACTTCGGGAGGGGTCCGACCCCCAAAACCTATGTGCCTCTTTATTTATAGGTACGCGCATGTATGCATATGAATTCAAACAGAAAAAAGTTTCAGGGTGTATTAAACGCTTCCGCCTCTCTGGCTACGCCTATGTGCGACCATTAGTTAGCAATCACACAGCTAAATACAGCAGAAGAATCAAGAACAGGAATATGAAGGAGCAGGAGATGAATGGCTTCAACTGAATCGTGGGTGTGCGATTTGCTAATATCCAAAACATTATGGACGATGAGTAAGAAATTTTCCTGAAGCGATGAAGTTGCTTCTTATCTTTAGTATTGTCATTTAATTTCCATTATTACTCTTACGTGAAAAGTAGCAGTCATCGCCGTGTTCGTAAGGCCACTGAATGAAAACATACCTAATATATCGAACGGCGTAAAGACAATGTTGTTACAGCAAGAGCACCTCGAATGTGACCTAGTACATGTTATGATGAGAAATCGTTGAACGGGAAATGCCGCTGGAGAAACGTTTCGACAAGCGGACTCGTCAAGGCAGCAACGAAGACAAGTCCATTAGTTGAAAGGGTGTCACTATGCAGCGGCGTTCCCTGCTCAATGACTTCTCATCGCTTCAAGCGTCCATCTTCCCCTGCACTTCTGTCTTGTGAAGCACATGTTAGGATCATTGCAGACCAGTTCTGCGGAATCTCACAAGGTGGTGGAAATGCCAGAAACATGCATATTTCTCTTTGTGTAATTATTTTCTGATGTATGAGATAAAAATTTGTCATCTAGCGGATAGCTCCTGTCAATACACATGGCAGGCAGTTGGCCACCATTACTAGCGAAAGTACGTAAAGTCAGTTGCTTATAGCGGGAAGTATACCGAGTTAAATATGAAAGTGGGCGTTGGTATCGCATATGAGGTCGCCATCCACTTTTAATACCTTACAAACAATCGTATCGCAGTGCTGTTTATTCCTTAGTAGTAGTAGTAGTAGTAGTAGTAGTAGTAGTAGTAGTAGTAGTAGTAGTAGTAGTAGTAGTAGTAGTAGTAGTAGTAGTAGTAGTAGTAGTAGTAGTAGTACTTGAAGTTGTACGTCCAGAAACCACCATATGATTATAAGGCACGCCGTAGTGGAGGGCTCAGGAAATTTCGATCACCTGGGGTTCTTTAACGTACATCTGAATCTAAGTACACGGGCCTCAAGCATTTCGCCTCCATCGAAATGCGGCCGCCTCTGCTAGGATGCTTATACCTTAGTGCCAACCATAAAATGGGCCGATAATGTACCACGTGCGCGATTGCTTCGATTCAGAGATGCGTAGCCTGGAAAACTACAAGTACACTAAGAACAAATGGTACCCAAGAAAAAGTACGAAATAAAATGCGGAACACTGCTGCTTTACTGTCTTGTATAATACTACCACGATATCTAAACAAAAGGTTCTAAGATTCTAAGGGCTCCATTATTTGATATTCTACTAACAAGCACCACTTATTTATAATTATCGTTTTGCTATAACCAGGCCTGCGGCGCAAACGCTGCCCTTCTGCATGGCGTGGGCTGTTGAAGGAACAAAAACAACGGAGGTCGAATAAAAGAAACAGCGATTCAATCTCGCATAAAGGGGTTTTATCTCACTTTGATGTCGATTTGAATTTGGAAAAAAAAAGGCGAGAGTCTGCGCTGTATCCGTGAAATAATGAGGAACAAAAATATAAAAACAAGTCTTGGGTAACAGATTGTTGGCGACATCGGAGAGCTTCGTGAAACAGCGAGAAAGGCCCGTTGTTTCGTGAAAGAAGTGGCAATCATCCCGGGTTGTTGCTGTCTGGCCTCAAGTTTCTCGACTCGCTTTTCACATCAAGAGTCAATTTAAGGAGTGTCGTCGGCCGGCGCACTGCCGCAATGGAAATATGAGATAAGCGCGAATAGAGAAGAGGTGCAGCGCTTTTAACCAACTGGCCGAGCAGCTCGACCAACAACAACGACCGAGTTTCTTATGAATCTTTTTTTGTTTTGTATGCAAACATATAATCCCACGAAGTCATGAGGCTGATTAGATGAGCGTGTATAAACGTCGAAATGCTAGATAAAAAAGAAGAGGTATAGCATTGAACGCGTGTGGTGAACATTCTTTTTTTCTTCCTTCTGGCGAAATCTGCCAGGCACTGTAATGTGTACAGGTGCCCCAAAAGTAGAACGGAGCATGCAAGCTGTGGCCAAACTGTATAAAACTGCATGCCAGCGCGCTCTATCAGCACATGCTGTGGAGATAGCGAGAGTGCGTAGGCATATCTGGCTAACCCATCCCAACATTTTAATGCTCACCTTATCGCCGACTCGTGCGAAGCCGCGCTGCTACCGTCAATGCTCGTCCGAGGCGAAAATGGTGGCATCCTTGGCGCTGCAGAAAGCGCATGGCTCGCAAGATTTCTGCACGACGCGGCGAAGAAATGAATAAAGAACTGAAGGCGCCCCTGACGAGCAGTGATGGCAGCAGCACAGCTTCGCTCGAGCCAGCGATAAGACGAGTATCAAAGTGCCGAGATGGGTCAGCCGGATATGCCGACGTACTCTAGCTATATGCTGCGTATCTGCTCATAGAGCGCGCTGGCATGCAGTTTTTTACTGTACATGCTACCTTCAGGTAGCAGAGTTGCGCATAGGTAGCAGAGTGCGCATAGCAACCACAGCTATGCGGCGAAGCCGCCCGCCGTTTTTACAGGCGACATGCCTACCGTGCAGCCGATTGACATGTTCGGCGTGTCGAAGACCGGTGATTAACTTAACTGTCGATGTCTGGTGTCAATCCAATTCGCTGCAGCAGCAGCGTAGAGAAATACAAAAAATTGGCCCAAGCGGCAGCTTCTCCGCAATGCATGGTTGCTAGCGGCGTTTGGAAGACAGATGCGCAACTCTGCTACCCAAAGGTAGCATATACAGTAACTTTAGTTTTGCCTAAAGCCCCTTAATATAGAAAGTAGCGACACTCTCCTCCACTCCGGCGCTTTCCTCCTCTATATCCTCTCCCAACAGGCCGCGCCTCCTCTCCCAACCTGCTGCCGTGCGGGCGCCGGCCGTTTGTGTTGGCTGGTAGGTGATAACGACTCTGCTAGCTGATAACGCCGGCGAAAAAATGAAAACACTAGAACAAAATATGGTTCGCGCGCGTTTCTCGGGCAACGGCCCGAGCGGCGTTCCGGAAAGCACCGAGACGAGAGGCGGGAAAGGAGGGCGCGCGGCGTGGCGGCTCGGTTAAAAGAAAGGCGGTACTTTCTAAAAAATATCCAGGGACTTTAGTTTTGCCCAGTTTGGCCACAGCTCGCGTGCTACGTTTTACTTTTGGGGCACACGCGTCCCTCTATTATTTTGGATTCTTATATGAAGCATGAAAAGTGCATACTTCATTGAACACACAATAATAGAGGGACGCGTGGACGCTATTTACTTGCAAGGAGCGCTCGTTGTGTACATATATTCCTAATTTATTGCGTTTTGTGAAGTGTTCGCTTTCTAACAGCAAATATTCCATACCATCGCGACTACGGGTGGCCAGCGCCACGCAGCAGCGCAGTATATTGAGTGCAAATAGACACAGCTCTACATAGCAGTGCTTCTGGGCTTTTTACGCTACAGCTTGTAGGTTCTGGTGAGTACATGTGTTAATAATTGCTGGTTTTGTACGTGCCAAAACCGCGATATGGTTATGAGGCACGCCGTGGTCGGAGACTCCGGCTTAATTATGACTACCTGGTTCTTTAACGTGCACCTAAATCTTTGGTGTTCTTTGCGTTTTGGCCCCAACAAAATGCAGCCGCCGTGGCCGCGGTGACTATACGCAAGGTGAATATTCGCTACATCGAAAGTTCGCAATGCCAGGTTTGTCTGGGACTCAAGGTGCACCTCCACTCATAGGACAATCACGATCGCTACAGACCATCTCAATCCAACATGTTGCTCATCTTAGAGCCCACATTACACACCTCTACCGAGTTCGCAGTCGTCACATTGCTGCTCTGCCGCTTCGGAGAGAACGTGCCACGCACTGCTATTACTCATCGAGGCAGCCTTGCGTGAGATTTGCAGATCACTATCGCGCCCGTTGTGCCTAAGAAAATCCTAAGTACGCCTTGCAATTCCAGGAATTACCAAGAGGAGCTATCATTAAACGACGGCAGCGGCATTAATTGCTATTACTGAACAACAAATACAGTCAAAGGACGCAAATGTGGATCTGTCTCAGCCGCCAGCTTCACAGGCATTCTTGTCATCTCAGCCTGCGATGTCACACAGTGCAGTCCAGACTCCCACAGGACTATATACGGCAGCAAAATGTTCTGCGTTTGCGTGCTGCTATCATTCACGTCGTGGAAGCCCAACCTCGGAAGGGGGTAATTTTTAGTGACTTCAAGGCATTCTTTGCGAGGCAGCGCTCGGGTCGTTCGCTTGCTTTTTTGTGTCCCTGAGTTTGCGCTCTTTTGTTCCCTTCACCAGGAACAAAATGAAACCCGCCCAATTTGCTGTTCTAATCTTCTCAGGATCTGATATCTGCGTGCAATGCACAATGCAGGCACTCGAGTGCACGAAGACAAAGCAGCTTCAAACAACCGCGACGAATCAAGGTACTATAGAGTTAGCCGCAAATAAATGCAGACCTCTTAATATGAGAAAACGAAACGGCACAACCTGCATTCTCAAGCGTAAAGAAAGACGTGTTTCCTACCATGCGTTGCGCGCTACGTCTTGGTCGTAGTAGCTTCAGATGATTTAGTGATTTACATACGAGAAAATTCGGCGTCCTCAGCACGACGACTTAGAGGCAAATAATTGCTCTCACAAGCATGCGGCATGATTATCGGCTACATAATAATTCATAATTGCTGAGCTTTGACGCGCCAAATTTGCGTTATGATTACGAGGCACGCCATAGTGGCGGACTCCAGATTGCTTTCTGCCACCTGGGGTTCTTTAACGTGCACCTAAATCTAAGCGCACGGATGGTCTTTCTGTTTCGCCCCTATCCAAATACGGCCGCCGTAGCCGGGAACGGAAACCCATGCTCTCGAGCTCAGCAGCGCGACTACGTTCGTGCGAAGCTACCACGGATGTTTACTCGGCCACAACGGCTGTATTTGGACGTGGCCGAAATGCAAAAAGACGCTCGTGTACTGCGGCAAGCAAGGTGTGTTACCGGGCTAGTTGGTATTCCATGATTGCATAAACAGCGCGGACGGGGTACAAAAACAAGGGACATACGAGAACTGGCGCTAACTTCCAACTTTTATTGCAAAAAACGTGGAAAACGAAAACAAGATAACGCGCATGTGATCTCACCAGAAGCCTGTGCGTGAAGTCGGGGATAAATAAAAACCAAGAAAACAGCAAGAAGTGTGCGTTACGTGGTCCAGCTTATTATATATTTCCTGCTGTTTTCCTGCGACTTAAATCCGTTGCGAGTGACGATATTTTCTTGTGCGTCTTATTCCTGCTGGTGGTGCTTAAGCATCTAGGTTTTTCTCTAAGTTATGTGCCAACTAGCCCAGCAACAAATCCTGCTAAAGACTTATAAATCTTCCGCGACCTCTTCCTGCAGAGTCTTTCGAATCAGCTACGGATGATTCTATGTACTTACCTCTCCTGTTACAACGTCCATCGAAGCCATAGCAAAAATGGCAGACTACATCATCGATAGTTTCCATCCTGTGATATCTGCCATTGACTTTTCTAATGCACCAGTTTCGACTCAACCGCAGTTACAACAGCACTTTGACGATCTCGCCACTTCAAGCACGCAGCGTGCTGCGCAAGCGGACACTGAAACTACCGAGTTAGCTGCCTTACGTTTCGATGCAGGCAGAAAACAGCCGCGTCATCACTCGTACAACCAAAACGAGTCACGCTCTCCGTCTCCCGTCATTTGTTGGCACCACGCCAGATACAGCACTCGTGCGCGCCTGTGCCTTCCGCCTTGCAACTTTTCGGAAAACGGTCGGGCCCTTCACTGATGAAGGCAAGTGCAACCGGCCCTACATGAGGCCGTCTATTTTATGTCATGGACCACGTCACGAAAAATCGCTACCTTGTAGAGACTGGTGCGCAAATTTGTGTCCGTCCCTCTGCTTTTTAAGACCGCGGAAGACATCGACATGACACGTCTTTTATCACTGCCGTAAACGGTTACAAAAAAAACGTATGGCCAGAAATCAGTCACTCCCAACCTCTGCCTACCGCCATGGTGCCCTAATGTTTATGGTGCTCGACTGATGATCCGCAGGTCGCGGGATCGAATTCCGAACGTGGCGGCCGCATTTTCGATCGAGGCGAATATTCTGGAGGCCCATGTGCCAACATTTAGGTGCACGTTAAAGAACCCCAAGTGGTCGAAATTTTCGGAACCCTCTACTACGGCGTCTCTCATAATCATGCCGTGGTTTTGGGAAGTAAAACCTCAACATTTATTACTATATTAACCTCTGTCTGCGGCGCCCCTTTCGATCGCCAGTCACTGTTGCCAACCTTCGCTAATGCCGCATTCTCGACTTCGCGACTAACTCATCGGCGCAAAGCATCACCACATCTGCGCCAGCCTTGCGCCTCGTAAAAGTATACACACCCGAGTATCCACGCCTTGGTCTACCACCCCACTGGAATTCTGACAACTTTTCGAAACTCCTTCGCCGGATCGCCCAATAGTGCACATCTTCACACACCTCATTGTGACGAATGGACCACCAATATACGTATGCCCGACCTCGCCGCTTATCACCAGACGCGCCAATATCCGTTATGGTAGACGTTTCAGACATAGCTGTTGACGTTGTGCTTTAACAGCTGGTTGCCTACACATGAAAGCCTGCATCTTCCTTCTCAAGGCAGCTGCCACCGCAAGAAACCCGACAAACCACCTTCGTATTTTGAATTGCTGGCAGTCTACCTCGCCACTTTCGTCACAACCTCGAAGGTCGTCAGTTTTTTGTTCTCACCTATCCCAAGCCACTAATTTACGCTGTTACCTTCAACAGTTCCTCACCCACCTCACGCTACCTGTGGCCACGTATAAATGCTGACGCCCGTTGCTGGACGCGGGCATGTATCCAGTGCCAGCGCGCCAAAGTCAGCAGACACACTATGAGCGCGCTTTCTCTTTTTCACCCACCAGACGTCCGTTTCAGCCACGACGAAATTGTGGGCCCTCTGCCACCGTCTTCTAACCAACGATACATATTCGCTTGTATCGGTCGATTTACCCGCTGGCCAGAAGCAAAGTCGCTCTCTAACATTACTCAAGAGTTTGTTGCCCAAGCCCTCCTAGATAACTCGATTGCCCGTTACGGCGTGTCACACACCTTAATGCCAGACAGAGGGAGACGATTTGAATCGGCCTTCTTCGAGCTCTCTCTCGTCTTGTGGGGGCAACGCAGATACAGCTTGCCACCCAAGTTCGAATGGCGTGGTAGAACGCTTACACCGTAAACTGAAAGCATCACTTCACGCACAAAACAACGATTTCATGAACAGAGCGCCTACTTTTGGTTCCACTAGGTCTTCGCGCCGCTGTGAAAAAAGAAGTGCTGTTTCTTGGGCTAGTTGAAATATCATACTCTATTTTTGGACGCGCTTGAAAAACAACAGCACAGTGAGGCACACATAAACCACAAATGAAAGCGCTTTCGTTTGTGGTTTATGTGTGCCTCACTGTGTCCTTGCTTTTCGAGCGCGTCCAAACGTAGACGGTGAAAGAAGATGCACAGGGCTCATCAGCAGAGCTAGTTTTCGGCATTACACTTCCACAAATTCTCTGGCGTTTTCGGCGAAATTGTTTTTTGCCTCGGGACCGACATCTGCTGACATACAATCTTATACCGACCGCCTGCGCACTAGTGTTGTACCCTCATTGCTTCATCATGGCTGAATATTTAACACTATTGTGTGGCAGTCGCGATCAAAGTGATATACTCAAGCTTGAGTACCGTCGAGTAGATGGCGAATCCTGGTGACCGTATAAATTTAGAACTAAATTTAGCTCATCCAGACATTTCCCTGTGGCCTATCACATATGAAAAACGATGATCGCTGTGCTCTGCAATAACAAGGAAAGGCTCCATTATGTATTCAGGAGCAGGTACTACCGTCATGCTCCTACTTCATGCGCTGGCACTAGACATGTCGCACTTGGTGTCTCGACCTTTGCATTTTATCACAACACGTCCGGCGCGAAGCTACCTTACCGTCTGTGGTTTAGCCTTTACCAATTCTATCCCATTTCGTATTGGATGACAACGCTGATTGTAATGACTGTGGTTTCAAAAAGACACTTGAAGACAACTTGTGCGACTGACCTTGATGCAGCTCTCAGCGAAAAATGCTTGTCAATGCGTTAGCAGGCATTAACAGAGCTCGTCAAAAGAAATAATTCAATAATACCGACGTCACAGGCCATCGCAGAAGACAGCAACGAATTCATTATTACCGTTCTTACGAACACCAAACCTGCATCAGAGAGGGAGCCTAGTAGTGACACGTGTTATGCTGTGCATTGAACAGCAATGATTAAGTGTCCTGTTTATCTCTCTCTATCCTTTCTTCTTCCCTCCCGCATCATCCACTTGCAGCATGGCAAACCCAATTCTTGGTCTCCTCCCC
The DNA here is from genome assembly GCF_013339695.2 of Rhipicephalus sanguineus. NCBI lineage: Eukaryota > Metazoa > Arthropoda > Arachnida > Ixodida > Ixodidae > Rhipicephalus > Rhipicephalus sanguineus. The sequence goes on along the minus strand of NC_051180.1, from coordinate 9,279,289 downwards.
ACTGCTCTGTTGATGTCCCCATACCTCTCTCAAGCACGAATCAGCTTCGTGATGACACAAACGCAAGGCACGAGAAAAATTCCTGACGTATCCAGAGGGAGATACAGCCCAATGTTTTTCATCTGTCGGAAGAGGCGAGTCTAATGCGACGGGAGCGTACATGTGCTGGCGGCATTTTCTCAATGCGCCAGTTGAATATATTGCAGAGGTTATCGGTGCAAATAAGCACATAGAAGATGCCTCGAATTCGGTTGTCACTAGCATGGATAACCCTCGTGGGAAGAAGTGTGTAAGTGTTCAGTACAGCGTGTCTGCCGGTGTCACAACTTTCGCAAATTTAATGCTTCAGACATGAAGAATTTTCATTAATATTCATTAAGATAACACACACAGAACGCAAGCTTATCGGTGGGTTTGGGAATACTTATTCTGACACTCATCTACGGCTGTATGTTAAAAGCAAGAGGTGACGACGCTGACAAGATGGATTCGCCACGAGTCAGCTGAGTTTGGCGGCCCCTACAAAGGGGCGCCCGAGGCTCCACGAGTGGCGCAGGTGTTAAGAAGGCTGGTGACGTAAGAGCGAGCGCTTCAGGCCTCGGTGCCGAAACAAAGGCGCGCGCTCCGCGAGCGTCCCGCTGCCGCCGACGCTCGCGGGAGCGCACGCGGTCCGGACAAAGCGCTCGACGGCCGTCAGCGTGGGCTTCTCGGCCTGACAATCGTGTTACGTGGCAAAGCATTCCGTGTCCACCTCGTGGGCTTACTCGCTGACTCACCCTTGTGCATTCCGGTGTACTTGTCCTTGAGCACGATGAGCTCGTAGATCTTTCCGAACTGCTCGAAGAGCGGCCGCAGGTCTTTTTCATCCAGGTTACGGGGAATCTGGCCCACAAACAGCTTGATGGCGTCGTGGTCCTTGACGGGTGCCAGCTCGCCGTTGCCGTTGTGGATGACAACCGAATCCAATACTCCGTTGTGCAGCGCCATGTTTGGAAACTCACAGCACAACATGCATACGACCGTTGTGGGAAGCGCGGGGGCGGCTGCAGCACACACTCGCACGCACAACACACTTGGCTCGCAATACACTCGGCGCGGGTCTGCCAGTCGCGCGCGTGTGGGGGCCGCACGTCCGCCGCCGGACGACGACAGCGCATGCGCATGCGGGAGCCGCGCGGGCCACCATTGGCCGGAAACACGTCACGTGTCTCTCCCAAGTTCTTTTTTCCCCTTCGCACCGCGCGGGCAGCATCACTCGGGACGCGGGACGCGCTGGGTCTCGCACTGTTTCTCCCGCATCTCCCGGCTCTTGGATGTGGAGAAGCCGGCACTCGATGACGCGAGCATCTGAATGCTCTCGCTCGGTAATCGCCTCCAGCCTTCTCGTGAATATGTTTTATTGTAGGATATGTGCGCAAAGGTTGGACGAACACAGGGCAAACGAAGTAGAGAGAAAGAGCGCTAACTAATATATCCGCCCTCTTTTGTTAAAAGCATTAGCAGAGCATCTCACACAATCGCGCGGTTGCGTGTCATGACGTTAACTGTTTTTGTCGAAACAATACATATTTGTTCACCTATAAACGGTGAAGCCTACTTTTATTCATGTAATAGTAATGAAAAGAAAAGCCCTACAAAACACCAAGCATTCCTGCAGTTCCATAAAAGATAGCTCGGAGTTACATCACTCCCCTGGCCATAGAGCTTGCCATTTCGAGTACTCCGAACTATCTGCATGTACGTTGAGGTTGGTTAAACACACAGCGCGACACTAAGACGGGGACTCAGGAAGGAAACACACACATCGCTGACTTACAACAGTTTATTAGATTAATTTTCTCAGCATATATACAGGAAACAGCCACACCAATGCGCATGTAAAAACAGATACGCTCCCTATCATCTTGGAAAATCCGATCTAAGAAATGCTAACTCTTTATTTGATAACATGACTGACGGTGAACTGACACATTCAGTCAGGTTGGAACACAAAATAAATCCATCGTTAGCCGCCACGGTGGTCTAATGGTTATCGTGATCGACTGCTGACCCGACCGTCGCGGTATCGAATCCTGACCGCAGCGGCCGCATTTAGATGGAGGCAAAGTGGTGAAGGCGCGTGTACTTAGATTTCGGTGCACGCTAAAAAAAAGCCAAGTGGTCGAAATTTCCGGAGCCCTCCACTAAAGCATCCCCATACTCATATCGTGGTTTTGGGACGTAAAACCTCAACCATTATTACTATTATTAAATCCGTTGTTTTTTTTAATAATGTACGGAAATTTATACACGCAGGGTTTATTCCAACAGGATACTGTCCGTTTAGAACAAAATGCAGCCGGTGATTTGGCTTGTAAGTATGCTGCCTGGGTTGTGTGCAAAGAACCCCTCTCTCGATCTCGTGGACAGTTACGGAAAGGAAAGGAGGGAGGATTGAGAGAGCATCCCTATAAATGACGCCTCTCAGCCAACAGAGAATAAATGCCAAGGATGCCATAAATATGACTAAAGATGCAGTAAAGAAATTGTTAAGAAAAGGTAATGAAAGTTAAATGGAACACAACAGATCGCCGGTGGGGTACGAACCCACGTCTCCAGATTTCATGTACGATGCTGTCACAAGCTCAGCATGGCACTCGAAATGTGAATATGTGGGTTCGTATCCCACATGCAGCCAGTTAACGGCTCTTACGGTCAAAGGACCAACGGGTGAAAGCCGAAGAGGAGAAAGTGAGATTTCTGAAAAAGAAAAACGCTATATATATATATATATATATATATATATATATATATATATATATATATATATATATATATATATATATAAATACATATATAGTTATATTTCTCGATGATGAAAGTCCAGAAAGCAGGGTAAAAACATCACGGCATATCCACGGGGTGAATGGTGATGAGTGAGGCGAAGCTCCGGAGGGATTCATCGGTAAACCGTGAAACTCTTCCGTGAAATTCGCCCAGTACTTCATATAAAGAGTGTGAAACACCGTGTATATATTAAACATCAAACTTTTATTGTACTGTTGGCTTACGTGGTCCCTTCATTATCACCGCTTTGTGATCGGTGAAATGCAGGGAAAGTGTCTGCTCCCGAGCGAAAGAGAAAGCGCGCCAAGAGCGAGTGCCTTTTACAATCGCAGGCATCCAATGACATGCGGCATTCGCATTATACAAGCGCCATTTGTCATCTTTAAAAAACTCTAAGAATTACATGAAACGCCATCTAGTGAGAAAATTAAACTAGAGCTCTAAGAAATACATAAAACGCCATCGGGTGAGGTAATCGGTGGCGACGATTATCCATCTCTTTCCGGCAGTAGACGTTGGGGAGGCGCCCAGAAAATCCATGCCGATTTGTGCAAATGGTGTCGTTGGCACATGAACAGGCTGCAACAGGCCGGCTGGCTTGACGGATGGCGGTTTGCGGCGCTGGCAACCGAGACATGCCTGCACGTAAGTTTTCACGACCGTGGCAAGTTTCGGCCAGTAATAGTTCTGCCTAATTCTTGCCAATGTCGGGGTGTAGCCCAAATGACCAGCGGTCGGTTCGTTGTGGCAGGCGTGCAGGACCTCACGTCGAAGCGATGAGGGAACGACAAGTATACTAAGTAGCTGCTGCCACTAGGTGAAAAGTTCTTTTAGGGGCGAAGCTCCTTAAAGCGGCACCCGTTCGTCCCCGTCGTAGTGCGTAACCAGTCTTACCGCTAGTACCAGATCTTGACCTCCAAGGTGGTGCCGGTGGGAGATTTCTCCTGTGCGTTGTTGAACAATAAAAAATTCGCAGCGTGCGCGTTAACTAAAAGCCGAATTCTTCTGTCTCTCATTCCCCATTAGCAGCCATTGGCATGTTCCAGTAGGAAACGTTAGTAGAAGTAGAAGTGTAAGTGTTAGCTAAAAGCCGACTTCTTCTGTCTCTCATTCCCATTAGCAGCCATTGTTTACCTCCAAGGTAGTGCCTCGTGAGATTTCTCCTGTGCGTGATTAAACAATAAAAATTTTGTTCAAAACGCCGTTGATTGATGAAATAAACCAACGAAAGACGCCAGATGTTTCTCCTCTGCTACGGTGCGAGACGTTCGGATGGATCTTTCAAATTATTTACCAGCAGAGCGAATGGTGATCGCTGATAACGGTTAACGAGCGACCGTACAAATAGGGGCGAAATTTGAGGACTGCCCATACCATTGCGAGGCATTCTTTCTCGGTCGTAGTGTAGTTGGCTTCTGTTCGGGACAGCGTCCTACTGGCATAAGCGATAATCTTTTCGCAGTCGTCCTGCCACTGTACGAGTACTGCTCGAAGACCCACATTACTAGCGTCTGTATGCAATGTCGTTGGCGCGTCTTCATCGAAGTGGGCGAGCACAGGAGGCGTTTGCATGCGTTGACGAAGCTCGTCATATGCCCGTTGCTGGTCTTCGCCCCATGCGAATGGGATATCTTCCGCGGTGAGCTGGGTCAATGGCCATGTGATGCGCGAAAAATTCGCAATAAATCGCCGGTAACAGGCACAAAGTCCCAAAAAACATCACAATGATTTTTCGTCTGATGATGCCGGAAATTCGCCACGGCAGCAACTTTATCTGGATCCGGCCGGATCCCTTGGCTGCTGACGACGTGACCTAGGAATTGAAGTTCGTGAAAGCCAAACTGGCATTTTTCGGGTTTCAATGCGAAACCGGCCGAGCGTATTGCGTCAAAAACTGCTCCCAGTCTCCTTAAGTGCTCCTCGAACGTTGCAGAAAAGACAATCACGTCATCGAGGTACACCAGGCAGGTTTGCCACTTAAGTCCCGATAGTACAGTGTCCATTAGACGCTGAACCGTTGCTGGCAAAGGGAAGCACCTGAAATTCATGAAGACCGTCGGGCGTGACAAAGGCAATCTTTTCACGGTCTCTCTCATCCACTTCAATTTGCCAGTAGCCGCTTTTTACGTCCATTGACAAAAAGTAACGGGCATTTCGTAGCCTATCCAGGGAATCATCAATACGCGGCAGAGGCAGGCCCGTAGCCAGGGGGGGGGGGGGGGGGGCGCCCCCCCCTCCCGCAGTTTTGGTGAAGTATGTGTTTTTACCAAAAATAAATAATAAAAATAGGTGTTTTTCTCTAAAAGTCAAGGTTTTCAGCAAGCCCCCCCCCCCCCCCCCCCGAAGAAAATTTTTGGCTACGGGCCTGGGCAGAGGGTAAACATATTTCTTTGTGATCTGGTTGAGGTTTCTGTAGTCGACGCAGGAACGCAAGCTGCCATCCTATTTTTTGACGAGTACTACAGGCGATGCCCAAGGATTATTTGATGGCCGAATAACGTCATCTTCCAGCATCGCTTTCACTTGTTTTTGAATTGCCTCACGCTCCTTTGGGGCAACGCGATAAGGATTTTGCCGGATGGGTCTGGCATCGGAGTCTGTGATGATGCGGTGTTTCGTGAGCGGTGTTTGACCAACTCTGGAAGTGGATGAGAAGCAGCCGTGGAACTTGTTGATCAGCGCAAGAAGGCGGTCTCGCTCGATGGCCGATAATGTCGGACTAACGTCAACAGGCATCGGTGTAGTGATAGTAGACGCCGCCACCTCCTCCACCAGATGACCATCTTCGATTTGCGCAAGTTCATTGAAATAGGCAATGGCAGTGCCTCTAACAGTGTGTCCGCGTTCCTTGCTGAAATTCGTCAACAACAGTTCAGCGCATCCATCGCTCACATAGATGACGGCCCTGGCGATAGAAATACCGCAAGTGAATGCTAGCTCACTGACGTGTTCAGCGACGCCAGTGCCGCTCTGCAGGCTGTCGCAGCGCACGGGTACAAAGGAGCAACTGCGTGGCAGGAGTATGACGTCGTCACCGGCGATACGTAAACGAGGTCGCTGGTTTTCCTCATCGTTGTCCGAGTGTGTAGCAAACGTTACGTTCCTGTCGCGGATGTTAATCACAGCCCCGTATTCGCGCAAGAAATACATTCCCAATATAAGCTCTTTACAGCATTCACGAAGAATGACAAAGGTGGCGACAAAGGTTGAACTGGCGATTATGAGTCGGGCCGTGCACTTTCCAACAGGTGTCATCAACTGACCTCCGGCAGTTCTGATGTTGGGCTCGTGCCATGGTGTCTTTACTTTCCCCAATCTGTCGGCTAGTTGTAGGCTAATTATCGTAAAGTGAGAGCCAGTGTCAACAAGAGCCGTCACTTGATGGCCGTCAATGTGAATGACGAGGTCAGCGCTGACCACTTCACTTACATCGGCAGGTGTCGTATTCGTCGTATTCGTCGCAGTCGTCGTAGTCGTCGTTGTAATCGCCGTCTTCGGCTTCGGTGTCTGAGTTGTCGTTCGTCTGTAATGGGGGCTGTTCGGAATTTCGACGATTGGCAACCCCACCCCCGGAAATCGCTGCGTCTAGTTTCCCCGTCGCGGGCTAAGGGACCTGCCTCTAGTGACGTCGGCAAAACTGTGACGATTCGGTGAACTGTACCGCGCAGGAGATGGAGAACGTGATCGGGGCGCGGTTGGATTTTGCGGCGGTAGATTCAGGGGAGCGTCGTTGTGCGGTGCGCCGACCGTCATGCGTAGCGTAATCGGGGTGGGGAGGAAATCTCGAGTATTGAGCCTCGCGATAACGGCAAACTCGATAGACGTGCCTTGCTTCGCCACAATGAAAGCACACCGGTCGACGGTCAGCGGTACGCCATAAATCGGTTTTCCGACGCTGGTAGTTCAGCAGGGATTCTCCATTGAACCACGTTGTGGTGTTCGGGTGTCGACCGTATGGCATTCTGCGTGTCGGCGAGGTTGGTGGTGATGAGATCTGCTGCGTTTGCAGTGTAGGCGGTGGCCTAGTCGGAGCCGGCGGCGTCGGAGGTACGATGACTGGACATCGGACAGAATCAGCGTAAGTAAGATGCCATTGCACATCACCATAGTCTGGCGAAGAAAGAACTTGACGGACTCTTCCCGGACGACATCAGCGACAAAAGACAATGCCGGCGTCGGTTCTGTTGGTGGAATCAAACCGAGTTGCCGAAGCTCTTCTGGCAGAATCTCCCGAATGACTTCACGCAGAGGCTTGTCGTTACTCAAAGTCATGACTAAGGTACTCACTACCGAGTTGAGCATGTGTTCATGCTGGCGGTATCGCTGCTAGCAGCGGTACCTTTGTAAATCTTAGTGGCGAAGTTCACACTTACAACAGTTACACTGGAAAGCCGGAACATGCAAAATGGAGGCATGTTGATAATGAAATACAAATGCTGAATACAAACAGGCGTGCAGCTGTCTGTATTATAGGGCACCGATTCCAACTGGGGAATCTGCAGCTGTTTATTCGGCGTTAATTGAAAACGACTGTAATCAAATAAGGAGCGTGGCGCCGATGTCTTGTTGATCTGCGCCCGGCATGGGTCCTTCAACAGAGGCGTCGCCGCTGCCTTAGCAGAGATCGGGAATAGCAGCAAGCGGTCCCGTCTGCAGCGCAGCAGCTGTGTAAACACTGGCCCAGCCGTTTTGTCACTGACTTCCAGTCCTCCTCTCCTCTCACAAAATAATATACGCACGAGAGCGCTTTCTCGACATAGCGGCACACATGCATGATCACTCGAATTAGTTATCTGCCGATCCAATCCCTTCATTTAGGAAAATCATAATGTGCTAGCGGACGGCCATTGATTGTGCGCTTATTGCATAGCGTGCTTAGAAGTACAAAGTAAGAAGTGGATTTGTCAGTTTCCACGGTTCGTTTTCTCGAAATGAGTTTTCATACACACAGCTCGTGCACTGCTTTTTTTTTAATGTCATGCCATAGACATCCGTAGCATATAATATACTTCGAAAATCAGCACAAAGTGGATCGGTAAGCGCCAAACAGCAGTAACGTTTAAAGTGTATTCGTAAGGCGCCACGCTAGATAAGGTGCCTAAAAACGAACTGTCTTAATCGGTGTTCTTTGTTCTCGTGTACTCGCCAGCACATGTAACGCTTATTCTCATGTTTATCTATGTCTGGCTGAAATTGTAAGAAACAAATAAACATAGTATTAAAGAGAAAAACATGGTTCATCCCTCCGTCATATGAATCGGTACAACACGACAGTGAAGCGTGCCTTCACAGAAATAGCTGATTGTTTGATGTATACACTGATGTATCAGAGCTTGCACAATGACTATTCGTGTTTGGCAGATATAGCACTGTTTAATGTGGGTGCACCGACGTCGACGCCTGGTGGCGCATTTACATCTCGACGGCTAACGTCCATGATAAGGATTAAATCATTATGGTAGTTCAAGTATTGAATTGAATTGAATTGTGTTTATTCACAACAAGGTTGCGAGGATGACCAGGCAAAAAAGCTGCATTGAGCAGCTTGAGGGGAACCTGGCCACCTCATACACTGGGCGGCTTCACAGCGGTCGAACACACGATATTCATAATGAATGGACTAACTAAAACAGAAAAACAGTAAACATCCACGGTCGCAATAAATAAACAAGGTTGTTGTGGAAACATATGAAAACAAGGGGAAGAAATTAGGCGAAGTGTTAAAGACATATAAAAAGACAAACAAATGGACCCATGGCAGCACAAGCAATCACATAAATACATCGCGTAGCCTTTTTAACGACAGAGTTGATACACTGAGACCATTCTCTTTGTATAATCGATTTAGAACGGTAGGTTAACAAAACTTTAGCATTTGGTCACCGTGTCTCATAGTTCTATACTTTGTAAACAAAGGAGCAGTATGCCAAAGATATGGCACCCTGGAGACAAGGCGTATTGCTCTTTTTTGTAATACCATCAGCTTGTGAATGTTTTCAGCTGAAGTCGTCCCCCGACTAGAATTCCGTATTGAACTAGGGAAAGTAACATTAAATTATACAACATCATATTAATGGATGTAGGAAGATAGTTCCAATGGCGACGCATAGTACCTATTGCTCTAGATAATTTACTAACTAAGTGATTCACTTGGCAATCCCACGACGTAGTTTCAGAGAAGTATACGCCAAGCGATTTCAAAGACGATAGTATTTCTATTTCCGTATTATTTAATTTAATGGGGGCTAGTTGAAATTGTTTGTTACGTGGATGAAACACCACTGCCTTTGTTTTTCATGCATTAATCTTAAGATAATTACTTGTCGCCCACTTTTGTATAGTTGCAAGCGTCTTATTAGCTCGATTTGACATTTAAGAACCAAAGTCACCATCAAAAAACAGACTTGTATCGTCTGCGTAAATTACGCACTTAGCAGATGGATCAACATTTACATGTCCTTGATGTATAATATGAAGAGATAGGGACCCAATATGCTCCCCTGTGCGACGCCCGTTCTTACAGATTTCAACTACGATTGGTCCCCGGCTATAGCTACGAACTGGGATCTGTGCTGAAGGTAGGACGTAATAAGAGAATGAGCTATGCCGCGAATACCGTAGCGATCAAGTTTTTTAAGCAAAACACTATGACTGATAAGGTCTAAGGCCTTGGAAAAATCGAGAAACATTCCAAGCACCATCTTCTTTTCCTGAAATTTTTGCAATATAAACTCCTTTTAGGTCATTAAGGCTAATTCAGTTGACCTGTTTTTACGAAAACCGAACTGTGCAGGACTTATGATACCAAAGTGGTCAGTAAACGAAAAAAATCGCGCTAAATTCACCTTCTCTAAACCTTTCGAAAAAACAGGCAACACTGATACAGGGCGGTAATTTGAAAGATCATTCTTGTCGCCTTTTTTTGAATATTACTGTCACCTTTTCCGTCCGCATGCTACGAGGGTAAACGCCTGTTGACAAACACAGAATTAAAATGTACTGTAGGCAAGATGCAATTATGTCTATGACGAATTTTACCGGCGCTGTTTGAATACCAAATGCATCAGTGGCTCTGCTGTTACTTAATGACAAGAATGAAGAAATAACTTCTTGCGTTGTAACACCCCTTAGGAATAATGATTGCTTGTTAGGTGAGTTCATGTACGAAAGGTCGATACCATCACATGCCTGACCAAGGGACAAAAAAAATCGTTAAACGCATTAGCAAGATGAACCCCTTTCAGTTCATTACCGTCTTTTAGGACTGTGGTAGTTTTTTCAAGCGCAGTCCCAGTTATTGAAGCAAGTGTCCTCCGAATTATATCAGGGCGTCCTGCAGATGAATTGAATTGCAGATGAATAGTGCTTCTCAGCAACCCTTAATTGTTTAATTGTTTTGTGACGTAGTTCCTGTATTCTTTAAATGTTTTTAATGCTTCCGGTGATTTAGTTTCCATAAATGAGCCGTGCAACCTGTCTCTTATTTATAAGCTTAAGCAGGTGCTTATCCATCCACGGTTTGCGACATTTCTTTGTCTACTTTAAAGTTCTCGCCGGGAAATATTCGTAGCATATTTCCATAAATAATTGCATAAACTTGTCATAAGCCGCATCTGCATTTTTTCCTCTATACACATCATGCCATGTGGCACTGGCAAGACGTTCTCGGAATGCAGACAAGGTGTTAGTATTTACGAGCCGCTAAGAGAACGCTTGATGTACTTGTTTTTGTTTTTCAACTGCGGTAGCTGTGAATATAAACACAGGTAAGTGCTCACTAATTGCGTATACTAAAACACCAGGTTTTACAGAAGGCACATCAAAGTTAGTTAAGAACAAGTCTAATGCAGTTTCACATGTTGCCGTAACTCGCGTAGGCGATGTTATAACATTTTGACAGATATGAATATGTAGGAGAGATTCTAACTCTAATTTCATTTTATTCTGGGTAATCATATTTAAGTTTAGGTCACCTCCAAGAACAATTTGGTCATTGTTATTGTTAACAAATTCTAACAGTGAATCTAAATACGATGAAAACAGCAAAAAATTTCCCGATGGAGGCCGGTAGCAAACACAAAAGATTGTATTGCTACGTTTAACTACGAGTGAAAAACAGCGCTAAAAAGACGGGACAAGAAAGGACACGCGACCACGGCGCTGACTAACGACCAAATGTGTTTTATTCCTTCAGTCAGCATAAATATACTTCACCACTATCACAATCCGGTCCCGTGTCCTTTCTTGTCCCGTCTTTTTAGCGCTGTTTTTCACTCGTAATCATGAACCAACCAGCCCAAATGCGTACCCTACTACGTTTGTCTACGACAGCGTCATAGTGCTGATTAGTACAACAGAATTCAGAAAGAAGCTCAGAGGCAAATGAATTTGAAACCAGCATTGAAACACCTCCCCCACGTCTATCACGGCGGTTCATGTAAAAAGATCTGTAACCGGGAAAACTATAACCATCATCTTCTGAAGAAAACCATGTTTTCGAAAACATTACAACACCAAATCGAGGCTCTGTTCCACCAAAAAAGCCGGCAGATCCCACGCATTGTGGGAATCTATGTAATGCGAAGCAGCCAGCAAAGAGCTGCATACATCGTCTTGTATGTCACTAAGGAAAATGCGTGTCATGGTTTTCATATTAACTCCTATTATTTATGTTCGTCACACAGTAACGCCGCGCAATACCAATTTTGGTGTATATAAAGCTAGCGAAACGGCTGCCAGCGACCATGAGCGTGGCACGTAAGTCATGCTGTGTATGACAGGCGTGTCATGATTTTCATGTTAACTCGTGTTATTTATGTTCGTTACACAGTCATGTCGCAAGATACCAATTTTGGTGTATATAAAGCTAGCGAAACGGCCGCCAGCGCCCCATGAGCGTGGCACGTAAGTCATGCTGTACATGACATGTGTGTCATGACTTTCATGTTAACTCGTGTTATTCATGTTCGTCACACAGTCACGTCGCAAGATACCAATTTTGGTGTATATCAAGCTAGCGAAACGGCCGCCAGTGCCCCATGAGCGCCGCACGTAAGTCATGCTGTACATGACATGCGTGTCATGATTTTCATGTTAACTCATGTTATTTATGTTCGTCACACAGTCACGTCGCAAGATACCAATTTTGGTGTATATCAAGCTAGCGAAACGGCCGCCAGCGCACCATGAGCGTGGTACGTAAGTCATGCTGTACATGACATGCGTGTCATGATTTTCATGTTAACTCGTGTTTTTATGTTCGTCACAAAGTCACGTCGCGCAATACCAATTTCGGGGTAGATCAAGCTAGCGAAACGGCCGCCAGCGCCCCATGAGCGTGGCACGTAAGCCATGCTGCACATGACATGCGTGTCATGATTTTCATGTTAACTCGTGTTATTTGTGTTTGTTACACAGTCACGTCGCAAGATACCAATTTTGGTGTATATAAAGCTAGCGAAACAGCCGCCAGCGCACCATGAGCGTGGCACGTAAGTCATGCTGTACATGACATGCGTGTCATGAATGTTCGTCACACAGTCACGTCACGCAATACCAATTTCGGGGTAGATCAAGCTAGCGAAACGGCCGCCAGCGCACCATGAGCGTGGCATGTAAATCATGCTGTACATCACATGCGTTTCATGATTTTCATGTTATGACTTGTCATTCATGTTCGTCATACAGTCATGTGACGACATACCAATTTTGGTGTATATTCGATTAACCAAGCGACCAGGAGAGCACAAAGTCGTAGGCGGATAGATAGATAGATAGATAGATAGATAGATAGATAGATAGATAGATAGATAGATAGATAGATAGATAGATAGATAGATAGATAGATAGATAGATAGATAGATAGATAGATAGATAGATAGATAGATAGATAGATAGATAGATAGATAGATAGATAGATAGATAGATAGATAGATAGATAGATAGATAGATAGATAGATAGATAGATAGATAGATAGATAGATAGATAGATAGATAGATAGATAGATAGATAGATAGATAGATAGATAGATAGATAGATAGATAGATAGATAGATAGATAGATAGATAGATAGATAGATAGATAGATAGATAGATAGATAGATAGATAGATAGATAGATACGCTCAAAGTCGCAGAAGTTCGCTAAGAAATGCATCGCATTTAAAAGCAGTCACGTTCATTTCTCTTGTTTCTACCAGATCTAAGGTTAAAATGTTTGCAACTGTAGCAATTCGAACCGTGGTTTCGCATGTTAGTATCTAAGTCGGAGAAATTTACTCAGGCTATGAAAAACAACACAGGTTAGAAAATAAGTTGGCTATCAAAATTCAAGTGCTGGAGAGTTTATCAAGGTCAGTCGTGCAGCGGATGACAACCGCAGATTGGTTCTCTCGCTTTCGAACAAGAACTTTCCCATTCGCATGCCACGCGAAGCGATTATCATTTGCATTTGCCCATTCTCTCACGTCACGCAGCAGTTTCCGGTTCTGTACGGTCATGTTTTCACAGATTGAAACGTCAGAGCGCATGTTTCGTAAAACTTTCCGTTTTTCGATCCATCTGTCTCGCAGAGAGAGCTGTGAAAATCGGACGATGATTGCAGGTACTCTGCCTTGTCGCGAAGGCAACCTATGTACCGCCTCGACATCAGTAGCGGTCAGCTCTGACAAGGTCACTGATTTTGCTACTTCATTTAGCTTTGTGATGTTCGTTATCGGTTACTGGTATTCGATGCACTTCAACGTTAAGCTTCCTGGTGCGCCATTCAAGATCGTTTACAGATGCCTTGAGTTGATGAATATCGCTTGGGTTTGCATTTTCTTCGAGCTTAGAGCCTTTTTTCTTCAAGCTGGTTAATTCTTCTTCCTGGGCAACTTGACGACTCAGTATGTCATCGTATTTTTGAGACATTAGCTGGATTGAAGCCTTCACTTCTTCAACCTGCTGTGGTAAGTTGGTAAGCATAAAGTCCCTAGATCTTTCCCTGTTCTTTCTTAAGTACCGACCATCATTGAAGCGCCGCCGACGAATCTCATTGGCTTACGCTCGTTTTCGGTAGCCATGTTCTTCCTAACGCTTTTCCAGCACCCCGTGAAACGCGTCCCCCTTTCACTAATGACAGCGGGTTGACGAGAGGAGAAAGGCGCGTCGCGTTAGCATATTGTCTACTGAAAGATGCATGGCTAATGTACTTAGACGCACATGGCTTTGTAAATCTTCCAAGTTAGGAAGAAAATGGCGGCAGACGCCAGCTGCGCGTGAGAGAGGGCCAGGAAAGGAGGCAGTTGTCGGTATTTAAGTATAAAGGAAAAATCTAGGGACTTTAGGTAAGCATGTCTAATTTGCGAGTTATCTCTGCCAAGACGACCGAAAGGTCGGTATCCATCGCCGATTTGGCTTTTGGTGCACTGCACACCGCACATCGCCACGCCCTACGCCCACTCTCACCTTAACTTTTATATGTTGCTTCACTGCAGCCAGAACAATCGCGGAGATGGTAGGCGTACTCACATTCGGAGCATTTCGTGAAGCGCCGATCTGCGGGAAGGGAGTCGGTGCAGGAGTGGCGTTGCATCTTCACTGGCCCACTAAGTGTACACACAGTGCAAAGAGTACCAAAACGCCAAAGCACTTGACACCAAAACAAGTATCAACATGGCGGTAACGGGGGTTGCGGTGGCAAAAGAAATAGGGCAAGTCTTTAGTCAGTAATGAATACCAACCTGCAAGGGGTAGAATATAGATGTCACCGCCGTCACCGCCCATGTGAGCTGAGTAAGCTTGACTGTCACGAGCGCAGCCAGCACAGCCAAGATGAAAAAATTCGGCAGATCCCACGTACCGTGGGAGTCGATGTTATGTGAAGCATACGGCGGGTAGGTGACTGTGGCGTAACCTTTTTTTACTGAGCGACACGTTACAAAATGACGCTAAAGATTTGTATAAATTTTACACGCATACTTATATATGTTCAAGAGCCGCATATGTGTTATATAACCAGTTGTTTACGGTTCGGTAACGCTGCCAATGGCAACGTGGGTATTACCAACACCAGAAGCGGTAAGCAGATATGTAGCGCTTATACGTGTCCCGAGAACGCGCGCACGTTTCACGAACCCGTGTGCATGTGTGCAACAAGTTCTTGACAGTTTTTGAACAAGGGCATCATCACCGTGATCAGTGAGCATCAGCAGCTGGTCACGACTTGTTATAGGATCCGGTCGTGATCGTGGTGACGAGGGGTCCATGTGTAGTGAAATATGTAGTATAGTACAGCTGTTGGAATTGGTGGATGCCTCGGTGATTTCGTCGACAAATTGTCTGTCGACAGAGCCGGCGACATGTCGGAACCTGAAGCCACCCTTCGCGTTGGTGAGGTATAGGCCGTCGAGGCTCGTAGGCCTGGATAGTGCTACGTAGACCAACATCAGTGGATGGTGTTTGTCGTATTTGTAGACTACTTCGGCGTATGTAGCCTACAAAGCGGCTGTCAATCAATCTGGCGTCATCCTCGGCCAGCATGAGGCCATCGCCCAGCCTCGTAAGAAATGGAGGACACTGCGTCGTTCTGGCGGACTAAGTGCGCTTTACGGTGCGGTGATGTGGATATCATATGTAACTTTCGTTAATGTATTCCTCCGGGGTCGAGCAATGCTTAAGTATAGCTTGCTAAATCATAGGAATACAAACGTAATGTTTATTAGACTGCTATAAAAGCGGAGCCAACACTGGAACTACAGACGTTAATCCGATATGACGCCTGTATCGTAGGAGTAGACATCGTAGGAGTATCATGTAGTATTTATTGCTTTCTTGTAAAATTAGATAGCCAGCACCCCAACCACAATTGACGTTGCACCGATATTACGCCTGCGTAGGCTGTTTTAGATGCGAAGTATCTTAAGGCCAAGCTCAATCCGGTGGTGGTGGTGTGCGGCGTGACCACCCTTACTGCGCATGCGCATACCCTCTCCACACACCTCCTCTCCACTCACCCCTCCCCTTCCCCTCTGCACTTTCCCTCTCCCCTTCCCCTCTTTCCACTTTCCCTCTCGCCTCCCCCTCCCCATTTCCACTCTTCCTCTGAAACGCGGGCTAGACATGCCGAAATTCTCTCCTGCGCAACGCCGCGATGAGCTCGAGCGCATGAGCGTCCCCTCCCCTTCTCTCTCCACTTCTACGCTGCCCCCCTCTCGCCCGCCTGTCGACCGCGTTCCCCGCTCGCCCTGTGAGAATTAACGGCCAGGCTAGATGGAAGATACGACGCGCGTAGCGTCCCTCTTCGCGTTCCACGACGCGAGGTCGGTAGCATGCCCAACGAACGCCAACGGAACGCGATCGTGCAAGTGCTCCGGCTTCGCATCGCCTCATGGTCCCCTTTAGCGGGAGATGGTGTAATTTTTTTCCAAACCAGTTTATAGACCTGGCGTGGCTCAGTGGTAGAATACCTGATTGCCACGCAGAATGCTTGGGTTCGATTCCTGCTGGGATCCTAATTTCCATTCTTTCCATTCGTCGGGTCAACGCTGCCGATGTCGTTTTTCCTTAACGCCCTCGCATTTAAGTTACTAATGTCTCTTCTCGCCGTTCCTGGGTAGATATAAACTGTCAATCACCTCTGGCGTATACCCGCACACCGCGGCCTGTGGTAAACGGGTATGTGCCATACGTGTCTGGAGGAAAGGGTTTGACGATGTACGCGACAAGATTTTAACGTTATTCATGTCATGACCCGGCAGTCATATTCGTCAAATCCTCTTACCCTGCCATGCAAAGTTTGGTCTACACCAAGTTAAGGTGGCGATTATGAGAGCACCCAGACGTAGGCGGCTAGATAGATAGATAGATAGATAGATAGATAGATAGATAGATAGATAGATAGATAGATAGATAGATAGATAGAAACGCTCAAAGTGCCAGAGGTTCGCTAAGAAATGCTTCGCATTTAATAAATGTTCGTTACGTCAGTGCGGGCAAGAATCCTTGAAGACGGCGCAGCACTTCGTGTTGAGTCCAGCTACAAAGGGTAGAATATATAGATGTAAGGCGGGTGTCCTTCCACCACCGCCGTCACCGACCGTGTAGATAACACACACCTGGACACAGCTTGTGGTGAATCCCGCGCAAAGATGTCATTAACAAGCACATAATAAACATTGCTACTCGATATGCGCTCATTTCAAGTGTCGTCACTCGAGGAGAGAAACGGCAAGGTGGGCGCAACCCAGTGATTGGGTAACCTATGTTTCTGCTCATGCACACTCTTCCACACAGCGCTTCAGGAACGCGAGGGGCAGAGTTCGTAGCTTGACCCGTGAACGCGCAAAGGCGTTACACTTTTTGCAGAGGAGATCTGAGAGAGATAAGGCGCATTTGCAAAGCCTCATATTTGCACAGCGCGAAATGAACGAGAACAGAAGAAAGGACACAACAGCCGCGATGGTGTTGTTTCCTTTCGTCTGTCCTCGTTCATTTTGCGCTGTGCGATAATGTAGATTGTAAGCCCAAGCTACCGTTCTATCACGTTGCAAAGCCTCGTCCATGTGTTCTGGTTGCGCAGTGGGTAGAGCTACCGGCACCTGTCGCCGCGGACCGAAAGGTCATGGGTTCGACACCCAGGTCATTCGCGTCAACGAAACTTTTTCTTCGTCATCTGTACATGTGCATTTTGCCAACGTCATTTCCGTGACGGAAATGACGCCAGTGAAGTATTGGTGGAGCCCAGCATAATACACTTTGGTGTTAAAAATTGTATGGTTTCATTGGCCAATATGATACAAGAGGTCCTCTCGTTTATGTAAGACTAAGAGAAAGGGATTGGACCGAAGTGCTCGTTTCTTTGCTAGACACAACCTAATGAAGCCAGCGAAGCAATGGAAATCACAGGGGACATTATTCGTAGTTTTGCACTGTGGTGTTATGGCATAAATGGAAATGAATTAAAGCGGACAAAAAAAAAACAACTTACCGTCGGTAGGGACCAAAGCTACAACCTTCCTCTACCAAATGAGCTACGACGGCGGTCTTTCCCCCGTCGTCTTTATTGGGTATTTCTGTGCATGTGTTCCTGGGAATGTTGGCTAGCACAACTCGTAGCAATGGTGGCGAGCGTGGAACACACTTTTCTTTACCGGATGGCGTTTATGTGTGTGTTCCTTTTCCTTACTCCAGAACACTCCGAAGCTCGATTCTGAAGTGATAACGTAGCTTCAACGCCAAAATGAAAATAATTGAAATAGTAATAGTTATATTATTTCGATACTCAAGTTGTAGCTACTGTGGTGTAGTCGCATACGGAAGTATATGTCACTCAAAATCATCAATGCAGCTTTGACGAGCACCATGCCTGCACAGGAGTCTATTTTCTAAGTGTATGGGGCATGGATATTTTGGAATCCGAATTAAATGTGCATTGAGAAAGGCACGAAACATAACTGCGTCACTGTTTTGATAAAACTTTTGAGGTCTATTGAGGCAAGATTCATTCGAGCTGTTTACGTGTAGACCAAAATGCAGCCTGCAAATAGGGAGGGGGGTGTGGAGCAGGCTCCCAAGCACTCTGTAACTGACGCTTCTGATACCGAGCCTTCGCTTTCGGCATAAACTAAGCGTGCCTTTGAGGTATTCTCGAAAGACATTCTCGCAGCGAACGATGTCAACCTGAGTAGAATATTCAATCACGGCGAGATCAAAGCCAAATCACCTTGCGTGAGTGTTAATATAAGCGCACTAATAGGCGCGTACCCACTCCGCTGAATCTGTACGGCACGACTACTGCATATCCTTCATTCCCCGTCAGTGAGGCGGACCGCGAAGGGGCGCGTTTTTCCAAAGAAACAAAACATCAAAACTATTCTGTGAACAGTTCGGACATTTCGCTGCGCACAGCATCCATCTATCATTCCTGACACTTTGTGAGCGAGGAAGGTGAGCGAGAAAATCTATCTCCTGGAACCCGAGCAGCTTTTTTGAGGAGAATAATGAGCGCACAGCTGCCTTAATGAGGCCTATTTTGCATAAACCTTACGCCGCTCAGACAACCCTGGGGCGCACATCCCTACGCATCTGCGGGATTGTTGAGAACGGCATAAACGACGGCTATAAAAAAAAGCGCAATTAGCGAGTAAGTGAACACAGTATAGCCATCCTGAGGCCACCCGCAAACTTAGACTAGGCTTCTTTAGCGCCTCACTTTCCGACGCCTCAAGTCGAACCGGATGTTGGCAAGAACTGGGACGGCACATCGAACAAAACTGCTTTGGGAAAGACTGATGGTAGGCCACGAATTGAGGTCTTCGTGATGCGCCGTTTACAAGGAAGGAAGGAAAAGGGGAGAGAGCAAAGACGGGGATGTTAACCAGTTTCGCATAACCGGTATGCTACCCTGCACAGGGGGAAGGGATGGGGGAGTTTGAAAGAAGAGTACACAAAGAGAGAAAGAGAGGGGAACACACACGCACACACATAACTTCACAGCGCAGAGCGGCCGTTTACAAGAGTACTAAGCATAGTAATGAACACCACGCGAAATATCGTATCGTATCATAGCACTCTCATTGTTGGGTTTAACTGTGAGCGTTTCAGTAGTTCTTTCTCGCAGTAAACACGATTAACAGAACGCCGAGGTATAGCAGTACGGCAGTGCATTTAAGGAATAGCAAAATTAATCCTTTACACAACCTACGATGTTTTATTGTTGGCACTAGAATGGTTATGGATATATAATGCAGCATTATTGCTGAAAGCAACTTTATATGCAGGCCACAATGTTTAACTTTCTTGGGTTAAATTCATAAAGTGGGGCAGTGCAATCGCTAGCAGAAAAAAACAAGACACATATCCGACAGTCGTCTCACTCTGAAGCGCTGTGTATTGGTCTTATGAAGGCGGGCAAGGGGTCAGGAAGCTTTTCAAAAAGTGGTTCATATGGCTTGAACGCTTTGCGGGAGCACTCTCTCACCTATATATTCGCTCCGAGTGCGAAGGATGCGAAATCGCATTGCAACGTGGCCGGATGCACGGAGAGTGCGATGAGGGTCAGAAGCTAATGGAGTGAAGGTAGTCTTCACAAACTGGCGACAAAACCCAAAGCGAGCCATCGATTGGCGACTGCACCCGCGGCCGTCGGGTGCGGTTAAATTAGAGCACTCCGCGCGGCTCCTATATAAGCCTCGAATCGATCAGTCCACGCCCGAGCTGCTACGGGCAGGCTCGCCAAAAACGTGCCGACAACAAGAGTCACCCGCCAAAGTGTACAAACACCGCTGATGTGCCACCCTCGAAGCCGAGTGAGGAGGCCGCCGGTATAGAAAAATTCCACTCCCTCGTTATTATATCTTTTTTTCTGACCAAGCGGTCACTCGCTTATTTTGTGGCTTGCGGCCGCCGGTCGCGTAAGTTCAGTGCCGCGTCAATCACAGCACGGTTGGTTCCCACAAGAGCTGACATTTTCCCGTATTCTTCAGCGATAGGCACCGTCCAAGGGACTACTGGTACTTAACGTATCTGCTTAAGGTAATTGAAAGGTTACTGAAACTAAGACACCGCTGAGTGGTAGAAATTTCTGGTAAAGCTTATAGGCCCGCATGCAACGGACAGCAGGAGTATGAAAAGCTGATTCCTCGCTGTCTCGAATTAATATTGCATGAATACAATGATGACATTCTTATCCTTGGCGGAAGTACTGTAAACTTGGTAGATAATGTCCAATGTTGCTGCGCTTTAGGAATATTTTCACTCCCTTACATAAGTAAGCGAACGAACTCAAATGAATTACACTCAGTATTTTGGCTGATCATGTTTTGATCTCACTAAATAGAGCGTGCGCCCGCGTGTGTGTGTGTGTGTGGCAACACACACACGCGGCACCAAGAACAAGACTCCTGCTGAAGGAGTGCGCCACGTGAGGGAACCAGGCGTGGACGTCCTACGCTGGCCATCCTCAAAGCGATTGGAAAGGAGATGGAAATCCGCATCCTCTAAAGAACAAATTATGTTGCTATAGATCCTTTATATATAGTACTAGGCGCGCGGGAACCCAGCGCACACGACGCCAACAGCCACCTCTGTTTGCCCAGAACTAACTCACTGTAAGTTGCCTGCAAGATATGACTCGCCTATGCGTTCAGCTTTGCGGAACTAGCGCATCCTCAGCAACATGGCTAGCAAGAGTAGTATACCCGCACAAACCTGTTCTCAGGTTTATAGCAAAATTCAAAGAAGGGGCAAAAGGATGTATTCGGTATTCGTTATGTCTCGCCTAAAGTGTGACACAGAGGGGTTTCTGCTGTCCGTTTCATTGGATCAGGCACCAAGCCTAGTAAATCGGGCTCAACCGTTCCTTCTACTGTGCTCCTGTGGTAGGAGAAATTTAAGATAGCGTGTCTTTCCTCGTCCTTGTATCAGCACCCTTCCACAGTCCTTGCTGCCCGGCAAACAAGTCAGCGACGGTGACCTACGGCGGTCGTAGATACGTGTTGCCTGCTGACGGCGAATCGATCGGCGACGCTGAGTTGCTGACGCCACGTCTGCCCACTTGGGAAAAAGCATTGTGTTTGTGTCAACGCGCTCGCACGTTAATACCTCATCGCGAGCTCCACCCGCTGTCACAGGAAAGAGGCGAATCGACAAATCTGTGAAGAAGCACAGGAGGCGGAAGCGGCTCCGTTTCAGATGAAAACATTGGCGTGCATGTCAGAACCTTTGATTATGATTCCTGAATTACAGCTGAGAAGAAAAGGTGCTTACAATTTTCGAAGTGTTGGGATAATTAGAAGAACATGTGGGTGAGTTTAGTGATGCTTGGGACAGGATAGGCCGAGAGAGACGAGAAGAGAAATAAAGAAGTAGCACTCATGCCTTGTATTTCTTTTTTCATTTGCCAGGATTATTTGCCCATCTGACGTTCAGAAATTGTTTCTATAGCGGGTGTTTGCAATGCCGTGTTTAAAGACACGGAATTTTAGGCGAAACTATGCTTGGCAAGCTAGCACAAGTTTCCAATCTACTGTATGCGTGCTGTTTTTTTTGTTTTTTTTTTTACCTCGTTGTGTGAAACCTTTTTGTGCGGATTCTTTCGGTGCCAAAATACATTACAATGCGACATTAATGTGCATAAAAGGAGAGCTGTGACTAAACAGCACTTGAGAGAATGTGACCGTATTAGCGAAGATGAACGAATGGGTGAAGAACCGGGAGAGAAGGCGCACAGGTGATAGCGGAGTGGTGCGCTGAGGAGAGATTGAGGAGCGTTTAGATGGAGCACGCCTCGGCATGAGGAACCAGGATGGCTCGTAAGAACCAGCTAGGCCTGGAGTTGTCAGCTCTTCGCTAGAGTGCGAGTTTGGAGGCGCTTAGAGGGAAAGCGTAGGTGCATTGAAAAACGAGGCAGTTAATAAAGACCACTAGTGGCTGCTCGGTATGGTAGATTGCACAATTTGTAAGCTTCACAAGGTGTCTCTTTCAGAGTGCGACTGAAGTGGCTATTGAACAAGTACCATGCTCTGCTTCAGGCGTCCCTCATTACGCTCTTTGAGTAGACCCTGGAGCCCCTTAAATAACACTGAGGCGACCTAATGCGAAAGCTATTAGGCATGTACGCGTGTATTGGTTGCCATTGTTTTCAAGGTCCTTGATTGACGTCAACAATTGTTCTGCATGCTAGGATAGCACGTTAGAGAAAATGCAGCAAGTCTTGGAACCCGTTAAGACAAATGCGCAAGACAGGTTCACTGACGAATCAATCCTTAAGTTCAACTGTGTTTCTTGAAAACCTCCTTACCCCTCTTTATCGGCTTGTGTTCCAGCTTTCGCAAGGACGAAGTGAGCGCGCAGCTCGTGCGCTCCGAGGTCACATGACTTTCCGTACCATTCTTGTTGATGACGGCGGAGCTTTTTCAAGGTTGACCGAGCGATGAGGCGTACAAAGGTTTCATCTTATATGCCTGATTAACTATGGCGTTGCGTTCTGTGCCGATGTGAGAATACATTAGGAGGAGAAAAAGGTGAAGCGACTGGCCATTAATCGATTGTCTCGCCCTGCCAGCACCGTTATAATGCTGCATGTTCTATCCGAATGTAGCAGCTGTAAATATTCTTTCCAGTAAAACATATCTAGACATAGACAATGACGGGAGAGTAAACGCAAATTGCTCACATTTATTTGTGTAGAGAAGGACACCACCTACCCTTGTGCATTCCCTTCGCAGAAGCGTAACATGAAGAGTCCACTGGTTCCTTTTTCATGATAGAATAATACGTGACTTTTTTTATTCCACTGTGTAACTCTTGTCTCTCCGTTGCACCTACACATATCGCCTTGAAAAGTGCTGCTACTTGCGGAAACATCTCCAGTGACCGAGACACATGCGGTTGTATCCAAGTGGCGTGTTGCACGCGAGACGTCCACGAGAAATTTTCGGGAGACGGGAAAGTACTAGGTGAAGACTCGCGCACTGTGCTTTATTTGAGGGCCGTGCAGATCGAGTATCAGGCTAACATTGTTCCTTCTACCTGTTTACCTGAAAGGCACAGCTGATTTGACGGTGTCTTGCACTCGCGCGAGCGAATGGCGAAGCTAGGCCCGGCGGCACACGCCATGCCAGCTTCGGCAGCGACAGCCGTTCTCACGCTGAGCTGGGTGGCGTGCATGAACGCCAAATCACGCAAGCCGGGAAGCGATGTCGGCGGGAGTTCGACGCCTCGGCCGATGGTTAAATCTGTCTTCCAGAGGGCGCTGACAGCTGCACGGTTCCCACGTGTCGATCGGGAAGCAAAATGATGAAATGATGTGCACTAGACCCCAGGCAATACATTGTACAGTGCTCTAAAAAAATGTTGCGGGTATCCGACAGGAAGAAACAAACCAGCGGAGTCGCATAATAAGCGTATACTTCTTCTAGGAGGCATGGACAAAACGTAAGTCAGGATTTTAACATCCCCGGTATATAGATGAGCACATGCGCATAAGACTGCATATCTATTACTTACTTATTACTGAATCTGAAGACTGACAAGAAGACCACAGGACAAGGCTGCTGCGCCTGGTCCTGTGCTCTTCTATGTCTCGTGCTTCACTCTTTTGCACTGCTTTTAACTACGACGCGCGGTGTGGTGTCACCGATTTGAGTTTAGAGGGAACATTATGGCAACGGCAGAAATGCGCTTTTAGTATCAATATAATTACTATTGCAATGAAATAGAAATAAAACATTGTACAAAGATTATTTTTTTCATACTAGGACCTCTGTAGGCGTCGGGTAAGACAGAATGGAGATGGTAATGAACAAGTTTAAATGAATTGCCGATACATGCACGAAATTATTGCGCAGCCACAGTATTTAGCGTACCTTTAAGTGCATCAAACAGAATGTAGAATATCTTAAATTTATAACTTGGACACATCATGCCTGATTAGCACTGAGGCATGTTGGTTATCATCGAATGGGTCTCATCAAAATTTCGCCCTGTGGGCTCAACGATACCTCCTGCGCTCGCCTTCTCCGCCACATTTGTATTCAAGCTTAACCATCACAGAGAATCGCTGAGACAGTGCTAGAAGCCGTGCTAAAAAAAGCGAATTGGGAGCTGCTGCTATAAAGGTGACGATTTGGAGAGAGGTTTGCAGGAGGGCAGCCCAGCTCGTTTTCCTCGGCTCGCAGATCAGAACGTCACACGCGATAGATGCGTTCGCGTTCCGCCGATAATCCGCCGACGGAGGAGAGATCAGCGTCACTGGCGCCTCCCCCTGCAGCCAGTGGCGGCGGCCATTAGTCTTCGCTAGGCGCGCGGTTAAGCGACGACGATGGCGTGGTCCTCGGTAGCTGCCGCCGTTGGCATCATTTGCAGGGACATTTCTGTAGTTTATGAGCGACCAGCTAACGCTATCGTGGGCTGCACATCGTCGCGCCATGGTGAATTCTGCACGCGGGCAGATCTGTCCCGCAACGGGAGCTGTTTTGTTGGCGTCGTCATGTGTCAGTCAAGCTAAAGTTAGAGAAGTGCTTATATCACTAGAACACCAGACGATATCCCACTTTTGTTCGTGGATGCCATTCACTTTTTTCAATACCCGTGACCAGCTCTAGGCCTTAGTAAAGGTGCATTTGCGGTACACAAAAAAAGCAGAAAAAAGAAAACAATACGTAAAAACCGAAGAAAAGGAGCCACAGGAATGCAGCGAAGAAGAAGAAGAAAAGGAAAAATAATAATCTGTTGCCACTGACCTCCACCGTCAGTGGCAGTAGAAAAAGAGGCCAGTGTTATGCACAGTTTCTCAAGCTAAAGAAGAATATGATAGGAGACAACATAATTACCTTTTGAAACCTAAGAACAAAAAAGCGCTATTTAGATTTATGAGGTCTCGTAAAATTCTATCATCACCAATAGATATAGACTGTATAATTATGTCGTCAGTTGAAATGACGAAATCTTTGGAAGTCATAGATCAAGGTCTGGAGTGTAGGTTTCCATCAACTATGTCACACAATTTGCAAATACCAGCGTTAACGACGGATTTTTGTAAAGTTACATTGGGGGTATTAGCTCAAGTGATTCGAGATTTGCCCTCATCAGCTACTGGTTCTGACGGAATTACAGTTTCCACGATAAAAATAGTATTCCATTTATCACCGTATGACCTCGTAAACACAATAAATTATTCGTTAAACAACACTTAGATACCCTGCGATTGGAAATTAGCCAAGATAATTTTGATACCAAAAAGACAAGGATGAGACTATAACATAGAAACATATGACCTATTTCTTTAACTTCTAATATGGCAATGTTCATACGGAGGGTGCTTCATAATAGAATTTCTATCGGATGGCGGATAATTTATTATAAAATCCAAATTAAATTGGCTTCAGAGTAGGCTGTTCAATGCGGTGCGCTCAGGCTGACTTAGAGAGCCGTATTCAGCTTGCTCAAAAATAAGGCAACATGCTGCTTTAGTGACGTTAGATATAGCTAAAGCGTATGGCAGTGTAGACCATTCAGTTTTATTGGACAACTTATAGAGGCATTATTTCCCACAATATATGACTGCGTGGTTAACAGAATGCCTGAAGGCAAGATAATATTATTGCCTAAGGAATGTTGCTCATCGTCTAAGTTCAAACAGACTTGCGGAGTACCTCGATCAGGGGCAGTCCTGTCTCCTGTATTATTCAATATATAAATGAACTCAATCCAGTATTGTCAGGAGTTCAAGGAAATGTTTATGCTGACGACACTGCACTCTTCGCGGCTGATAGTGACATTTAT
Source organism: Rhipicephalus sanguineus (assembly GCF_013339695.2). NCBI lineage: Eukaryota > Metazoa > Arthropoda > Arachnida > Ixodida > Ixodidae > Rhipicephalus > Rhipicephalus sanguineus. The sequence continues at coordinate 9,253,199 of NC_051180.1, read as the reverse complement.
TGTCTATATCAGAAATTACAAAGATATATGAGTGTGCTAGAGGTATGGCTTCGGAGAATTTGCATGTCCTTAAATGTAAGTGAAAGTGCAATAATAATACTTTAGCAGAACAGTCTGTTGGGCTAGTTGGTTGTCCATGAACACTGAAAGAATAAGCGCTAAAACTGACGAGCACAAAATGGAGAACAGACAAAGGACTGGCGCTACTAGTTGTTAGTAGCGTCAGACCTTTGTCTGTTCTATATTTTGTGCTCGTCAATTTTAGCGCTTATTCTTTCAGTGTGCAATAATTATATTCCCTTTAGCATATCCCATTTCAATTTCAATATTTTATAAACAAGAGCCCATTCCACGGGTTGAGTCACTTAAATATCTGGGAATCATTTATAACGGGAAACTAAACTGGACTCCACACAGAGAGAATTACATCTAAGGCACAAAGTGCCTTAGGAGGAGGAAAAAGAGGAAGGAAAGGCAGGAAGATTAACCAGACGCGCGTCCGGTTTGCTATCCTACGCTGGGGGAAGGGGATTAAGGGAGAGAAAGAAGAGAGATAGAAAGAAGGGATCATACAAAAAAAGTCACAGTTTCGCCGCAACGGCGAAGCAATGAATGCGATAGCAATAAATTGGAATGTAACGCGAAGAACGGAAAGCAGCTCCAAGTTGCCAGCGCGTCGCTCGAGCCAAAAGGACGCACGAAAAGAACGCACACAGTACGAGCGTGAACTATCATGCGTCACAGCTCGACACTGGAAGCGCGCTGCTCAAACATAAAGCAGGACGCACGAAACGAACGAACAGGTACACACAGGCCGAGCGCGAACTAACTGTCCTAGTCGTTACTCATTTCAGTTTGAACAGCGCGCCCCTTTCGCAAACGCGGCCGCTGCAGCGTCGAAGCGACCTTCGTCACTTCAGCGCAGACATCGCGGGGAAAGCACAAGACATACAACCCCCCGCTTTCCCGCCAGCCGCCCCCTTCTTTCCCCGAGATAAACGCACGAAGGCAACCACGTTCGCAGGAACGGGGCCACGATCTTTAAAGCGCGCCACGCGCGTACATCGCGCCATCTACGTAGTAACTCAGGAAGCATACTGATGTAAGTGGTGTATATAAATAGATCGCCGTTAGCAGGCTGAAAGACGGTGCTCTTCGTGGCCTAACCGGTAACGGCGCGCGCTAGAAAGCGGGAGGTCGCCCGTTCGATTCCGCGCGTCGGAAAGTTTTTCTGAATTATTTTTCTTTGTGGCTTTGATATATATTTATAGACATATACATATACGGTGCATGACGACGGCGACGGCAAAAATCAGCCGAGACTGTCCATATAATTGATATCGCAATAAAAGTAACAATACACGCGAGCTTAAAGAACACAGCTGCGTTCCACAGTACTGGACTCAGGATCTCATACGTTCCGCTGTAGAGAGTAGTGTCATGGTGCCTACTGAAGGCTTGCAAGTACTGGACATAGAACATCCAGTACTTGTTGTACGGACTGAGCGTAGGAACGTGCCTTAGGCTTACTGCACAGACTAAGCATCAGGCGATGTGGACTACGTAGGGACCCATCGATATTTATATATAAATTTTTTATGCGCCCAATATTAGAATTTCGGTCCGTATTGTTCTCAGGTGGTCCTGCTTATAAACTTAAGCTTCTGGGTATGCTGTAGCGAGAAGCCTTGCACTTGTGTCTGGGGCTCCGAAGGTTTGTAGCTAACAGTGTCATGTATCAAGAAGTGTGGCTGCCAACACTGCCTTGTCGATTCCGCATCCTGACGGTGCAGTAAGTTTAAAAATTTTATATCTTGGCGTTAAGACGATCTGAAATACGTTTTTATTAAATGATTCATACTCTTTTTTTTTTCTTGTTCATTGGCCACGTTTTCGTAAAACACCGATTATTTTTGTTCAAAAGCAACTAGACAGGCTAAACGTAAAATTTCGAGATGTGAGAGCCGCAAATGTGTCGATTCAAAATATTAAGATACAGTACGATGAGATTTTCTCCTCTAAACCCAAATTTAGCCGGCTGCAATATTGTCTTGCACACGTGGAAACAAACAATATAATAGCCACAGACGCCTCAGTAATGGACGGAAAGGCTGGTGTACGTATTTACACTCCTTCGCTTGGCTGGTCATTTTCATTTTAAGACTGCCGGCGCTGCGCCAGCTAAATTTGAACACCCATTGCGCGGTAATAATAACAAACTCCCTATGCACGTCACATATAGCTTCATCAAACTCAACTGCCTTAAAGACGCACCTTACGCTAGTTCCTCCAGAGCTGAAACTCTTAAGATTACTATGGGTATCTGGTCACTATTCATTAGTAAAAAGTACACCATTTCCCGCTAAAGGGGACCATGAGGCGATGCGAAGCCGGAGCACTTGCACGATCGCGTTCCGTTGGCGTTCGCTGGGCATGCTACCGACCTCGCGTCGTGGAACGCGAAGAGGAACGCTACGCGCGTCGTATCTTCCATCTAGCCTGGCCGTTAATTCTCACAGGGCGAGCGGGGAACGCGGTCGACAGGCGGGCGAGAGGGGGGCAGCGTAGAAGTGGAGAGAGAAGGGGAGGGGACGCTCATGCGCTCGAGCTCATCGCGGCGTTGCGCAGGAGAGAATTTCGGCATGTCTAGCCCGCGTTTCAGAGGAAGAGTGGAAATGGGGAGGGGGAGGCGAGAGGGAAAGTGGAAAGAAGGTGTTGTCTTCCCTCTAGCCTGGCCGTTAATTCTCACAGGGCGAGCGGGGAACGCGGTCGGCAGGCGTGCGAGAGGGGGGCAGCGTAGGAGAGGAGAGAGAGGCGGAGGGGACGCGCATGCGCTAGTGCTCATCGCGGCGTTGCGCAGGAGCGAATTTCGGCATGTCTAGCCCGCGTTCAGAGGAAGAGTGGAAAAGCGGAGGGGAGAGGGGAAGTGGAGAAGGGGAAAGTGGAGAGGGGAAGTGGAAAGAAGGGTGGGAGAGGGGAAGTGGAGAGGGGGAGGGGGGAAGGGAAAGGGGAGAGGGGTAGTGAAGTGGGTGAGTGGAGAGGGTATGCGCATGCGCAGTAAGGGTGGTCACGCCGCACACCACCACCACCACCACCACCACCGGATTGAGCTCCGCCATAAGATACTTCGAATCTAATAAATGAAGTGGCCTACTCACTAGCGCGAGCTGAATTGAATGTTCCGATAATTTAGGTCCTTCCTGTAGTAGCCTGTGCAACTGCGATTTGATATAGAAATTTTCACTTCGTGTAGACACCATAGAATCAATAACAACATGGACAAAATTTCGTGATTTAAATTTTCCATGGAAAGTCCAGTGTTGTCAAACAAGACAACTGGATGTCATAGTAACTAGATTACGATGCCTCGTGCCCCCTTTAAATCTAATTCACACAGGGTTGGTCTGGCGATATCACCCCTGTGTCAATTTCGTTTAGAAATGGAATCAACAGATCATTATTTCTTGTCCTGTCGCCGCTATATAGAACTAACAATAAGACATGATATCCCATTTGCTAACCTGGGAGTGAACTTAACAATTGACAATGTACTTCTTACCGAAGGTGCTTCGGCTCTAAGCTTGAGCCACAGGAGCGCTTTTGATGCTGCTTTTAGTTTTCTTCACGAAACAAAACGAATACGACTTTAAGTTCCTACTTGTACAAGTACAAGTAATTAATCAATATTAAAAAAAGGCACAGTTTAGCCGCAAGGGCGAAGCAATGAAGGCGATAGCAAGAAATCGAAATGTCACACGAACAACCAGAAGCAGCTCGATACTTGCAGCGTGCCGATGAAGCAGAAAGAAGGACGCCCTAAATGAACGCACAAGCATGCACAGGGCAAGCGTGAACTAACAACTGTCACAGTTGTTACTCCTATGTGCTTGAGCAACACACTGCAAGTGTCGACAATGGAGAATCGGACGCTTGCTTGCTTGCTTGCTTGCTTGCTTGCTTGCTTGCTTGCTTGCTTGCTTGCTTGCTTGCGTGACCCTTAATTCTTGGCTCTTACCCACTACGGGGGATTGGCCATGAAACCGGCGGTTAATATAAGTGGGGAAATTTAGAATTTAGACGCTCTTAGATATTCCTTCTTCTTTTAAACTGCGGCGCGTGCAGTGGCACTCTGCGTCTCCTTCCACAGGGGGCGTCTCATGCAAGGTATGCCTAGAGTCACTGTATATGCTACCTTTAGGTAGCAGAGTTGCGCATCTGCTTTCCAAACGCCGCTAGCAACCATGCATTGCGGAGAAGCTGACGTTCGGGCCAATTTTTGTACTTCTCGACGCCGCCGCTGCAGCTCACTCAATTAACACTAGTCATCGAGAGCCAATGTTTATCGCCGGCCTTCGACACGGCAAACATGTTTATCGGCGACGCGGTAAGCATGTCGCCTGCAAAAATGGAGTGCGACTTCACCACATAGCTGTGGTTGCTAGCCGGACCCAAGGAGCTTGGCCGGACCTATGCGCTACTCTGCTACCTAAAGGTAGCATATACAGTGACTCTAGGTATGCCCGGTGTTCTTTGTCTTTTTTTTCCCTTCCACATCCCGAGTGGGTACAGAAAATGGCCACTTTGTCGTGCGTGTCTCAAGGGCTGTATTCGTAATGAAACAAAATTAGGAGCGCTGCGTCTGCAAGTGTCGACAATGGAGAATCAGACGCTCTTAGATATTTCTTTTTCTTTTAAACTGTGGCGCGTGGAGTTACCTCCTGCGTTTCCAACCACACGGGGGCGTCTGATGCAAGGTTTTCCCGGGATCAGTGGGTTTTCCCGGTGTTCTTCCTTTTTTTTAAATGCGAAGCATTTCTTAGCGAACTTCTGCGACTTTGAGCGTATCTATCTATCTATCTATCTATCTATCTATCTATCTATCTATCTATCTATCTATCTATCTATCTATCTATCTATCTATCTATCTATCTATCTATCTATCTATCTATCTAGCCGCCTACGACTTTGTACTCTCCTGGTCGCTTGGTTCACCGAATGTGCACCAAAATTGGTATGGCGTAACATGACTGTATGACGAACATAAATGACAAGTCATAACATGAAAATCATGACACGCATGTCATGTACAGCATGATTTACATGCTACGCTCATGGTGCGCTAGCGGCCGTTTCGATAGTTTGATATACACCAATATTGGTATCTTGTGACGTGACTGTATGACGAACATAAATAACACGAGATAACATGAAAATCATGACACGCATGTCATGTACAGCATGACTTACGTGGCACGCTCATGGGGCGCTGGCGGCAGTTTCGCTAGCTTGATCTACCCCGAAATTGGTATCTTGTGACGTGACTGTGTAATGAACATAAATAACACGAGTTAACATGAAAATCATGACACGCATGTCATGTACAGCATGACTTACGTGCCACGCTCATGGAGCGCTGGCGGCGGTTTCGCTAGATTTATATACACCAAAATTGAAATCTTGTGACGTGACTGTGTAACGAACATAAATAACACGAGTTAACATGACAATCATGACTCGCATGTCATGTACAGCATGACTTACGTGCCACGCTCATGGGGCGCTGGCGGCGGCTTCGCTAGCTTGATCTACCCCGAAATTGGTATTGCGCGACGTGACTGTGTGGCGAACATAAAAACACGAGTTAACATGAAAATCATGACACGCATGTCACGTACAGCATGACTTACGTGCCACGCTCATGGGGCGCTGGCGGCCGTTTCGCTAGCTTGATCTACCCCGAAATTGGTATTGCGCGACGTGACTGTGTGGCGAACATAAAAACACGAGTTAACATGAAAATCATGACACGCATGTCACGTACAGCATGACTTACGTGCCACGCTCATGGGGCGCTGGCGGCCGTTTCGCTAGCTTGATCTACCCCGAAATTGGTATTGCGCGACGTGACTGTGTAACGAACATAAATAACACGAGTTAACATGAAAATCATGACACGCACGTCATGTACAGCATGACTTACGTGCCACGCTCATGGAGCGCTGGCGGCCATTTCGCTAGCTTGCTCTACCCCGAAATTGGTATTGCGCGACGTGACTGTGTGGCGAACATAAAAACACGAGTTAACATGAAAATCATGACACGCATGTCACGTACAGCATGACTTACGTGCCACGCTCATGGGGCGCTGGCGGCCGTTTCGCTAGCTTGATCTACCCCGAAATTGGTATTGCGCGACGTGACTGTGTAACGAACATAAATAACACGAGTTAACATGAAAATCATGACTCGCATGTCATGTACAGCATGACTTACGTGCCACGCTCATGGGGCGCTGGCGGCCGTTTCGCTAGCTTGATCTACCCCGAAATTGGTATTGCGCGACGTGACTGTGTAACGAACATAAATAACACGAGTTAACATGAAAATCATGACACGCACGTCATGTACAGCATGACTTACGTGCCACGCTCATGGGGCGCTGGCGGCCGTTTCGCTAGCTTGATCTACCCCGAAATTGGTATTGCGCGACGTGACTGTGTGGCGAACATAAAAACACGAGTTAACATGAAAATCATGACACGCATGTCACGTACAGCATGACTTACGTGCCACGCTCATGGGGCGCTGGCGGCCGTTTCGCTAGCTTGATCTACCCCGAAATTGGTATTGCGCGACGTGACTGTGTAACGAACATAAATAACACGAGTTAACATGACAATCATGACTCGCATGTCATGTACAGCATGACTTACGTGCCACGCTCATGGAGCGCTGGCGGCCATTTCGCTAGCTTGCTCTACCCCGAAATTGGTATTGCGCGACGTGACTGTGTGGCGAACATAAAAACACGAGTTAACATGAAAATCATGACACGCACGTCACGTACAGCATGACTTACGTGCCACGCTCATGGGGCGCTGGCGGCCGTTTCGCTAGCTTGATCTACCCCGAAATTGGTATTGCGCGACGTGACTGTGTAACGAACATAAATAACACGAGTTAACATGAAAATCATGACACGCACGTCATGTACAGCATGACTTACGTGCCACGCTCATGGAGCGCTGGCGGCCATTTCGCTAGCTTGCTCTACCCCGAAATTGGTATTGCGCGACGTGACTGTGTGGCGAACATAAAAACACGAGTTAACATGAAAATCATGACACGTATGTCATGTACAGCATGACTTGCGTGCCACGCTCATGGGGCGCTGGCGGCAGTTTCTCTAGCTTGATCGACCCCGAAGTTAGTATTGCGCGACGTTACTGTGTGACGAACATAAATAATAGGAGTTAACATGAAACCCATGACACGCATTTTCCTCAATGACATACAAGACGATGTATGCAGCTCTTTGCTGGCTGCTTCGCATTACATCGATTCCCACAATGCGTGGGATCTGCCGGCTTTTTCCTTCCACATCACGAGTGGGTACAGAAAAGGGCCACTTTGTCGTGCGCGACTCAAGGGAAGTTTTCAAATTGAAAGAAAATTAGGAGCGTTGCGTGATAGAAAACATGCTCACGCTCCTCCGAGATTTGCTTACCACCAGCGATACAAGTGTATATACCCAGGCAGCACACAACGTCGGGCCGATATTGGTTTTACGGCGGCTGTGCGCGGCCCCACCTCGGGCCAGCATTGCCCGCCTGGCGCCGATATCGGCGGAGCCGTCGACTTTCGCCGGCAAAATTGGGCCGAGTTTGCCGCCTTTCAGCCGATGTTGGGCTTTCACTGGCAACATGGGGCCGAGTTTTCCGGCGTCCTGCCGCCTTTCTGCCGATATCGGCTTAGCCGATTTCTTTCACCGGCAACACTGGGCCGAGTTTGCCGGCATTTTGCTGTTCTTCCGCCGATATCGGCTTAGCCGATAGCTTTCACCGGCAACGTTGGGCCGAGTTAGCCGCCGTTCTGCCGTACTTTCGCCGACATCGGCCGAGCCGATGGTTTTCACTGGCAACATTGGGCCGAGCATGCCGTCATTCCGCCGTGCTTCAGCTGACATCAGCAGAGCCGATGGCTTATCGACGATGTTGGAACTTTCTTGTCTCCCTTCAGACAGTTTTACATGCCCTGTTGAGAACGTCCTCCTGCGTCGCGGCGCTCCAAAAGTCCTCGTCACCGACAGAGGTACGGCTTTTACGGCAGAGCTAACGCAAACCATCTTGAAATAGAGCCACACAAGTCACCGACGGACATCACCCGCAGGCGAATGGCCTCACCGAGCGGGTAAATGAAGCCCTCGCCGACATGCTGGCAATGACTGTACGTCGAACACATGACATATGGGACGCCATAATATCTTCCGCACATAACCTGAAGTTAACACGGCAGTGTAAGAAACGGCGCACATATGACGCCGTTCAACTAGTTCACGGAAGCCCCTCAACGACGCTGGACGCCGTGTTGCCGGCCGTCAGTGACGAGAATAACCTGGACGTTGCACTCTACCTTTAGCCCGCCGAAGAAGCCCGGCAGCTCGCCCGCCTAGGATACAATCGTAATGCAATAGAGCATTAGGCGCTTGAATATTTGTAGCTTAAGCTGTAGAATACCGCTACATGGATTGCTGTACTAGCACAAATAACAAACTTCAAATATTGTACCGTGCTAATGCCGCACGTACGACTCGGGGCGCGAAGTATCGCCGACTGAATAGCTTGCATTCTCTTATTCGTTTCTGCTATGACAATAACTAACAACTATCACTAGCACAGTCACTTTTCTACCAAAAAATGGTGGTCTTTAGAAGAATAACTGACTGAAATTAGATGGCCACTTCGTTGACCAGTTGTTCAACGCTATCAAAAATGTTGAAACGTTATAACACATACCATTAACTTCATGGGCCAAATTCGAAGTACTTCTGTTTCGTAAATGTTTTCGACTTCGCTAATGTATTCAGCATCAAAATTCCCCCAAACATTCCCGCACGAATGCTTTTAGCGGAACAAGTTTTATGTGAATACTAATTCTGTGCATAAATCGAGCCCGTCATCATATTTATAGCGCTATATCCTTTCAGCCGCTGAATGTGTGCCGCCAGCGCTCATATACTACACGGACAGTTTCCGATCTCTGTGTTTACACATATTTACTCACGCGCGTGTTTTGGTGAAGCGTAACAAGCGCATTTGCTTCAGTGATGTCACATAATTTTACTTTATGAAAATAGTAAAAGCTCAGCAAGGCGTGTTGCTGAGCTAATTGGTTCATTACTTGAGAAAAATAGCTATGGTGCAAAAAAGACCGGGCGAAGTGAAGACACGTTTTGTCGTTTGAATGTTTACAAATCAACTAGCCCGCTGACCATCTTTAACGAACTGACAGACACGTGTTTGCCACGTGTTTGTCAGTTCGCATTTGCACTTCGTTGCCGTCCATTTTGCGGCATACATATCTTTTTCAAGTAAAAATCCCGCTCAACGATTGCTTCCCACGTGCTTTCAGAAACAGTCGCATAAAATTATTATTATGGCACGTGAAATACGATGAAAAATGCGGCTCCAACGTGGTGTACGCAAAGTTTTCATGCAGCGACATGTGGCAACAAGTGATGCATTGAAAATTCGACGAACGCCTTTCTCAAACGGCATGCCCATAGACATGCTGGGGGGATCGCACACCATTGTGGTAAGCTGAGCCGTGCTTTCAAGAAGGGAGAATTCGCATTTTTTTTTTTCGTCTTCTTCAACCTCTACCCCCCCCCTCCCTTCCCCTCGTTCAGCGTCATTGTCGCGAAACTCGCTTGACCAGGCAGGGTAGGGTAGCCGTCCACCCAGACGGCGGGACAATCGTAGCTGCGGGAGCAGGTTTTTTTCACTCCGACCAGCAGAATTCTTCAAGAAGTGCGGTGTGTGGACATGTGTGGTGGAAAGTCAAAATCGTGCACGAGACGGATACGCGGCAGGATTCCGGCATTGTTTTCGGCAGAGATCACCGCAGCGAGAAACCAGTGGCCCCCTGCTTCCATGCTCACCTCATATAAGGCCGCGTGTTCACTGCTGTTACGTGTCATCAGATTTTTGTTCTCTTCTTATCGCGTATTCTCTATTGACCATCGTGTTTTGTGTATTCTGATATGGTGCGCTTGCATTTTTTTATTCGCTCGTGTTTTTAGCGATCCAACGGGCACACGTGAGTGGTTTTTATGCACGATTCCTTTCTGTTACAATCTTACCTTTAGATTAGGAATGCGTGCGTGCCTATCTTGTTTAGATGTAGAGTTCATGGGATCTTGTGGTACCGCTCGCAATGTTTCTCGCGTCGCGTGCAGCAGTTTATCAATCTTTTTGGCCCTTAAGATATCACTGAAAAAATTGCAATTCCCGCTTAAAGGATAACGCTAATTTAATTGCCAGTCATGTGCTGCGAATGCCTACCGTTCCTTGGTGAACTTAAAAACGTGGGGGGGGGGGGGGGTTCTCTTCTCGTAATTAGCTCACGCGTATACATAATCTTCTAGTCTAGTTGCCACTCTCAATCTCGCTTTTTCGGCAAGCCGCCTAACATTATCTTTCTTTTCTTCGGGTCCGTCTTTAATCCTACTTTAATGCTGCCTTCGTTTACATCTCCAGAATTTTTTTCGTGATTCGGCACCGTCGTTACTGAAAAGCGCGATATCGTCCGCAAAACGCAAGTAGCTAAGATATTCTTCGTTAATCCTTATTCCTATTTTTGCCCGTTCTAGTTCTTTCAATATTTATAGTGAATGTGCCGCGCATAACGTTGAAGAGATTGTAACTCTTCGCATAGGCGTGCGCACAGTGGGGCAGGGGGGCGGCCGGCCCCCGTAGTCACTAAGGCCGGCCCCCGTAGTCACAAAGTCTGCCAAACACATTGACTTAATAGGGAGGGGGGGCGCCGCGATGAACCTTCGCCCCCCCCCCCCCATCCCCTCTGAAGGGGAACCCTGCTCACGCCTATGATTTTGCGCCTGATCCCATTCTCGATTAGGACTGTCCTGCTTTTTTGAGGAATACGGTGGGTGTGGGGTTGTTTTAGATGTTGGCTACGGTATCTATAGATGTTTAGATATTCCTTTATGGCATAATTATTCCGGAACTGCTGGCGTGTGTTCATATCTGTGAATAAATTTGTGTTTATCACCTTGCAAATGTGTTGTTCCTTAATTTCTCAGACGCATGCGTAGTTGGTGCAGCAGGCCTTTCATCAATTTAGTTTTGTTTGAGACAATATTGACTTTCGTTCTCGGCCTTGCACGGTTCGACAGAATTGTGGGTCTTAATCGCACACTAAGACATCAGTGGAGTTCTAATTAGGAAGCATTTTTCGAATATGGCACCAATGGCAGTCGATGAATGTCGTTGGGCCGCTAATAGTCTATTTTAGCGCTGCTGACTTACAGTACAGTAACCACAGTAATACCGAACTGCCGTGGTCGGCACGCAGCCATTTTACTTTATAACACATGTATCAGCCTGCCTGATCAGGTTACTTTACGCATCGAGCAGCTACCGCCGGTGTCTCCATATAAACTAGCTACGTGCCGACCACGACGGTACAGTACTACCGTACTTAACGCATGGTAAGCCACCACTGCTAAAACATAATAACGGATGTAAACGGTCACGCCGGCGGCTACCCGACGTCGGCGGGGCCGACACCGCGCCAGCATCGGCTCGCATACATAGGCCCAATGACGGCTTGCCATCATCGGCTGAATAACGTCAGGCCCGTCTCGGACCGACGTTGGCTAGCCCACGTCGGCCCGAAGCCGGCAAGCCCGCATCGGCCCAAAGGCGGCTAGCCGACGTCGGGCCGATGCGGGTAAAAGTAGCGCGAGCGTGATTTGCCGACGTGGGGCCAATATTGCTGCCGTCATTTGCCGACCTTGGGCCGAGATCGGTCCAATGGCGGCGTGCTGCCTGGGTAAATAGCTCGCCGTTATTTCGCCGGCGCATACATGGCGTGTGGCTGAGTTGCACAGTATATGGCAGTCAAGAATGGCGATGCGGCATGCTGATTTAATGCACGTCCGGTTCAGCACTACTTCTTTGAATCCATATGTTCATTTGTGGAAACACAAAAGGTTCAGCAAGATGTACCTGAATGGCTTCATCAAGTAGAAAGCCTTCTACAGATGAAGCAATTTTAAGCCTGTAAACTGTATTCTTTATTTCTTTTTTTGTTCTTTGTTCAGTATATATTTGTTTGTCACTGCTGTATGTATGTACATAGGCAATAAAGAAAGAAAAGGCGTGTGGCTGAGTTGTCTAACGCAGCGCGCTGGGGAGCGAGGGGTTGCTGGTTCGAATACGCGGTCGGGTACTGGAGAATTTTTTTTCTTCTGCTTTATTTTTCTTTGTGCCTTTTTCATATATATACATACATATACATATCCGTGACATGATGGTGTAGACAGACGGCGACGGCAAAAATCAGCCGAGAGTGTCCATATAATTGCTATCGCAATAAAAGTTGGGCTATAGTTGATTTCATTATTCTGATTTTTATTCGGATAGCTATTAAAATGTCAGGTCTGAATGTACGAATAAGCAATTATTGCACTCTTTCCTTTCTGCGTTTGCTTTTCTTTTCTGTTTATCATTAATTAGTACTCCAAAAACTTTTAAAAAATTCATGCAATCAATTTTTGGCCAATATCTCGGTGTAGGTAGGAGCAATAAGCGAGGGTACAAGAACAACAACAACAGTATCGTGGTGGCTAGTGGCGCGCGGCACGCGTCATTCATGAAAGAAGAAGAGTTTCACTGAGGGCCTGGAAGGCCACCCTTTCCGTGGACCTACAGAAAGTGACGTCTGACGCAAACACAGAAAGCAGGCTTTGTTTGCGGCACTACATGCGCCGAAAGAAATGGCGCCACCTCCAAGGCATGCGCCGAGAAGCGAATACGAGCGCTCCTCTGTTGTGGGAGAACTCGAAAAAGATGCCGGCTCCAGAAGCACTGCAAGATCACCGATTGCCCGTCCCTCGGCAGACTTGGCCATCGGAAAATCAGCGCCATGTGTCACTTCTGCGCAAGATCGGACTGCAGCTGACCAGCCCTGGCTGACGAGGAGGGCGAGCGACCTCTCCTCCGGTATTGAGTGCAACGCACATTCCACCGATGCTGCATCTGACGAGGCACCGGCGACATCGTGGTGGCCTCAACATTCGTGGGAGGAGCAGCCATCGCCCGTTCACCCAGCCGTTCAGACTGGAGACCGCGTCCCTGAACACTGGCAAGCTTCGTCTGATCCAGCTCGTGAGACTGCACAGCTGTCCTTAAACAGGCCATGCAAAGAGCAGGCAGCCAGAGAGCGAATGATGGCGGAATACAGAGAGGCCGAGCTTCGCAGTTCCCGCGTGCTGGGTCAAACAGTTCACAGGGGAACCCGGGGATTTCATCTTATCCCTGGCTGTGGAACTTTGAGCCACAGGCACCTTAGTTCTAAGGTGAGTCCATACACAGTAGACCTTGAGCGCACAGTCAAGAAATGATTTTATGTATAATATTGGCTTGCGTAAGAGTTGCGCGCTTTACCGAGTAAAGATGACGGGATTAGAAGGTGCCGAGGTACTAAGCACTTTCATCAAAAATATATTTTGAGCCAGGCTATAGTGGTGTCTCCGGATTACTTTTGACCACCGGTAGTTTGTCTTTACCTAAATATAAGTGCGCGGGTAAATTAGCGCCCCTATCGAAATGCGGCCGCCTTGGCAAGGAATTGAACCCGCTTCTTCGAGCTTAGCGGCGCGACACTAAGCTGCCACGGCGGATATGAGAAACTACTAATGCAGTGAACAATCAAATTTTGCGTATCTTGCAATCTAGTTTCTCGTTTCCAAAAAAAAAAAATGTCAAGTTTGCGAGGTGCGGCGTACAGAGCTCGACTGGGCGCGCGAACTTCAGTATTCGTGTAAATTACCTTCAGCAAACAAATATGTTTCAGTGCCCCTAAAAGATATATAGATTGGTCCACGTTTCCCTGATGTTCATTCGGTCGCCATCTTTGTTACCCAGTCTGCGGAATTCATTGTTCATGTGCACATGCAAGAGTGACGATGTGATCACGGGCCTAAGTTCTTTCTTGAGAATGCTCGTGCCTTTATTACCAAAAACGAACAGTTCTCAGTCTGTGCCCGTCGTGTTATGTTCATTCCTTCCGCCTGTCCACGGCATTTTGATTTATTTTTAACCTTACTCAATATATGTAGAACTTCGAATTGGGAAAGTGTACAGTTTTTATAGGGAACATTGTTTCTACGCCTGATGCAGAAAATTCTGTGCATCACGCAGTCTTTCTCTCTCTCTTTCTCTCTATTTTTTTTTTCAAGCCTGAAAAGAAAGCCTACAAGGTCAGAAGAGCACGTGCTTTTTTTTTTTTTTTCACACCGGGATCGTATTTCTCTCAATCGCTCTACGCTTCAGTTAACAAGCTTTATCTTGTGTCCTGCCGTTGGGAAAGCCATAGCGCAATAACGCAGACGCTGGCTTCTAAATTCTCCTCAGCAGTTTTTAGTGCCTGCACTATTTAAATGAAGAGACTTTCCTGATGGCAATATTTGGAATATTAGAAAATGCGAAATCGCCACCGCTCTTTTACTATTTTGGTGGCAGTGTTCGAGCCTATAGGCACTGTTAGTTCGGTACATTGCACGATTGGGAGTGATCGCAACGAGCAACCGGTGAGGCCCCTTTCATAATGCGCTTGCTTGAGATGTCTATACGACGCGTAATAGTGATTATCAGGCAGCCACTGTCGGAGGTACTGCTGAGTGACAGAGAAACGCGTCTTGACCTCGTTGTCGTTGCAGGACTCGAAGCCGACCAGTCCGTTGTTGGTGCTCACCTTCTGTGCCGGGTCGTGCGCGGTGGCACTGGGTGTAAGCCTCGTCCTGTTCCTCGCGGTGGCCGCCATTAAGCGGAGGCCACCGGCCACACACGACGTGTGCCGAAGCCACGCGTGTGCGGAGTTCTCTCGGCGCCTGCGAGAGTCGCTCAACGACAGCGCGAGCCCATGCAAGAGCTTCACGAGTTTCGTTTGCGACGGCTGGCGCGAGGGCCACAAGCTGAGCGTGCGCGAGGAATCCTTCAAGGCGACATTAGACAGGATCTCCAGGATGACAAGCACTTTGTCCAACGAACATGACACTGAGCCTGTAGCCAGCGCCTTCTTTAGGAGCTGCGAATCAGTTCTCAGAGGCACAATAGATGAAACGGACGCTGTCACCAAAGCACTTCGCGACGTTGGCATTGTGTGGCCCAGTCGACCGCGAGGGCCGGTGGACACTCTACAGGCAATATTCTATTCTTCGCTGAAGCTTCGCTGGAGCGCCATTCTTCACGTGGAATTGGACGAAAAGTATGGAAAGACACGCGTCCTGCTTACTCCCGTGCACACCTTTGCAATTTCCTTGGAAAAAGCCCTCGCCCTTCGAGGTCAGGATTTGGAGAGGACGGACTACTTCAACTTGCTGAGCCGAAATTTCGCTGAATTGTCGACACAGGCTCAAGACAGAGTGAGATTGGAGGAGACGGTCGAAGTGGAGCGTAAATTTTTGATGCCTCTAGAGAAGGCGTTTCGGTCGCCAAGCAAAAGGGACGTGCTTAAAACTAACTCCTTGTTTATTCAAAGTGCCAACTTGACCCAGGAACGATGGAGCAAGGTGCTTCATGCATACGGGGCAAACATGAACCGCGATGTTATATACTGGACAGAAAATGCGAAATTCGTCGAAAAGTTTTTTGCGCTGTGGTTGGAGCACGGCGAACGGGACGCGTTTCTCCTGCTTTCCTGGTGTACCGTGCAAGTGGCCGCTCTCTTTGCCAACAGGCATCTGATTGTGAACTACTACGGCGACGAGTACCGAGCCGCCGTCATGCACGGATCTTTCTGCCTGAGAAAGACGTACCTCATCGCTGGCAATGCTGCGTTCTCCTATTACCATACCGACATTCTCTTACCACGATCCCGCGCGTCTGCCGAGACATTGGCTATCAACGTTCGCGAAGCCTTCCTTCGTCGTGTCGAGCGTTGGCGGTATTACGACAAAAACACGACCGTCGTCTCCGAGTGGAATTCGACAGCACGCGTGTTTGCGGTAATCGACGGCAAGCACTCCAGCACATCTCCGAGCGACGCCACAGCCAACATGACCGCTTCCTTCGTGCGCAACTGGCAGACGGTGGGCTTGTCTTACGCGTACTACGCTTCCAACACAGTGTACGACGCCATGAGACAGTTGAAGCTGCACGCCAGGCTCGAGGGCGACTTCGCCCTGCTTCCGTACGCCTTCTCGTTTCCCCTGTACGCCGTGGATGGCTCACACACAATGAACCTCGCTGGCGTAGGCAGGGAGATGACTCGAGCTTTGAGCGAGCTCTTTCTGGACGCGTACGCTTCCTCAAGTAGCGCTCGCAAGGCGTTCAGCGAGCTTAGCCAGTGCCTGCAAGCGCCGAATTCTAAGGTTTCACTGCTGGAATTTATCACTCTGGACACGCTAAGTGAAGCTCATAACAGCCTCGGGTTTCAAGCTGACCGGCGGCCCATCAATCTCGAGAAGTTCAGCCCGTCTCAACTTTTCTTCATTGCAGCGTGCTACGCAACGTGCCGCGGCAGTTCAGCTCAGGGTTCACACAATTACTGCGATACCGTGTTAAGACACCTGAAAAGCTTTTCAGATGCCTTTCTGTGCTCATATAACGCTGCAAGGGGTCCGAAGATGTGCTCCTTATGAAGAGTCAGCGCGGACCAAACCAGTGTGCCAAGAACATGTCTTTTTAGATAGCTTTGCGGAACACTTACAATTTAACGATTCTAAATACGAACGTTTTATTAAACAATATGCTTTTGCGCAAAGGTCATTACACTTTCTTTTTTTTTTTCCTTGGCTCGCGTTTCCCCAGACAGGCATCAGTGTACGCATCATGCCTGGGCTACACTTCCGTTACGTAGGAAAACCCTCTCGCTGATGAGTTCCTTGAGCTATACTCTAGTGATGCTCGCATATAACCGAATTGCATAAACGCAGTGTCTCGAGTGCAGCTCGTGCTGCTCTTATTCACGTACGAGGTGGTACGGAGAAGTAACCTGAAATAGCGCTAGGCTGGCCGGAGCTACCGTAGTGCATATTTCTCCCAGGAAGCTTTCCTCCAGCTACAGTGTTTTACCAGCGAAGCTGTTTAAGGCAGCCGTAATTTGTGCGGCCTGCCCTGTGTGGCCTATCAGGTATGTGCCGCGGAAATTGGGTAAATCCCACTACTCACCACTCGTCCACTAAAAAGGTAGAAGGCAGCAGTTAGCCCAACACTGGGAAACGGGAAAAGCAATGGCGGCTGCGAAAAGACACCAAAGCGTAGAAGGCCTACGCCAACGACGACGTGCCCGTAGATCCGAGAGGTGCGAACGCTTGCTTTCAGCGAGAGCTTCTGTCTCTGGAGTTTGGACATCCATGTCGTGTCTGTGGCTGTGTGTGGTTTAACTCGAAGCTGTCTGGGCTGGCAATCAGCGTAGAAACAACCTAGCATCATTCAGCTAACGCATAGAACCTAGAAACGCCCCTCATCACCTAGCTAAGGCCTAGAAACAACCTAGAAGCAACCACATGAGTCTTCAGAATCGTCCAGTTTCGCTGTTTCAAGGCTTGCGCGGCTTAGTGCAAGCTTAGACCCCCCCTCCCCCTTTTTTTCTTTTTTTGTTTTTTTAAGTCACTTTCGCGCACACCTCGTTTTTTGTGATGGATGATTTAAGTGAACAGCGTACGGCTGCGAAATTTTGTCTCGGTGCCATAAAGATAGCTCGTCACGAGTAACACCCTTAAAAATGTTTGGGTCGCTTTGGAGTCGTGCTTTTAAAGCACAGCATGCTCAGCGTTCGTACTTAGTTTCTTCCTTTATTGCATACTGATAAGCATACAGCTGTTAGTTCACCTTTCCTTGTTTTATTTACTTCACGTTCTATGTTTATTATTTTATTCTCGTAGTGTTGTTATTTACGTAAATGTACAACATGTTCATTGCACCACAAATGTTTTTTTCTGCGTCGCCGCACTCATGCATTACTCCATCTAGATCCTGCGACGTAAATAAATAAGTAAATAAATAAATAAATAAATAAATAAATACGTTTTCTTGAGTGCTGGGCTAATCTAGCTTACCCCCATCCCCCCCCCCCCCCCCCCCACAGCTAATATTATCTTAATGCTCGTTTTTTCTTCTGCATATGGATACTCAACGTTTAAGTATGTCTAACTAGCGACCCTACTGCGCAAGTCTCCCAAATTTTCGCGTTTCTTCTAAAGGCAAATACTGCACAGCTTGCGGCCGGAAGAGAGGATATGTCGCGAATCGTTTGAATCGCCTGGCGTCGTAATCGCTGAGATGGCAGCTGGGCTAGTTCTCACGCGTCCGACGTGCGTAATTTAGTGGCAGGCGGCGCCACTTAAGATGTATGTAATAATAAAGGAGCTCGCGTGTAATTCAGCGATGAATTATTCGATGTTGTGTTAACGGTATGCTCTTTCGGAGATGAGAGCGAATTGACCATTTGCAAAAATCTGCAAGGCGGCTTTCCTGCAAGGTTGTTTTCCAACCAAAAACTCTCAAACCCCGACTGCTTTTCTCGCTCATTCTGTTTTTGCTTCTCTACCCGCTCCCCCCTCCCCCTTTTTTTTTCTTACGAACGACGGCTGCCTTGTCCACCTAGCGAAGGCTGAGGGTTTTGTCGTACTCGCGTGCCTTCACTGGAATTGGGAGCGGTAAAAGTACAATGAGCGAGAAAACCAGTCTGGGACGGAGAGTTTTTGGTTGGAAAACAACCTTGCAGTAAAGCCGCCTTGCAGATTTTTGCAAATGGTCCATTCTGCCTACCGCGTTTCGCACGAAGGAAAGCTTTCGACCGTCGCGCTACACCGGGTTGTCTACAGCATGCCGTTCATCAAGACTGCGACGCATCCTGTTTGGAAGACGAGTGAACAAGGCACCTAGTTGTTAAGCACCTATATACTGGTGCAGCGATCAAAATTAACTGGACAGAGGAAGAAGTGAAACGACAAAAAAATCCGAGCGTCTCTTACAGTATCGCTGAGACGACTCGTGAAGGCCCGAGTGCCGATGCATATGAAAGGTTGAAACGTCCTGTCAGAATCTTACGATTCGTTTGGCTCGTCTCATCATCTCATTTCGTGCTTGTCTAGCCTCCGCTGGCGGTGCATACCTGTTCTGTTTACCACACAATCCACTAGGCCCCGGCTCAGCTTCTTCCATAGCGCGCCCTTTCCACGTTACTTCTACAGCAGTCAGTAAGTAGAGTAACGCGAACGCCGCTTTTTCTCCGCGGCCGCGGAAGCTTTTCATAAAGTATGCTGCGCCAGGCATAGAGTTTCCTACAATATTTACTAGAGGGAACTCTGGCACTGCGATCGTTCAGCCACCATGTGAATGATGGGTAGCACATGGATTTGCCTTATCTTGGTACTTGCGGCTTTGCTTATTGTTGCATTTTGCCTTTTGTTTCGGATAAGAGAATGAATAGTTGTGAACTTCGCGGGCCGATTTGAGTTGACGAGCCTAAGAAGGTGAAGGTGGTGATGTGGAACTGCTGAACTTTTGCTGAACTTCGTCTTGCGGCGAAGCGGCTAGGCCACACGGAGCCAAACGGAGCCGAAATAAGGGAGCTTAGACAAATCCATGTAATACCCATCATTCCCATGCTCGTATCATTCCCATGAAGCGTCATGTGTTGCAGCTCCCATAGACACTAGCGCCAGATTTCCCTTATAGTGTATTATTGGGAAACTCTACGGCGTCAGGGGATTGTCTTGTTTGACCTCTTTGTTATCACCCCGGTTTCACGCTTTCGCACTGAACGATTGAGCGCGTACATCGCGCGCTCACTTCGTTTTCTTTTGTACGACTTCGTGTCGACGCCGTATTTTCGGTGGAGGCCACCCTGGCTGTCGCCTTAATAAATGGCACATAAGTAGGAGACGGCCGGGGAAAAGCAATGCATTCCAGTACAAGGCACAAAATTATGCATAAATCTAAGATGGTACACAGGAGGAGCTTGCTCCGGCACCATACTATATGCCGGCGGCTCGAGCTACGCAGTGTGAGAGTCGATGTCATGCGAATCCGTATGCGGGGAGCTGGCGATACCGCTTTTCTTTGACGTTGAGCGATGTACTACACCGACGCTCTTCTGTAAATCGAGCTGTGCGCGTCACGCGAACATACCGGGCACACCAACAACGCTAAAGTTTAGAATAAGGAGGATGTACAATCATACAAATGCATCGTTTATTACATTGTTATAAGAGTGTGTAGGCAATATTGGGCGACAGTTGCCAACAATTAGCCAACATTATCCAGTGCTAGCCAAGACTTAGTCACCAGTAGGCAACATTGGCAAGCAGTAGCCATATTTGTGCTTGGAGACCAACGACAATGTCAACAGAAAGAAACGGGCGTTCTGCTGTTCTCACGTTTTCATTGCGGAATGAGACGCTACTCAATTCTTTTGGAGACTAGAGGTGGTGACGAGGCAAGGCCTCGAAGTCCTCCTCATGGAAGACCTGAGCCCGTGTTGTTAAACTATTCTGAATTTTCAATAAGGTGGTTTCCATCCATCCAGAGCTATAAGTTTAGAAACGCCCAATTCAATCAGAACTGAATTTTAAGAAGGTGTGTCAAATAAATCACAAGTTCGCAGCAGTGTGTGAGGTGCATCAAACCCCGTGCAAAAGCAGCTGACGTGGAATCAAATGAGTAGAACGTCCTTCCGCAATCCGTTGCCGACATTAACGAATTAGCTTTTAAATGCGAAGCATTTCTTAGCGAACTTCTGCGACTTTGAGCGTATCTATCTATCTATCTAGCCGCCTACGACTTTGTGCTCTCCTGGCCGTTTCGTTAATAGGATGTACACCAAAATTGGTATGGCGTAACATGGCTTTATGACGAACATAAATGACAGGCCATAACATAAAAATCATGATATCCATGTCATGAACGACATGATTTACATGCTACTGTCTTGGTGCTCTTGAGGCCGTTTCGTTAATTTCATATATATCAAAGTTGGTATGGCGTGACAAGAGTGTATGACGAACATAAGTGAAAGGTCCAAACGCGCAAGTCATGACACGCATGTCATGTACAGCATGATTTACATTCCACGCTCATGGTGCGCTTCCGGTCGTTTCGCTGGCTTGATATACAGCAAACTTGGTATCGCGCGACGTGACTGTGTGACGAACACAAATAACAGGTGGTAACATGAAAATCATGACTCGCATGTCATGCACAGCATGATTTACGTGCCACGCTCATGGTGCGCTGGCGGCCGTTTCGCTAGCTTGATCAACATCAAAACTGGTATTGCGTGACATGACTATGTGACGAACACAAGTAATAGGATTTAACATGAAAATCATGACACGCATGTCATGTAAAGCATGACATACGTGCCACGCTCATGGTGCGCTCGTGGCTGTTTCGCTAGCTTGATATACACCTAAATTGGTGTCTCGCGACGTGACTGCGTGACGAACACAAATAACAGGTGGTAACATGAATATCATGACATGCATGTCATGCACAGCATGACTTACGCGCCATGCTCATGGTGCGCTGGTGGCCGTTTCGCTAGCTTGATATACACTAAAATTTGTATTGCGCGACGTGACTGTCTGACGAACGCAAATAACAGGAGTTAACATAAAAATCATGACACGCATGTCATGTAAAGCATGACTTACGTGCCACGCTCATGGTGCGCTGGCGGCCGTTTCGCTAGCTTGATATACACTAAAATTTGTATTGCGCGACGTGACTGTCTGACGAACGCAAATAACAGGAGTTAACATAAAAATCATGACACGCATGTCATGTAAAGCATGACTTACGTGCCACGCTCATTGTGCACTGGCAGCCGTTTAGCTAGCTTGATATACACCAAAATTGGTATTGCGCGACGTGACTGTTTGACGAACATAAATAAGAGGTGGTAACACGAAAATCATCACATGCATGTCATGTAGGGGATGATTTAGACGCCACCCCTTACAAAAATTCTCATTGAAAAACCATTGAGAAGTTATTGAGCAATGTCAACAGATGGCACTGAAAATACATTGTGGATCAATAGAAAAACTGTTGAGAAAACTGTTGACCAGTATTGAAAATTGGCCCGCGACTTTCAATTGAAAGACCATGTTGTAAATCAACATCGATATATCGTTGAGAGGAAAAGAAACGTCAATTGAAAATGCATTGTGGATCAATAGAAAAACCGTTGAGCAAGCTATTGACCAGTATTGAAAATTGGCCCGCGACTTTCAATTGAAAGACCATTACGCAAATCAACATTGATTTATCATTGAGAGGAAAGGAACGTCAATTGAAAATACGTTGTGGATCAAGTGAAATTTCGTTGAGCTAGCTGTTGACCAGTATTGAAAATTGGCCCACGACTTTCAATTGAACGACCATTAAGGAAATCAATATTGATTTATCGTTGAAAAAACGGTGAACGTCAAATTGAAGCATTGTTGATAGGGTTTTCACATTCAACACTGAAAGGTCAATGAAACATGGGTGACGCTCATAGCCTGACTGTGATCATTCTTGATTTGGGAAAACGGCCAAATGTATATGTAAGTACATGTGTACTGCAGGCCTAGCTAGGTCACCTTTGGCCTGCAGTACACAAGTGCCTACATTTTCATTTGCCCATTCTTTCAAAACAACAATAATCTCAATTACGCAACATACATTCAGATTGCTGCCAGCTGGAATAAAACCTTTAGCATCATCGTTTATGAATACACTGCTTGTTTTTCACACACTGTAAGGTGCAGCAAAGGAGGTAATGTTTAAAACTTACTCAAATCCGTATTATATCTCGAAGTCTCTCACAGCCAAAGCTATATACCAGTCTCCTCTACCAACAGATATTCACACAGGTCATATTTTAGCAGTGTACATGGCTCCCTTTGTCCATTCAGGTAGTGTTTGCAGGGTGCAAACACCTGTGAGTAAACGACACTTATACTTGCACCCGAGATTGGCGACACCAAGGCACATGCCAAGCAGCAACACATTAACACTGCCATGAACTTCTATTCTTCTCTATTAGCTTGTTTTAATGGACACTAGCCGAGTTTCTGTGTAACTTGGGAAAAAAAGAAGAGAACAGTTTTCTAAGTAAAATATTTATTTTTGAGCAACAACTTTTGTTCAAGTTTCTAAGTATTTGTGGTTTGACATAGCAAGAACTTCCCACTGTAATGTGCAAACAGCATCCAAGTTGACAAAATAAGTTAAACACTATGTAAAGCACCACTTTAATAAATAAATTTTAGACAACTACAAGTATCAGAAGGTAAAAAAGCGCATAAACACTACTGGCAAGGCACACACACTACGGGAAGAAATGTGCAGAAGGAGTGAACAGGGCTCACACTGGTTTCAAAGCCCAAATTCAAGGATTCCTATAGAAGGTTCTTGGAGGATGGAAGGCAGCATCACAAGTATCAATTTTCTGCTCTAACAAAGTTTCCAAAACAATACGGGGAGCATTATGCATTTGAAGTAAAAAATGGGATTCAGCCAAGTGAGAACCGAGAGAAAATGAAGCCAAGCAAAGTATAAAGGAGATAATTTGTAGGTTTTACCTGTATAGTAGTAATTATGCATAAATGGCAAGGAATTAAACAGGATGAAAAATCAACTTGCTGCTGATAGAGACCAAATCTACAACCTTGAGATAATGCGTCCGATACTCTACCTGATCATATTAGCTTCCTACTGTGCACAAAATTCACAGCAATAATGCAGCTGCTGGGACATCTTTTATATTAGATAAGTAATCTTGTTCAGTTCCCCCGTCTCACTTTTTCAGGCATTGAGAAACTGTTCAGTTTTATGACGGTGATGCACGATGCTTCTACTTTTTCCGAGTACTGACCTGCTAAACAACAAAATAGTAATGACCGCTTCAAAATTTTATCCCCAATTTTTACAATTCGATCGTTGAATACATTTTTGACTCCATGCAGTCATCATGCTTCTCCTGTTTTTGGGCTTTGATAACAACTGAGTCAAGTGCGAATTGGATTTATGCCAGTAGAGCAATCAACTTAGCAAATATCCTCTACATATAAAGTCAAGGTTCTTGCCTACACAAAAGATCAATAACAATCACTACATGGGAGTCAATCACTAAGCTTGAGCAGCAATGCCATCAGCTTTAGTCAGAAGTACTTGGTTTCTAGCACAAAGCATCAACTTTTTTTTCACATTTTGCCTGCATTATAGGACAGTGGATGTTTGTTGAGCTAGAAGATCTATCACAAGTAGTGAGCTTGCTATAGAAGAAGAGAAACGAGCATAAGCGCTGGAAGTGAAGTCGAGTCCCAAGAAGCCAAATCAAGAGAAAGGGGGAGAAGGCGGACCGACAGTTGCGGAAATGAAATGAATGATCGGTAAAGCAGTGATGCAAGCAAGGTAAACAGAGTAGCCGAATCATCACTGAGCATGACATGTTCCCTCAGTTTGCTAGACAAATGTTTACAGAACACCGAAAGAAATTAGTATTGTCAATATTGGACACTATATGCTAAGAAATTCCAAGGGTTTCAGGGCTTTAAAAATGTACTTTTACTTTTTCAAGGGTTTTCAATCGTTTCAAGGACCTGCATGCACCCTCAGTAAAGGAGCAGATCACAATTTAAAGTGGAATGTGTGCCCTATGAATACCACCAAAATATATGATTGCGAACTTGAAGCTTGAATGAGCGCTCACTTAATGCAACTGTGCATAAACTTACACATTACAATATTGACACTTGACTAGTGAATGCAATTAACGTTAAATTAGTGTAACAAGATTTTTCATACACTTGCACATTATAAAATCACAGTCGTTCACTATTGGTAGCACCACCCCTCTTCATCTGTTCAGGCAACTTCGGTTCCCTCGACAGAAGTGGGGCCAAGGTGTTCTTTACATTCGTGGCCAGCGATTTGTGACAGATGAAGCCTGCGACAGAAGGACAGGGCACTTATAACTAAAAGTTCCACTAGAAAAATATAACAATCTTTGCACACGTCACGATGAAATTATTTGATTAGTTCTGTATGGGTATAACTGCAGTGCATGACCAGCACATTGCGTTCCCCAGTAAAAATGCAAAAGAGGGCAAGAACGAAAAGCACGCTGTGCCAGAGCTTTATGAATACCTTCTATGTCAAAGGTGTGAACCATACTTTACCACTTTGGCTGCAACATAATTTTCAGCTAGACATATAACAAACATAAGAGGAGAGACAGAGCAGAGCTCTTGCCTTCAACTGCTTAAATTCATTCGCAAACCCAGAGTATCCCCAATGGACAAACAAATGATCCAACAAGTGTGCCAGAATATCATTTAAGCAGGCCAGCAAAAAAAGTTTCACTGGCGACAGAAGTCACTGTTGCTAAGCTTCTTAAGATATGCCACTTCTTGCCCAGCGAGTTCAAAAATGGCACGCTTACATATTTATCACCAGCCATGAAAATGCAGCAGTCTTACTGCCTGTCTGTCTAGAGAGCAGTCAGAGCCCACTTATCTAGTTAAAAACACGAGTTACGTTTTTAGTTTTAACAGTCAAATAAATAGAGTGCATTGCTCAGTGGATTTGCTTGCACGTAAAGTGACTTCCTTGCATGTCTGATTGTTTCAATTTCGTCAGCTGAAGCCTAGCACTCTCTGGCAGTTGAGCTGCCAAAAAGATTGAGCTGCCTCTGCCCCTTCACTCTTCATTTTCCTGTTCAGCATAGGCGTTAGGAGATATGTCACAGCTAAAGCAATCACACAAACTAGCCCAACTCTCTTATTTAACTTTGCCTACTGAGTAACAATATGTTTACTAAGAAAACTTACAAAAACTACGAGACATTTTGAAGTAATTTTGTCTGTTTACCCAAGTGAGATGCAAACAGCTTTTGGAAGTTCGTATCGTGTAGCATATTTTCATTGCTCCTAAACAAAATTCCACCACGCCACAAGAATTAAGAGTAGCTTCAATTTAATTTGCATCGTACAAGCTGATATGCTGTTAAGTGCATTTTGTATGTCATAATTACTCTTCATAAGCTTCTCTACAAACAAACCTAATAACACGGCTGACAATGAAGTGTGTTTTCAAACTTCAGAACACCATTTTACTTTGGCTTTACTGCAGTTATGCAAGCTGGTTAGACTAAAGCCTGCAGAACACAACAGCTATAAGAAATGTTCTGTTTCAAAAGTGGCATACTCACTGTGGGATATACTTGTAAGAATATTTTTTTTATAACTATAAACCCACACTTACTGACAAGCAGTCTACGACAACCAAATGCTCCTTTTGAAGTAAGAAGTCACGAAAGAGTTGAACAGTTTCACAGTGGTATTCCAAGGTACATGTCACAGTTTGTAAGAAGCGAAAAATAGCAGACATCAAACGCCTGTTCAGAGCTGTTTGATTTAGTCAGCATGATGAAAAAAGTTAAACACGTTTTCCCTAACTTAGCGGCGAAGTTGATTGACGGCGTGTTATAAATGGGCTAGGTGCTTACCGGCAAACAAGCACCAAACATCACATGCAAATATAAGGGGACCACCAATCACACAAGACATCGAATAACTCATCTGGAATACAATATCCTATTAGCTTGTAGTGAAGTTTTAAACAGCAGACGGGACAATGTTAACGCCCAAGCTATGGAACGCGCAAAAAATGTCATAATATCCGGGGTTTAACTACCCAAAACTACGATATGATTATGAGAGATACCGTAGTGGAGGACTCCGGAAATTTCGAACACCTGGGGTTCTTTAACGTGCACCTAAATCTAAGTACACGGGCCTCAAACATTTTCGCCTCCATCAAAAATGCAGCCGCCGCGACCGGGATTCGATCCCGCAAACTTAGGGCGCCATAACCACTAGACCACCGTGGCAGGGGCCAAACAATGTAAAAAAGAATATGGAAGTCACTGAGCATTACAGTACAAGGAGCGTGCATGCAAAAATTTGCTTCATCTGGTGACAAGATAGTCAGCACGCCATTAATAGATATGGCAGCGGAATTAACATCACTCAATGATAAGACACCTGATGTGTCCCTTTCTTCCTTTCCTCTGTGAAAATTACTTTTTGAAACTGCAATATATGGCTGGATTTTACTAATAACATTCAGTTCGTAGTCAGCACTCTGGCTGTGCTCTACCAGTCTTGCTCTTCGTTATTGTTGTTTTGCACATAAACGTAAAGAATAATACTTGAATGCCATAGTCCGCTGCCAGTTCATTGGCACAACTTGGTTAGGGCAAATACAATGCCAAAGACGGCACTCTAACACACAAGCATGCATACCTTACAACTTGTTTTACCAAGTTTTACTTTATCATGAAACTCTGAAAATCAATTTGTTAATTCTGCCACGCATAGATGTCCCAAGTTTCCTCAAACAGTGAGATATCCTGCTATGGCACTGTGCAGGTAGCTGACAACATATTTTTTCAGCACATCCTACCAGAAGCAGGTGGCCACAAGCATGAATGGCCAAGTGGAACATGTATATGACATGCACTTGCTATTACATATTGTTTCCTGTCTTGGAGTTGCTCACAATATAGGAGCAATAGGTCTCTCAATTGAAAGGGTCTAAACGGTCGATTTGTATTGATGGAAACAAATAAATACCATTTAATATGGCCTTGTCCAGACTTGCAGGAAGAACGCTTCCATCTTTCACAGCAAGCTGTCCACCACTTCAGTCTCTTGAGCTGCTGGATACATGCATAACAGATACCACAAAAAGTTCCGTCAACTTGTGCACAAAGAGTCCTTACAGTACACAAGTAGTAATATTAAGCATGATGGCTTAACACAGGCATATCATTATATACCAAAATTGTCCTCGAAAATAGGCCCAGGATGCATTAAGAACAAGTATTAGAGTAGCAGTGGGTCACTGCAAATAATTGTAATTTGCATTAGTTGTCGAATTTTGCTACAATTGTGTATTACAAAAGGGTGAGATATACAGCTTGCCATATAGGTAATTTGAACACAAGAAAACTCCAGGAGCACTCCCATCAAAATATTAAATAAATATACGTGTGCTCAATTTGCAGAATGGATGACAATGAGCCCATTTATTGTATGACATCATGAATGTGGAGATTTCAAAAAAGCTTAAGATTCAGTAAAAGAGCAAGAATGCCAGACGGGACAGAAAAGATTGAGCACTGTGTCAGTTTTTCTGTCCCTCTGCTGTTCTTACTTTCATTAAATCTTGGGCATGCTTTAGCAACATGCCCAATTTTCCTCTCTCTGAAACAACTATCCTTGCTGCACTAAAGTCCATTCATGTGCAGACCTGGTCCTTTACACTAGAAGTGCCTGTTCAATTTAATGAGCCCTTGATCCACTCCCGTTCTTTTGTTCTTTAATAGCGAGGGCCTCGTGCCAGCAAACTTTATGCCCTCAGGTAGCTCATGACGGTTTATTGATCAGCTACCAGCTCGTAGATTTCACGGGCTATGCGACACCAGCATGACTACGAATGCTGGTGTGGCACTGCCGGGATTACACACACAGAAGTGCCCAGTGGGGTGGATGAGAGAACGACTATGTCGTAGCTAGAGTGGTGGAGTATAAGATGCAACACTTTGTTGTAGGTTCAGGCCCTGGCAGCAGAATGTTTGTATTTTTGTCTACATTAATTCCTCTTTATGTCATAATTACTACACTACTTTTAAAAACTACGAATAATCTCCCCTATACCTCCCTTGGCTTCATCAGGTTTTGTCGAACAAAAAAACTGAGCCCCTTGATCTATTCCATTCTTTTTTAGTTTGTTCAATTTCTCAGTGCTGTAATCACGCCTGAGAACCAGTAACCTCACTGTGATCTGCAAACACATATACAGATATCAGAAATTGCATTCTCTAATTAACTACTTCATAAACTAAAGCAGCATTGTCACCAGTTTCACTGAATGCTAGATCTTAGTTGTACATCCTGCAAATAAGAACCCCCTTTCAATTTCCTCTTTCTTTAGCAAAGCACCAAGGAAAACAAGGACTATACAGTACAACACAATCAAGTAGTGTTTCAATGCACCAGCACAGCCTAAACCATTTACCATTTGGGATAAGAAGCTTTTGCAATGGTGCCATTCCCTGTTACAAGAATTTGTAGTAGAACGTGTATGGTTCATCAAAGAAAATATGAAATGGCATGTCAGATATCTGACCCAATTTTTATCACACAAACACAGCAACAAAAAGAGCATGTACTTGCTTAATAAGCTTAATTGAACTGACACTAAATATCAAGCACTCATTACCTACTTTTTAATTGCTGACTTGAGTGCAGTTGTTTATATTAGAAAGTTGTGGTGCATGACAATTTAGCGCATACCAAGTTTTGCTTGAAATGTCGTCCCTTCCTTGTCACGTGCAGTTCAGACACGCCGCGTGTCCCGCGCCCAGTTTCGATATCAACCTTAAAATTGGAAGTTGAATATCTCGGATAACGTGCAACTCACGCGATTTCAAAAAAAAACAAAAAAAAAAACGGCACGCCACAACTTGGCACACACTATATCTTTTTAATATAAACTACCTCCCTCAATAATTAAAAAGTGGATGAACGAGTTGTTAATTAACAGCGTAAATGTAATTTTGCTTGCGGCAAAGTATTTCCGCCTCGACTTCAAGTTCATGAGCGAAAATGACAGGAGCCTGACTGTCACACAACGTTTATAAAAAATATGTAATGTCCAAAAAGAAAACACACACACTACATGCATGCTGTGTGACTTGATGTGTGTACTTCCTGTTACTACCAGTATCCATAGCGTGATTCACACAAATGCATTGCTTCAATGGGCATCCACCACACATCTAGGTGCTACGAGCCGCGACCTTGCGTAGCCAGAAGGCAACTGTGCTAATTACTTGCAAAAACGACGCAGCACGGTAGACGCCGACGCAACCAGAGACATATGCTCTGAGCAGTATAGCGTGTGCATGACAGCATTGTGTCTTCCTACCTGCGTCCCCGTCTACCTTTGCAAGTTAATTCATTATACCTATGCTTATGGAACTATAACTTCAATTGCATTTACACCACAGAAAGGGTGTGGAACGACCAGTATGTTTAAAAGCGGACCCACTTTTACGGCGACAAGGCAATGTGCAAGTCGCTCCAAGCGACGATCTCGTGCAGCCAAGTTATAACGGCTCAACAGCACAAGGCGTGCGTGGCAGGAGCACAGAATCCCGTAATGGAACGCGCATTCTTCAGCTTGTTTTCAACTGTAATCAACGCACACGGCACCGCTCCATAGAAAGGTATAACGAAGAGCACAGAAAGCAGCGATACTAGCACAATGCATACTTTTTTAGCAGGCCCTTGCTCTTGCGCAGCATCCCTTCTGTGGTAACTGGCCGCCCGCCCAGGC